>NC_091147.1:33264952-33581975 GCF_041381155.1 Argopecten irradians | reverse complement strand
AGGCAGTAGTCGTGGCTTCCAGCCCATACGACAACAACATACACCTTTATGACCCTTGTTTGCTTCGGAAACTTTTTAGGACTACTTTGGGCCTCCTGCTATATGTGCGGTCACTACATGTGTATAATATAGGAAAGGTACATCAGTTATTAGGACAAATTTTCGTTAACGATCATTAGAACAAATTTATCATTGTTAGCGAACAAAATACTGATATATAGTAGCAGTATCGTGTTGGAAGATTGTTGAGCATATAGTCTATAATGTTTTATGTCTGTGATAACAAACACTAAAGATACGAAGGGAGACAACTGTGCATGCAGAAGTGCAAGGGGAGACAACTATGTTATGCTTCCACAAAGTTTTATTAGGAGGCAGTCTTGTATATATTATTGTTATTGATTTTGTGGTGCTGATTGTTATGTTAATTACATGTTTGTTTCTATATGAAAATATTTGGTTCTAAAACACAACAGAACTCATATTTAACGCTTTCACCATAACTGTAAAGCTTGAAGAGTGCATTTCGAAATGTCTGAGGTGAATATAATGGAATATAATATTGTTGTATGTTTTGGCCTTTGTGTTTAAAGCCAATGAAAAAGCTTATTTGGTGACGGGTGTTACACAGTTCAATGAAGATGATAAGGAAATGTAAAATATGTCTTGCAAAAATGATAATGCATTTTGAAATGATAACTTCCATGGACTCTTAACTGAAGGAAACTTCAAAAGCGGCACAGTCATTGGCAAAACTAAAGTAAAACTATTGGCTAAAGTGTCAATTCATCACATCTGATTTGTTTTACAATATAAATATGTAAACAAAAGAAAATCAATGGCAAATTTATTGAGTTATTAGTAACACCCAAATTTATTGAAATTAAATCAGAATTTAGTTCATTGATACCTAGGCCTTTTTCGATTATGCGGTTTGACTGGTTGGACCTAGTTGTTTGTTTATTAATTAAAGTCAGACCTGGTGATTTTATATTGTTTTCAGACGAGCTTTGGCAAAGCCCTTACAAGCCTGTATAAAAAAATGCAGGTCCGTCAGGATTTATTCTTGAAATAATGACTTTAACCAACGGTCGAACTGGTTGTTCCGAATAAACGAAAACGGCCCAAGTGTCCATGAAAAATAATGTTCTTTCGTATTTTGGCTATGACTTCATCAACCCAAACAATATTGAGATTAATGCTAAATATATTGTAAACCAACTTTTTGTCATGGTTACTAAACTTCGCGATTTTCGTTTCAAACCTTTTCGTGGAAATAAAAATTTAATTGATTTAAAATAGAATGGAAATACTATTAAATTTAATTGTGCAGGAATTGAGGAAGATATTACTTTGTTGAGATAACTTTTGGGAATTACCTGAATCACAAAATTCATGAAAATAAATCTTAATTACAGAATCTTGATTTAATAACAGGGTTTCGACAGGGCTTCTGAGACTTTTGTTCTTATAGAATGAAATCATTCACCGTGGTATTTGACCTGTGTTTTAAAGTGCTGCAGTGATTTCTCAGGAAGACTATACTATGTAAGAATTGGTAGGTGGGGATAATGTGTATATATGTAGATATATAACCTATGTGCAATAAATAACTAGATAATGTCCTTTGTTTTTCGTTACCTGTCCCTTGTTTTACGATGGCAAAGTTCTAAGCGTGGCATATGACTGCACACGCTCATTGTAATTGAAAAGATGATCTTTATGTTGTACTGTATATATCTAGAAGTAGAATTTTTTTATTAGCTTTTTGCGGAGCAACGGTGGTTCATTACAGATTGGGAATGCTTTATGTGAATTTTCTGTTGGGAGTTCTCTCCCTTGAAATTGATATCATAAATTTTGCTATCAAAATTGAACACAGGCACTTGTTAATGTTTCATATAGTGTGGATAGCTTGAAGCTCTTTAATATTGGACATCTATTGTATATTTTAAATCTGTCTTGTTGCAGCTTTTGTCAACTTTTCTCTTTCACAATTATTTTGCCAAATCATCCATTGATATGTTTGTTCTAACTTATATTTTTTAATATTCATATTAAAATTGATTTTTCACAGAACGTTAAAATTGTGAAATTCAATTTCAACATAAAAATATGGTATCAAAATGTGTGAAACTTAGAAGAAAATGTATTATCATGGTAAAATATATTAATGACCCGGTATTCCAAACTGTAAAAAGTTCACATTGCTTTAATGAAATGAAAACATTTAATACTAGAATTAATTACTTCAGTAAAAATATATAAAAGATTGAAGAGAATGAAAAACATTAAATGCTCAGACATAAACTTCATTCAGTATTGGAAACTCTCATTTCATTAAAAAAAAGGAAAATTATAATTCTTTTACGGAAGTGTAATTAATACAAAGTTTGTGTAAATCTGTTGGAATAATCATAGATATTTTGATAATTTTGAAGATCGGAGTAGAACACAGAATATGTGCCTGTAAAATTTTTTCTTGAATATTAATTCAGCACTTGTTTTCATTATCAATATTTATATCATATTAAACTTTTAATGAAGCATTTCTTAATTTGTATTTGTCTTCACCTGATTGTGTTTTCAGCTGTGGTGATTATAAGATGAAAATGAAAACTTTAGATAAGTTTCGTATATAAAAACATTATGTGATTTGCTAAGAAATTGCACACAATTATTAACTTAAGATTTTTCAGCTAGACATAACAAATCTATATAAAATGTTTGGGGTGATTTTATCCCAGTTTTGCCCTAAAATTTATATTTTAGAGTATTAAAAAATGGGATTGAAAAACGCGAAACATTTTGTCTCACCAAATTTCAATTCGATGTCATGCACTTTGTCCATATGTATGACATTTGATTTGTTGCATACGCAAAAAAAAATTCTATATGGGCAAAATCGACTGGACGACAATTCAGTTTATGTGATACAATTATTGTTTAATATGTTTGTATTGTAAATAGTAGATATCAAATATTGCTTTTTAAAAGTGAAAAAAAATCGTGGAATTATATAAATGTATATAATGTAAATACTGTATATATTTTTCATTCATATTGTAAATATACATCTTAGCTGGTCTATTTCGTAAATTGTTTAGATATGTACAGACCATTGTATATAGTGTATATATATATAAACCCCAGTTTACTTGTAGATATTCCCTGACAATCTGATATAATACAGATCTTTATAATCTCTCCATTTTCTAGTGGATCTGACAACAACTTATATGGGATCACGTTCTGATGTCCATTGAAAATGACCTATTGAATTAACCGCTATGTCCAAGTTTCTTGATCGAGACAAAATAGTTTGCCGAGCTGTCAGAATCATTTTCGTTGTTTTTAGTCATTTCACCCATATGCTACATGCATTGGCCCTAAATGACCTTAGTTGTCAATGAGCCGTAAAACTCAAACAAACAAACAAGCTACATGTATATGTATATGCTGTGGTGAAATGTCAATTTACCAATAGGTTGATGTGGCCAGGCGTAAAAAATGCAATTGTAATGAAGTACAGAATATAAATGTCACCAGAATATGACCCCTATTGGGATGTTGTCAGATCCTCTAAGATTCGGAGTGTGCATACGGATTTGTATTTTACTCGGGTTGATTCACCTATAACAGATTGCTTCTCCTATGACGTGTCTGGTGTATATATGTATCAGTATAAAAACTGTGTATTATATCATGTATTGCAAGGTTTACTGGTACTGAGTGTCTCATTCTGTGTATTATCATTCATAAGCTTTTCACTGAACTTCGAATAATTTCAACTTTTCATTGTAAATTCAAGGTCATTTTAAATTTTCATTGTAAATTCAAGATCATTTCAACTTTTCATTGAAAACTCTCAGTTATTTCAGCTTTTCTTTGTATTTGTCAGCTTTTCATTAGTTTTTTTAATCTTTTCATTGTAAATTTCAGCTTTTCATTGTAATTTTCATGGTCATTTCAGCTTTTCACTGTATTTCTGTAAGTAGTTTTTCAAGGTCATTTGAGATTTTCACTGTTATTTTCCATTATTTCAGCTTTTCACTCCAATCCTCATAGTTACAATGTATTTCATTAATATCTCATAGTACTTTCATTGTACTTTTTTTGTTGTAATTTTCAAGGTCATTGAAGCTTTTCACAGTAGTTCCCAATGTGATTTTAGCTCTGTTATTGTAGTTCCTAGGTCCATTTCAGCTTTTCGTACTAAATATTCCTGATGTCATTTCAGCATCTCATTAAATTACCACAGCCATTTTTTGCCTTTCATTATAATTCCCTTTGCCATTTCAATAATGTAAATGTTGTCTAATGTCATATTTATATGAATTCGTTGATTGAATTAAAAAATAAAGTGGCATAAGTGAACTAAGGATATTAAGCATGAAGGTTATGGGATGGTGTATGTCATATTCAGACTCTAGGAAATGTCAATAGAACAATACTAACATTCTGTGTCTTACCTGTTTTCAAATCCACTAAACACCTTACTTCTCTTGGTATTTAAAGTGTATACTGTGCAGTTGGTTTTCTTACGGTGTTGAATTCTGCTTTGATTGTTATCAAAATTTCTGCGAAATTTGATACCAGCGAATAAAAGGGAACAATTACGGCTTATAACTGTTTTGATTTAAAAACTGTGGAAATATTTAATTTCTCTCCAAATAAGTAACAAAGAGATTACAAAATATTGTCGGTAAAAGCGTAATTATTATTAATCTAAAACTGATTGCTTTTATGTTAACTGAACAATAGGGTTGGTTGTTCCAAACATTTCAGTCTTGAATTTTTCAAGATATCGTTAAGATCTTTAAAAGAAAATATTAGAAATTTTCAAATAAGTGCTTGCATGATAATAATAAATAAATTAGTTTCATCATGAAAACTACTTATTTACAAAGTATGTACAGTAATTTCTTACTGCCCTGTAACAAAACGCTTACTGGGATGTGAGAGTTTCTACTGTAGGAAGACAATATCACATATTAAATAAATGAAATTACTGAAATAAAATTGAGGTTTATCTTTAAAGCCAATTTCCATGATGTAATACTTTCCATTACATCCTTTCAATTTAAATCAAGAAGTAAACTTATAAAAGGTTACAAGATATGTATTGTAAAATACTAAGAAATAAGAAAATATATTCATGCAATATTATTTGCAAATGACAAATTTCATTTCGTTATGTATTTTTGGTTTTAAAGAGACTTTCCCAGGCAATATCAATTTCACACAAAATACTAAATTTTCCTTAAAAATGTAAGTGAAAATCTACCTCAAACATTGTCCTATTAAGAAAAGCTTATTTCAAAATCATCTGAAACCTGTAGAGTTGTCTGCCCTTACGAACTGGTAATGGTAAGTTACAGTAAAACATGGGATATAACGAACCTCTGGGGCCAGCAAAATCACTTTGTTATAAGCATACATGTAGTTTGTTATACACATATAATAAAAATCTTATCTGAACATATTAACATTTTAACCATCAATTTCTAATCATGTCGGTTATAAATATTTTTCACTGTAGATTTTTGTCAAAGTTTCTCAAAAAAAAATTTGAGAAAATGGCAAATTTCTCATAAAACCTGTTTATAATAGAAGATAACTCGATGGGATAAAGAAATTAAACTATTGATTTTAGGGATGGAAATGATACGTACAAAAAACACATATAGTTCATTGAACTGCAATACTTGCACTACATATGTACTGAATAACTCTGATTTGGCCAGTTTGATTTTTATGTGTTATATTATCCAGTTTTATTAATTAATAAAGTTATGAGCGTCTTTATGTTATGTTGGAACCCTGTATGTTATACATACTTTAAAAGACAATCCATGTTTTATCATTTCTTTCTTATTTCAATAATCATTTCTGTGTTTGATGTATATTTTGAAATTTCAGGATGTTTGAATTTGGAAACCAGTAGCTCAAAAGTGCCGTACTATAAACTATCTCTATACAACCTTGATTAGTTATAAAATCAGTAGGTGTTGTTGATCTGATAATTTTATCAGAGTTACTTCCCCTTGTTTCAAACAAAGGGAAGTAACTCTGATAGATCAGAGCAAGAAGTTAACATTATTATTGTTGATATAAGAACCTAATGTTAAGGTTGTTTTTATCATGATTACTTTATTATTATGGCCTTAGTTTTATTCCTTGATGTGAGTTGTTTTTCTTATAAGAAAGAAAAGAATGTTGAAATATTCTGAAAGTCTGGAATTTTTGGATCATGCACTATTCATTTGAATGGATTAAATATTTGTTTCTGCGGGATTTGAGCTGAACATACACATTATATACATGTCAATATAGATTAAAATGTCACAAAAGTCTCGAAATGTAACTTGTATATTATTTGAGGAGGTCATCATAAATAGTAGCGACCTTCCAGTGCCATGTGACCTTGTCAAATGATGACCTTGAGAAAGAGGTCATTTGATAGTTACAATCTTATATACTGGGTATGGATGAAATTGTACACACTGTATATAAATGTAAGTATTTGTAAACATTATGGAGTGATCTATGTAAAATGAATCAGTCAATAAAGAGTAAAAAAGTTAACATAAGTGTGTTTGTATTTGCTCATTATCTTTCTGAAACAAAAAGATGCTCCAATGCTGACAAAGCATTAACAATACTCATAATTTTAACAATAATTGGTATTTAATTGTGTGTATTTATGTCTAACTAACACAAACAATAATATAAAATAATTAATTTTGGTTTTGGTGCATGCCCATTCAATACTTCATTCGATATAGGACATACTGCCAGGGAATTTTTAGCCCAACATCATCAGATGGTGGGCTATTTAAATCGCCTTTCGTCCATGATCCGTCCTTAAACAATTCTTGTTACAACTATTTCTCAGATAGTACTGAAGGGATCTTTTTCAAATTTCATATGTAAGTTCCCCTAGGCCCCTAGTTGTGCATATTGAATTTTGGGACCAATTGGTGAACAAGAGATTTTGACAGTAAAAGATTGTTAACACTATTTCTCAGAAAGGACTGAAAGGATCTTTCTCAAATTTCTTATGTATATTCCCCTAGGACCTTAGTTGTAAGATGGCCAAACAGCGGCCATCTTGGATTTTGATAGTTAAAGTTTGTTACCACTATATCTCAGAAAGTACTGAAGGGATGTTTCTCAAATTTCATATGTATGTTCCCCTAGGACCCTTGTTGTGCATATTGCATTTTGAGACCGATCTGTGAACAATATGGCCGACTGACGGCCATATTGGATTTTGATAGTTAAAGATTGTTACCACTATTTCTCAGAAAGTACTGAAGGGATCTTTCTCAAATTTCATATGTAGATTCCCCTAGGACCTTGTCGCCATCTTGGATTTCACCGCTGATTCTCAGAAAGCAATAAAGCGATCTGTTTTAAATGTCATATGTTGTATATTTGAAAAAGTTTGAAAAGCAGGGAAAAGATCCTTCTTTCCATTGTCAGACAGATCATTCTATGGTGGGCGCCAAGATCCCTCTTGGATCTCTTGTTCAATTAATTTCGTCCCCTTAAAATCACATTCAAGATTTAGGCAGCAGCAATTTGATTGGCCATTTACAAAGGTCACCTGAACATGACCCTTAATTGGATGTTGTCAGATCCTCTTATCCAACGCAGTGTTAATAAGGATCTGTATTTTAATCAGATTGCTGAAGACCCGGATATCTCTAATATTCCATGCGTAGGTTCCCCTTGGGATTTAGTTGTGCATAGTACTTTTAGGACTGATCGGTCAACAAGATGGCCAGATATTTCTCAGAAAGTGATGAAGGGATCTGTCTTAAATTTCATATGCTTTATGTTTGGAAAAGTTTGTAAAGTAGGGAAAGATCCCTCTTTCCATTGTCAGACATAGACCATTCTTTGGTGGGCGCCAAGATCCCTCTGGGATCTCTTGTTTTGGGATGCAATTAATTATTCTTAATATTTTTATCTTGAAGTAGAATTAGAAACTCAAACTTTTCAATGGTAGTAATGGTGTAAAGTAAGTAACTTTTGCAACTGAAGAAAAATACTAAATCGTCTGCTCCTGTTTTTGATAGAGAAAAAATACCGTTTGTCAGCAGTGGAGCATCCTTAAGTTTCTTAAAAAACACAACAATATAAGAAAAAAATCGAGGCCCAAAGGGCCTTAACGGTCATCTGACTACCTTGGCAATAGTAAAATTAATTTCATATGGTGTCACTTTGTCAGGACCATGTCAGGATCATTTTCCATTTCCTTCAACAAATTTTATTTCAAACAAGAGGCCCAAGGGCCTTAACATGTAGGAAATTAATTAGATATAGTGTCATAGTAGCCTTCTTCAATTTGGGATCAACCAGAGATGTAACAATACTTTGTCGATCCATGTCAGGATCATCTCAGGCAAGTTTCAGCCAAATCACATAGGCAGAACTTGAGAAGAAGTTCAAAATGTGTTTTCAAGATGGCGGCTGTGGCGGCCATCTTGGATTTCGGATCGACCCGAAAAATAACAACACTTTGTCGGGACCATGTCAGGATCATTTCATGCAAGTTTCAGCCAAATCGAACCAGTAAAACTTGAGAAGAAGTTCAAAATGTGTTTTCAATATGGCAGATGTGCCGGTCATCTTGGATTTCGGATTGACCCGAAAAATAACAACACTTTGTCGGGACCATGTCAGGATCATTTCATGCAAGTTTCAGCCAAATCGCACGAGTTGAACTTGAGAATAATTTCAAAATGTGTTTTCAAGATGGCGGCTGTGGCGGCCATCTTGGATTTCGGATCGACCCGAAAAATAACAACACTTTGTCGGGACCATGTCAGGATCATTTCATGCAAGTTTCAGCCAAATCGCACCGGTAGAACTTGAGAAGAAGTTCAAAATGTGTTTTCAAGATGGCGGCTGTGGCGGCCATCTTGGATTTCGGATCGACCCGAAAAATAACAACACTTTGTCGGGACCATGTCAGGATCATTTCATGCAAGTTTCAGCCAAATCGTACCAGTAGAACTTGAGAAAGTTCAAAATGTGTTTTTCAAGATGGCGCCTGTGGCGGCCATCTTGGATTTCGGATCGACCCGAATAATAACAACACTTTGTCGGGACCATGTCAGGATCATTTCATGCAAGTTTCAGCCAAATCGCACCGGTAGAACTTGAGAAGAAGTTTAAAATGTGTTTTCAAGATGGCGCCTGTGGCGGCCATCTTGGATTTCGGATCGACCCGAAAAATAACAACACTTTGTCGGGACCATGTCAGGATCATTTCATGCAAGTTTCAGCCAAATCGCACCGGTAGAACTTGAGAAGAAGTTCAAAATGTGTTTTCAAGATGGCGCCTGTGGCGGCCATCTTGGATTTCGGATCGACCCGAAAAATAACAACACTTTGTCGGGACCATGTCAGGATCATTTCATGCAAGTTTCAGCCAAATCGCACCGGTAGAACTTGAGAAGAAGTTTAAAATGTGTTTTCAAGATGGCGGCTGTGGCGGCCATCTTGGATTTCGGATCGACCCGAAAAATAACAACACTTTGTCGGGACCATGTCAGGATCATTTCATGCAAGTTTCAGCCAAATCGCACCGGTAGAACTTGAGAAGAAGTTCAAAATGTGTTTTCAAGATGGCGCCTGTGGCGGCCATCTTGGATTTCGGATCGACCCGAAAAATAACAACACTTTGTCGGGACCATGTCAGGATCATTTCATGCAAGTTTCAGCCAAATCGCACCGGTAGAACTTGAGAAGAAGTTCAAAATGTGTTTTCAAGATGGCGGCTGTGGCGGCCATCTTGGATTTCGGATCGACCCGAAAAATAACAACACTTTGTCGGGACCATCTCAGGATCATTTCAGGTAAGTTTCAGCTCAATCCCACTGGTCAAACTTGAGAAGAAGTTCAAAATGTGAAAAGTTAACGCACGGCGGACGGCGCACGGCGCACGGCGGACGGCGCACGGCGGACGGCGCACGACGACGGACGAAACATGATGACTATAGGTCATCCTGACCCTTCGGGTCAGATGACCTAAAAATCGATGGACTAAGATGAGGTTAAAGCACCAAACAAATGCAAGATTTCCTCAGTACTCTATGTATGTAATAGTAATTAGGCACATGCCGCAATCTTCCCTTTTTCGATGTGTCTCTGCTGCGTAGCTGACGCCACAGATAAACTACGATGCGTCCCGAGAAGAGAGCCTTTATATAGCCAGCCAATGAGATTGCAGCATAGGCCTAGCTCATGCATATTTTATCCGGATCGGCCACCGTGAATATTAATTAGCTGCCGTTCAAGGTGTTTGTCATAATGGGGCTTATATCGTCTTAATGACGGCACTTTGTATAGATGTGTAGGATGATTTCGAAAGGAAAATTATCTCTCTTTCCAACGGTAGTAACCGTTTTTATGACGATGTACTAAAAATGTGTTTTTATAGCCGCTAAAGGCAGGCGGGTTAGATATTTGAGTCTAAAAGCTTGTCATCCTTCTCGTATATAGTACCATGTAGAGTATGATCTTTTATCGTTTTTTATCTAGAGCTCTAAAACGTCTCAAAATGGTCTTAGGGCACTCTGGTGGGTCTATGATTATATAATCTGTAATTTATTCTCAGATCCATGTGTTTTTATAGTGCTATATCACTGAAGCAACACGTTTTGTTTGTTTGTTTGATTAATTAACAGCTATGGTCTTGTAAGGATGGCCTTCCATGTATGCTGTGTGTTGCGTGTATTTTGTATGAGGTGCGTGTTTGGGGAGGCTGCGATATATTTGTGTTGTATCTTCTTGTATAGTGGAACTCCTGTCCTTTTTATAGTGCTATATCACTGCAGCATGCCACCGAAGACACCAAGCAGCACACCCCACCCGGTCAAATTATACTACCTGTATGCTGAGCTCTAAGCAGAAGCAGAAACGCCAATTTAACAAACTTAAGTGTCATGACCAGGGGACAGTACCCAGAGCCTACTTTTATCTCAAAGAGGAGAAACGCTCAACAGAAGGCCCAAAGTGTGGCGATGTCAAGGGAGACGATAGAAAGAAGAAAGCCAGTAAGGTAGAGAAAAGGTAACATCCTAAATTTAGTTGCCTTTTACTATCATGCAATAGGGACAACTTGTGCAATTCTAATGGGCGATTTTGTTCGTTTGTTTGTTTGATTAATTAACGTCCTATTGACAGCCAGGGTCATGTATGGACGGCCTCCCATGTTTGCGGTGTTTTGCGTGTATGTGTGCGAGGTGCGTGTTTTGGGAGACTGCGGTATATTCGTGTTGTGTTTTCTTGTATAGTTGAACTGTTGCTCTTTTCACTGTGCTGTATCACTATAGCATGCCACCGAAGTCAGCAAGCAAATCACCCATCGGTCACAACATCCCACTCCCATTATGCTGAGCGCTAAGCAGGAGCAGAAACTACCACTTTTATAGACTTTGGTGCGTCTCAGCCAGAGGACAGAACCCAGAGCATTCCTCACAGCGGCGAGCGCTCAACCAAAGGCAAAAGGTCAGGTGGTGTCAAGGGTGACGTTAGGAAGGTTAGTATTTTAGGAAGAAGGAAAAGATAAGATCAGAAATTTAGTCGCCTTTTACGATCATGCAATAGGGGCAGCAGGTAAAATTCCAATCCCTACCTGCAGGGCCGTCGCCCTACCTACAGATATGGTAAATTCATGAATTAACTAATCGTGACATGCTATTCTTTGTTTAGTTTACTGTTAAGGAGATTGTAAACCGGTACTCTTCTACATTTACAATTAAGACTGCAGACTTTCATGTAAAATAACAATATTTTTTTTTCATTTCATATTAGTGCTGTAAATGTACCCATTTTTAACATAGCGTTTTAGTAATGCGCTGAAACATATTAATGTGTCATCATTCCATCCTCGATACTCCAGAGGTTACTATAACTGACGGTATAGTAATCCCTGGACTATCGAGGATGATAAAGTTATTCAAAACGCAGTTTGTGCTGAAATGTAACAGTGCCAATTTCCATCATTGATAAAGAATGAATGGAATTTGTTTATCTTTGTATTCACAACCAGATTTTATTTTCAGTATTTTTTTTTCGCTATCCATTATCCATCAATATAAAACACATTATTTGGCCCACTTCGTTATAGTTTTTAATTTAGAATATTGAAATTGATATGAACTCGCAAAGACTACGAGTTTCCCTTACTTATCTTTAAGTCAACTACACACTCGCTGGTGTGTAAAAAAACACATGAATACTCTTTTTATGCAACATCGACAAATTTGAAGTCTTAATCATGTTACTATTTCTTTGAGGTCACACGAGGATACTAGAAGTAAAAAAATGGTATTCTTTTATAAGTTACAAACGCTTAACATACAAAATATCTCCATCATCTACACGCTTCTCAGATGCTTTTGGTGTTGGCGTTTGGTTCAAACATTTATCAAGTGCAGATCTAAGTATGTGATGGACGACTGGCGCGCCACCTGTGATTACAACATGTGGGCCATTGATCCATTCCACTCAAAGACCCATGGTGTTACATACTAATGGTGAAGGCTTTGTGGTGCCCAGCTACCCTCAAATGATCTGATGGCCGCTTAATAGCGAAGGAAAAAGGCGGGTAATTAGAGGCAGGGTTTGCGCAATTGCTGAAACCTTTGTGGTCTCTCGTAAGCTGTGCTAATCTTCTAATAACCAGATGAAATTAGATTGCGGTAATGATAAATGCTGCAGATTTGTACTTCTTTTGTAATTATTTATTGCCCACAAACGTTTCTAGTTTGTCTTTCAAAGCAAAACCGAGGCAATCCCGGTAGCATAGCATGAGATTGACGTCACGACAGACGAACGCAGCTGATGCACGCTGGGATAGCCACGTGCTGCATGTACTAGCGCGCAGACAGGTGATGGAGGCTTGCATTTAGCTTTATTGTAATTACTTAGAAGGCATGTCGTTATAAATGAAAATCCGGAAACATTGATTAATGTCATATTGGCATTGCATAATTAAGATTTTATTAGTTTGAGTATCCTTGGAAAAGGCATAGTACACTCCTGACGTGCTATTGGTGCCAAATGGTATTTATGGCACAAGTATCGGAGGAGGTTCCTCTTGAACAACACTCTAAATCAACAGTTTGGCAAAACAAGTATGATGTTTGGATTTGCTAGAAAAACCAATTTAATAATGTAGGTGCCAAATTCTTCTATAGAACTGAAATAGTCTATGCAAATGCTGAATGTTTTGGCACGTCAGAGTATTTTTTGTATTTTTTTTTCATAATTTATATTATTTTACTGTTAAAGACACGGAATCCCTGTGAAATGTAACTACTGGACAGCCCACATGAAAATTCGATTTACGTTTTTCATTTTCTTAAAGTGAAGTTTCATGTCAATTGCACGTGGTCGCTGGTCCATACATTTGATGTATACAAATTCACCTCTTGAAATGTTACCTTTTGACTAATAAAAACATTAATACTTGTATTTTCTAATTAACAGAACTCGTTCTCAAAAATTATTAAAATTAAAGTGATGCCAGAAACTTTAAAACTGTCATTAATGAGTATAAAGCTGTCACGTGCCACGCACATTTGACCATTCACTTATATTATCATTGCTGTTTACCATCATATACAATTGTATCCTTCCATAACATATACAATAAATGTATTTATGTTCAAGTAGATGCTTCATGCTACGAATTCAATACTGGCGTAACAGTTTGTTTGTTTGATTATTTTAATGTCCTATCAACAGCCATGGTCATGTAAGGACGGCCTCTCATGTATGTAGCGTGCAGCGTGTGTGAAGTGCGAGGTGCGTGTTTTGGGAGGCTGCGGTATATTTGTGTTTTGTCATCTTGTATAGTGGAAGTCTTGCCCCTTTTAAAGTGCTATATCACTGAAGCATGCCGTCGAAGAAACCAAGCAACACACCCCACCCGGTCACATAATAATTACAACGGGTGAACCAGTCGTCCTACTCCCTGTGTGCTGAACGCTAAGCAGGAGCAGAAACTACCAATTTTATAGACTTTGGTGTGTCACGGCCAGGGTACAGGATCTAGAACCTATCTCACATGGGCGAGCGCTCAACAAAAGGCGAAGTCAGTAAGGAAGAAGAGAAAATATAATATCCTAAATTTAGTCGCCTTTTACGATCATGCAATAGGGACAGCAGGTACAATTCTAACGCCCTTCCTGCAGGGCTAAAGTAACAAACGTAGTCAACAGGAGTCTGATTAAGACCTCCCCAGATGGAACGTTCTTAAGTGGTGTAAGAAATGTGGGATCGAACAAGTACTATGTGCCACAATGTTTTAAAATGATTTAAGTATTAGATCCTTATGATTAAATTTAATCCTGAGAAATTCCAAATCCTTTCTTCAGGGACTCTTTTCTCTTAGTATCGCTACGCAGATCTGTACATGTATCATCCAGTCAGACAAACAGCGACATCATTTTTGATGATCTAAATTGATAACATATTTTTAGTCAATGTAAATGCTCGTTGCACTGAAAATTGAATTGTGAAGCTTTGAATAAAATACATAGTACATATATGGACATTAAACTACATTATTTAAGTTTCAACTGAAAGTGTTTGCATATCTCATGGTGTAGGTTTTGGTTTGCAACTCTACATGTAAAACAACTCTATAACATAAAAAATTGGGAACGTCTTCCTTTGCCATTTATGAATCGGGAATCATTTTAGAGGGAGGCCCTTTGGCCATTAGCCCCAAAATTTTTAAAATTGTCCATATGTTCTTGAACATTTCTTTATATTTATTTGTTAATGACCCATTAAAAATTCTTGAATCCATTTTGTTAGCAAAATAATCTCTGAGGTATATATAATAAGATTAATGAACTTACACTTAATGTACAAAAGAAAGAACGAAAGTTAGCTTGGAATATTTAAAGTTAAAGATAGAAGATGTTATATGGAAAAATTGATTGATTTTGTTTCATTTTAAATGTGTTATATCAAAGTTGCGGAATTCTCCTATAAATGATGAACGTGTTTACAAAAATGCATTACGTACAGAAAATAAAAAATATATATAACCCCAGGGTAGAATTTTTGAAATCGTTGTTGCATGTTACGAAATGTCAACCACATTTTTTTAATAGCATCGTTCAATTATACAACATTGTGCAACCTCATGGCACAAGTTATACCGTAATGATTATTATACACACCTTTTAAATCAAACGTTTTTGATAGGTAAATATTCAATGATATATTGGAAAGATGTGTTATCGGTTTTAAATTGGCGTTCTATCTTGATAAAATATGTATATTGCGTATCAAGCACCTGATCTAAATTAGATATTATTTCGTATTAACCGAGTCCTTTTTTATCGCCACCACAAATAAAACCACACGTAAAGCCTTTTTGATTTATGTACATTATTACCGATATGAAATATATTTCTATATTGCACGGCAATTACCTACGCTGATTGGTTGAATGTCAGGGTCATGGGTCATCGGATCGTGACCTCAGTTTCCGCTTTTGAAATCGAGACTGCCGTAAATGGGTTACGCGCCATTTAAACTGACAAGAAATGAATTGAGCGACATATTCCACATAACTAAGTAAAACGTTCATTCATGGTTAAATGACGTTAATTTGTATCATGCACTTTATTTTATTGTATAAAGTGATGTAGATCATCATTTTAACACATTATCAACGTGTATCAGAGCCCTTTATGCATTTTAAACATTTAACAGCCACGAGTTATTGGTTTTTAATAAAATGAAATGCGCCATACCTAACTATTTTATGTCATAATAAATTACACGATCGTTATAAACACTTAAATAAAAACTCGATCAAAACAGATTTTATTGAAGTCGTGGCAATAGTTCATATTTCATTACTTCCCACGTAACCTGTTATTTTCTTGATGTAGAACTTGAAAGTAAATGATTATTTTTTTAAATTTCATAATGTGAATTACCCAATGTTTGAAGTGTGTAAAACGCTTTATAGACAAGAAATAATTGATGCATTTCCACATAAGTTTTTTAGCGTCATTCCATCCTTTAGTTGGTGTCAGAAATTTCCAAATCAGTGAACAGAAAACGAGACTTAGAAAGCAATGGGTGAATTTGAAATATTTCGAAAACGAAAAAATCAATCGTAACAATCATTGATTATTACCCAAAGATGATGATTAGGGGAAATTTTTTTCAAACACATCTTCATTCTAAATTTGTTTGCCTAATTTTAATGTACATGTCATGTAGATAGACTTTTTAAGGAAAGTAAAGGTATAGACAAAAGTACAGATATATATGTAGGCCAATAGAGATATTATCCAAAGGTAAAGGTTGTCAACGAATTGAGATATTGGTCAAAAAGTAAAGGTAGGCAACGAAGGTGAAGGTATATAAGGTGCAAAATAAAGTTTGGCAACGAAGGTGAAGGTATAGGCCATAAGTAAAGATCTTGGCTTAAGATAAAGACATTGGCCAAAAGTAAAGGTAGGCAACGAAAGTGAAGGTATAGAACATAAGTAAAGATCTTGGCTTAAAATAAAGACATTGGCCAAAAGTAAAGGTATAGGCCATAAGTTAAAGATCTTGGCTTAAAATAAAGACATTGGCCAAAAGTAAAGGTTGGCAACGAAGGTGAAGGTATAGGCCATAAGTAAAGATCTTGGCTTAAAATAAAGACATTGGCCAAAAGTAAAGGTAGGCAACGAATGTGAAGGTATAGGCCATAAGTAAAGATATTGGCCAAACTAGTAGATGTTGGCAACGAAAGTAAAGATATTGTCCAAAGATAAAGGTATAAGCCAAATGCAATAGTATAGGTCAAATATCCCATATAGGATGAAGAGGTCAAATTGGGTTTACCTCCAAAAGTTCTGTTACAACTCTCTAAATTCCGTATAAAATTAGTTTTGACACATGTATAGTTTAGAAGTATGCCTGACAGTATAGGTGAGGTGGAGGATATACCAAATATTAACAAAATTACAAGATGTTTGACTTTTTATAAATTTTTCGATTTCATTACAATACATGAACTCAACGACATTGAATTATCATGGAAACTTGTTAAAGTACTTAGACAATAAAATATTCACATGACAGCTGAAAGAATATTGGAATTATTTTGTTTTTAATGTTGTTCATATGCATGTGTAACAGAACTTTTTGAAGGCAGTGTATAGGTGCTAGACAAGCGTCACCTAATGAAGAGGCTTGAAGTCGGTCTGAACCATGTCAGTACTAGAGGCTAAAAGTATGCCTGTTTTAGTTACAGACAGTCACAAGGAACCGGCGGTAGTGAAATCATAACATATTAGACTAGCAATGTCTAGTAAACTTTTAAAGATATTGGTTATTCTTCACGTTGTGGTAATGCCAACCTCCTGTATTGACCGATGGTGTTGGTCAAGCATCACATTTTGACACCAGCTTTGAAGCGCAGCCGCTTATGGAATGTCCAGGCTAAATATGTTCTTTTCTTTCATACCTGCACGTGTAATACTGGCTGGTTTAGGGCAATATACTCATGTCGCCTGAGGCTGTATTGCAATAAACCCTCGTGACGTCACGGCGTCAACAAAATCTCTATTTCCTCGTTTTTTCCCCCACAAAATTGACTGGTTTTACTATAAAATATGCAAGCAACGGAATTTGTGTTGAAAATATCACGTAATTTTTCATGTATGGAAATTGACTTCCAGTCGTGGATTTCTTCGAATTTATTTCAAAATGGCGGGATATTAAAGTTGTAAAATTGCAATAAAACGTCGAGGTATGAAAGAAAAATACTCTTTCATAAGTGGATATGAAGGATAGGGATATTCTACCCTCGGGATCATAAAATGTTGCAAAACCCTCGGCAAGCCTGGGGGTTGACTACATTTTGTGACCCTCGGGTAGAATATCCCTATCCTTCATATCCACATATGAAAGAGTCTTATATTATTGAATGTGTAGGCTAAAACGTCACATGTTGAAAAGACATGTGAAGACACATCTTATTATGAAATGTTTAGCCTAACAGTTGCAATGAAGACATGTGATTTTTATTGAAGGTGTAGGGTAAAGCGTTACATGTTGGTAGCTCCAATGAAGGTGCAACCCTGTATAGATATTTTGATCAACATTACAGTAAATTTTGATAGCTGTAATGAATAAAAAAAATCCGTTCTTTATGGAAGCAAAGATTTTGTTTTCTAAGTCCTATTTATTCTGTCGATCTTTCAAGGCCCAAGGCCTATTACAGACCATAAGAACGACATTGATTACATTGGCCCATACTCTTAATTAGCTCTACATTGCCTAATTGGCTACATAGATGTATTGTCTGATTGCATTGTATTTTTATGTATTGTCAATTTGTACACTTTTCTTTCATTCAATCTTCACTTGTGATGGCTTCATCCGAAATTGGTTGTCTCAAGACATCAGTAGCGACTAAAACATTAGTAGCGTCTCAAGACATTAGTAGCGCCTTAAGACATCAGTAGCGTCTCAAGACATCAGTAGCGCCTCAAGACAGCAGTAGCGCCTCAAGACAGCAGTAGCGCCTTAAGACATCAGTAGCGTCTCAAGACATCAGTAGCGCCTTAAGACATCAGTAGCGTCTCAAGACATCAGTAACGCCTCAAGACAGCAGTTGCGCCTTAAGACATCAGTAGCGTCTCAAACATCAGTAGTGTCGCAAGACATCAGTAGCACCTCAAACATCAGTTGCGTCTCAAGACATCAGTAGCGCCTCAAGACAGCAGTAGCGCCTCAAACATCAGTAGCGTCACAAACATCAGTAGCGTCTCAATCATCAGTAGCGTCTCAAGACATTAGTAACGCCTCAAACATCAATAGCGTCTCAAGACATCAGTAGCGTCTCAAGACAGCAGTAGCCCCTCAAGTATCAGTAGCGTCTCAAGTATCAGTAGCGTCTCAAGCATCAGCAGGGTTTCAAACATTGGAGTTTTACAAGCGTCCGCTATATATGTAGTTTCGTCATAAGTACAGCCGTCCGATAGATGATACCGATTTAAGTGTCATGATATTTCTGATCTCTGTTCTCGCCCACGTAGATATCCGCGGCTCTCTACTTACTACTAATTTATTGGTAAAAGCAACTCATAAAACAGGAAGCGGTCTCCATTGTGTGGCGGGTCTCCTATCGGCCGCCAAATGCAAGGAGCCACCGCCGACTGGACGGGCGCTAAATTGAATTCAACAGACCAGAACCGTGGACTTTTATTGTATGAATTTATGTTGTAAAGAAGCGTATCACACGTTTTTGTTTGGTACAAATATCATGTTATATAGGATATTATCTATCCCTTAAATAGTTAGCGTATCGGGTAGAATTATCCCACTTTCAGCAAACAGCGAGACCCCGGCGGGCTGACATCTTAACTCGACCATACATATATTGGTAACACCTAGCTATAAGACATTGTTACACGGGTTACGACACCGGTTTGTCACATTCCGCGTGTAATTGGTAAGTCTAAGGTTCACATGGAGCCCCATTTAACGTAATTTCCTAGTGCGACCCAAGTAATATATTGATGTGCTGATTGCATAATGACTTGGCCGATTTCAGCACGTTCACATGGAGGCCTATTTTCCATTATATCTTAACACTATGCAAGTAATACTGATGTGATGATTGCATAATATGGTAGCTTTTAACACTTTTGAGACTCTGCGTAAATCTTGTAAAATTTTGCATGAGGATAAATCATACTATTTTGGAGCCATTGACAAAAGTCACCTACGAAACACGTTTTTTCGTATATGTAGGAGAACTCTTATTTATCATGACATCTGCAATTAATTTATCATATAATCCGCCTGATATATTCAGTCACTCTTTAAAACAACGTGTAGCAATATCTATTGACATTGCTGAGTAGAAAATCCTTCGTGACGTCTTTAAGATACAATGCCTTGACGTCGGAACTCGTGGACGCGTGGCAAGATGGCCGCCTTCGCTGGAAATCCGCAACAGATTTTGATGTTGAAATTCTTCGAAATGTAAGTTTTTACTTACATAATAAAATATTTATGTTCATTATATGTTCATTTAAATATGACATTTGTTTAAACTTGTCTCTAAACTTTTAATTTTTGCTCAACAAGGCTCTCCAAATTTTTTTAGAAAAAAGTTTCATAGAATATGATATGAAATGAACACTCATTTAAAATCCTATATGCATATATTGGTTTTCAGTATGTATGAGTACAGTACAGTATGCGATTCTTTTCTCCTTCAAAATAAACAGTATGCACACATGTAATAATGATCCTGCTGTTACCATATTAAAATTCCACCATTTTTTTTTTCTCGCAATAAATTTTCTACACTGAATCTTCATGGGTGTCAATTTTTCAATTATGTCTAGATAAAAAGTACATGTTGCCATTTTCTGTTTCATTGCACTTCCCGGCTGTAAATTACGGTGCCGCCAGATTTTATATATATTTATGTATTTAGAGTTCGCCTGAGGCCTGTACCAGGCGGTCATAGAGTCGTCAGATCGTGGTAATTAAGGTTTCTGGCAGTTTTACGACAGTTTCACAATTTACGACAACCGTACAGGGGCGCAAGTCAAATGCTGAATCATGGGTAATTGGAGATAAACAAGGAAATAATCGGAAAAGTTTACAAAGGGTGAAAATAGTTACAAGTAGGAAAAAGCAGAAAATTGTTTGCCTGCTTTATATATCAACCACGCTTTATATATCAATTCAACTTAGCTTAATTCCTGCTAAATGAGATATACACGCCAAATGTTACCATGCTTTATATATCAACCACGTTTTTCACTGTCTTTCCAACATAGAATTTTCACGATTTTCACTGCAATTCCAGCACATTTAAAGTTAAATCATAATATTTTAGAGTGAATACCACCAGCCTACTGACGATAAAAGACAGTTGCAACGCTGTGTATTTACATGTATATCTTCAATCGAATTTTGCCCACAAATTGATGCGACGTTAAAAATCATGCATTGCATAAAATTTATTTTTGACTGTTCGCGACAAATATAGCTTCCCTTTTTATTAAAAAAGCGAAGTTTATCGCTTTGTTGCAGAGACAAACTATTGAACTGAACGTCCTGCAAGTAGAGCGTTACAATTGCACATGCTGTTCCTGTTGCATGATCGTAAAGCCGAATAAATTTTTGGTCTTATTTTTTCTCTTCCTGACTTACTTTCTTCATTCTAACGTCTCCCTTGACACTGCATCATGTTGATTGTGCGCTCTTCCCTGTGAGGTAGGTTCTATTCCCTAGCTTCTTTGGGTTATTTCGTCTGGAAGAGACACACCTTAGTCTAGAGAGTAATATTTTCTGCTTCTGCTTAACGCTCAGCATAAAAGAAGTGGGATGACTGGATTGCCCTTTTCAGCATAATGTTAATGGATGGGGTGTGTTGTTGGGTATTTTCAGTTGCATGCTTCAGCTCTATAAAAATGGCAAGCGAGTTCCACTATCTCAAGGAAACTCAACATAAATAATACCACAGTCTCCCAAAACATACAGAAGTCCACACACTACAACACATTGCACACATGAGAGTCCGTCCTTAAATGACCATGGTTTTTAATGAATAGAACGTTAATACATTAAACCAAACAAGACGACGTATGGAGGTGTCATTAAAACCGTTCCGGACGAAATACATGTAATGTTTCACCTCTCATGAGTAAACCCAACGTTTTGCTAAAAAGACAATACACAGGGAGACTATAATTTGTTTCTTTTCATATCGCGGAAATTTTAGTGACTTTATAGTACAACCCCACTGAAATATACGACACTGACATGCCTATTCTAGGATAAGCATCCGGTTCATTCGGACTGCCTTGCAGCAGATCGGCCGTTAGAATTGTACATAATGCTCCATTGCATATCACAATAGGCGACTAAATTTGAGATATTTTATTTAATCCGCCTGATATCCAGTGAGGTCACTAGTGTAATGTGACCTGGAGCGATTTTTATTGGCTAGAAACTCATTTTGACGTCAGAGACAAACAATAAAATGACGTCAGGAAAAATGACGTGACGTCAGGATTACGAGGATGGCAGGACAAAATGGCGGTCTTTTTTTTGGAATACATTTTGAAGTGACATTCTTTGTTATGTAGGTATTTGTAGATATGTGATAAAACGTATCTTAAATTTGTGTTCATTTCATATGAGATTTTATGAAACTCGTCTCGATTTTTTAATTTTTGCTTGCCAAGGCTCGCAAAAATAAAATCTTCTTAGACTCGTTCATAAAATCTAATATGAAATGAACACTCATATAAAATTTATATTTACGAATAAGTCGTGTAAACTATAAGAAAACACTATAATCAGTATCAGTTACTTTAATTTGAATCAAGGGGAATTAACTCTTGATAATTCGGAATGAAAGAAACTCAAATTTTATACGAATGCAAGCGTATGCTAGCCACCGTCTTTATTTCTAGAGATACCAACGTTCTTTTCATACGGAAACTAATTATGCATGTAAGAGCATAAGAGCAGATTTTAAATATGCAAAGACGAAATAGTAACAGTTCTTTTTGTGGACATAATATGTATCGTCTTGGTTACATGATACCCGACCCATTTACATCGGTCTGCACCGGATGTAGACGTACAAATTCAGGGTCCAGAATATGCAGGAATGTTTTCGTCAGAATTCAGTGATATCTTTGATCATTAGTATTTCATTATCATTGTAATATTTCAATTAGAGTCAACTTACATTACAGTACGTGGTGAATAAAACATCTCTGGTCGATTAGCGGTATGCCAACTTCAAAGTGACAGACCATCCTATATAAATAGCTGCAGTACACGACACACACCAACGACATTTGTTTGTCAGGCCATGAATTATTATGGGTTAAATTTCTTTTAAAGATGTCTCCATATATCAAAGAGATATTTTATTGATAGACAGGACAAATAAATATCGTTTATATCTTCATGTGGGTACTGTAGAAACAACATCATTAGGAGAAATTTGCGAAGTCATGACTCTAGCGGAAATGAATTATGGATAATGTGTCATGACATATGAGTTATGAGGTGCGATTCATTCAGCTGTTGCATTCTATCGTAATGCAGTGTTAAACATGTTTTAATAGGTTTAAAAAGAAATAAACTTTAAGAAAGTATTTCCATGACCTCTCCTTCACAATGTTTTGGTTAGTTTTATTTCCCTTTGATTTTTCGCTCTATGGTCAGTGTTTATGTTTACGTTTATAATCGCATGCACGTGTTTCACGCACGTGCTGGTTCATTTTTGACGTGTCATCAAGTATATATGTAAATATGTGTACATGTAATTTTCAAATTTCTTTGCTATTCTCGCGTTTTAAAGATCAATTACGTCACCCGGATACCAATCCTTGTCATAATCAACATTATAAAGATTTATATTTGAAAATGTCTTCAAAGAAAAAAGTTGCCATATATGAATTAATACAGTGGTTATATTTCTGTAGTAAAGTACAATGACAAGAGAATTTCCGTTTTGTGGTACAATGATGTATAAATCGTGGGCGGTAATGTTGAACTGGAAATGTTTTACCTTGCTTTTAGCTTTGGCATGTTAATGTTTCTATTATCAATCAATTTTGTTCGCATCTATTTTTATTGTTTCTTTTAATTTGACGCATTTTCTACTTGTCAACTTCTTACGTTTTAAGTATTGCTGCACGTAATCGAAATCCCATGCCTATAGGACGGCAGACTAAAAGTTCGAAATACACTACACTTATATCTTTTTGTTATATTCTTCCGTAATTGCATGCAGCGTATTATTTTCCCCCAAAAAAAGGCGACTAAATTTGTGATCCGATCTATTGTTTACTTTCTATACGACATTCTTCTTCCTACACTTAAAGTTGATTTACCCTTGGTTTTCGAGTTCATATGAGACGACTGGTTCGCCCGTTTTCAGTATAATGTGACCGGGTGGGGTGTGTTGCTTTTGTGTCTTCGGCGGCATGCTTCAATGATATAGCACTATAAAAAGGGCAATAGTTCCACTATACAAGAAGACACAACATGAATATACCGCAGTCTCCCAAAACACGCACCTCGCACAACATACAAGCAGCACACCGCATAAATGGGAGGCCGTCCTTACATGACCATAGCTGTTAATAGGACGTTAATTAATAAAACAAACAAACAAACAAATACCATGTTCTTTGTCGAGCCATGCGTTCTTGGACATTTCATCGCTTATTGCTGATTTTCTTCGCTGTTAGTACTTATGATACGGCGAGTTGTTCTTCGCATTGTCTTCCGCAGCCATACTGTCCAAATGACAAGTGTAATAGGCAATTTGAGTTGCATAACTGCTAGTCGGTAGTTTTTCTTCCGGAACTCTGGTTTTCCTCCACCGTCTAAATATGACACGTCCTTAAATGAACCTGAATGGCAATAGAACGTTAAACAAATAATAAGTAAATAAATAAATAAATAAATAAATAAAAATATGGTGCTTTTACTGAACCGTCAGTCAGATACTTTTCATAGCTGAGCACTATAACGTTAGCTCGTCAGATAGCTCTCATACACCCGTGAATACGGCAGCTAAATTAGTACGTTTTAGCTGTACATAAATTACAGTTGATGTTATTTGCATTTTTTTTACACAGATCGCATCATGCCACCTGGGTTTTTACCTACAACCCTGTACACGTCACGGTTAATTGCGGGGTAGATTTCCGAGACATGGTGTGACCCAAATAAACATATAAACGTAAAAAATGAGGGAGATCCTCTCAGGTTTCATTCTGCGGCCCTGGTGGCAATCAAAGCCTCATGGTAACCACAACACGATTACAAATGATAAAAATCTCACAAGATTAATAAATCATATAAAATGATATAATCCGAGACGTATTACAAATGAAAACTAATTTATTGATGAGCGTTATGTGTTACTTGTCACCAATGCCATGTAAGGCCATGTATCTGACAATGAAGTGTGTGTAGTACCGCTGGCTATGTAACCCTGTAAGGATGGTAGTAGGTGTGTATGTTTTATGTGGTTTTTGATTCGCACTATGAAATATATACAATGTATGTTTACTTCACGTTGGTTACAATGTAGTACCTAGCGATACTTGGTTTATCCAAACTAGGTTTTCCGTGCAGGTAGGGTTTTAAAAGTGTACCTGCTGCTCCCATTACATGATCGTAAAAGGCGACTAAATTAGGATATAATATCTTCTCTTCTACATAACTCAATTTCTTCTCCCTTGACACCACCTCACCTTTGACCTGTAGGCCCTGGGTTCTGCCCCTTGGTCGAGACAAACCATAGTCTATTAAAGTGGTAGTTCCTGCTCAGCATGCAATTGGTTCGCCCGCTATGTAACCGGGCGGGCTATCTTGCTTGGTGTTTCAATTTAATAAAACAAACAAACAAAAAGCGTTACAAGTGTACCATCTTCGATACTCATGGGGTTACTATCAGCAATGTCACATCCTTCCTTGGACTATCTCATAGTAAAACTGAAACCAGAAAACACAGGTAATTTGATCATTTGATGTACTTCGAAGGAATTGTATAACGGTTCACTGTAGTTGACCGTGCTGCTTTGATGTTGAGACTGCTCTCTCTGTAATCTTCAAAGGAGGTCTCTACAGGCCTGTGATTGGTCATTTTTTTTATTCCTGAACTGCCTCATATTTTACAATGAGATAGAATGGGTGAAGATATTACGTCAGTGATAGTAACCTATGGAGCCCCTATTGCATAATCGTTAAAGCCGACTAAATTTGGGATCTTGTATTTTCTATTCTTCCTATATGACTTTTTTTGATAAACATACGCCAATGTGCACAACAACACTGTTAAATACAATTAATATGACTTTATTAGATATATACCCATGTATATACCTCATACGTACCAACAATCAACAAAGTGTTCATACAGCAAAGAACTGATTTATGTGTGTGATACGTCACGTCCTGTGTGACGTATCGCACAAGTTAGTACTGTTTACGTTGTCCACGTGACTATTATCAATCCGTCAATGAGCGCTTGTCCTGTGTGAGTTTTGTTCCCTGGCCGAGACACTGCTCCTGCTATTAACGCTCAGCAAATAAATGAAACGAGACGACTGGTTTGTCAGTATATTTTTGTTAGTTTGTTTGTTTGATTATTTTAACGTCCTAAGACACCAAGCAACACACTCCACCCGGTCACATTATACTGACAACGGGCGAACCAGTCGTCCCACTCCCTGTATGCTGAGCGCTAAGCAGGAGCAGAAACTACCACTTTTATAGACTTTGGTGTGTCTCGGCCAGGGGACAGAACCAAGAGCCTTTCTCACAGGGGCGAACGCTCAACTCAAGGTGTAGTGTGCTTGTTAAACAAGCACATGTTAAACAAGCACACAACACCTCGAGTTGACATTGTCTTCGGCAGCATGCTTCAGTGAGATATCACTATAAAAAAGACTACAGTTCCTCATTAGAACACAGTCTCCCAAAACATGCACCACGCAATCCACACACGCAACTCATCGCAAACATAGAAGGCCAATCGTACATGGCCCTGGCTTTTAATAGGACGTTTGATTTATTCAAACTTGTAAGATTTCAATATTGTTCTATCTGCTCCGTTACATGATGTGAAAGGCGACTACATTAGGGATCAAATATTTGCTGTTTTTCCTAAATGACTTTCATCCTCCTAACGTCTCCGTAATCACGTCCTCACGTTTTGGTAAAAATTAACGTATACGTACCCTAATCGGTGCCCATAGATGATTCCACTATATAAGAAGACAACACGCTTAAACCGCAGCCTCCCAAGACGCACACCAATCACTTCACACATGCAACACAACGCATACATGGGAGGCCGTCCTTACACGACACTGGGTGTTAATAGGTCATAAATTTAATCAATTTAACAAACGAACCATGGATGTTTCGTAGATGTTTAGAGGTCTAGATCTGTATGTGATATTTAACCAAAAAAGGAGTACAAATGTATATAGCTCGCCGTGCCGAAACATCAACCCCATCTAGATTTGTTGGTATGAAAATCCAAATTCTAGCGAGTTTAAAAATACATTTACCATTGTTACAAAATCGATCAGAGCTGCAATGTGATTGGCTACAGATAACAAGACAAAGTTGCCATTTTAACAATCCAATGAAAAGTTATCAATATCAAAATAGCATATACGTGTAACACAGTATTTTTGATTACTTACAATGTTTAAACAAAGCAGTGTGCTGAAATAGTTCTTTTCATGCTGTGTTGAAGTCAAGCACTGACGAAGGCAAATTGCGATATATCAGAATAATACTGAGTTCGAAGGTGTAAAAAGTGTAATGTAAAGAAACACATTAGTAAATGGGACAAATGAACAAATTCTATACTTCAAACAAGTCAAAATATGTTAATTGCGTTAGCAAGGCCGACCTTTTACAATAGACGTGTTGGCCTGACAATGCTACCTGTACATTCTACACCACAGATGTACGATAACGAGAGAGGCCTTCCGCACGACTGCTTGATGAGAAGGGACATTCGGGTATTAGGTGTTAGCAAAAGGCGTGGCCAAGGGTATGACTCGACAATTCAGACATGCAAGACGACTATAGAATCAAGGTTCTGCTTTGTATACAGAAACGTGCGTGTTTTGTTTTTTAAGTTTTCTTTTATTTAATTGTAACGTTTCTTAAAGTGCAAATCTTGGGTTTCATTCGTAAGAATCTAGGTATATGAAACTTGATAAGCTTTGTTAAGAAATACATTTTGTACATGTTTCAAGACAATTTTATCAATATAAAATGAAATTAAAACATCAGCTTTACTTCATTTTGAACGAATGCTTTCTTTGTTACACCCGGACGTTTTAATAAATCCAAATCTTTTGGAACAAATCACAAGGACCCAAGAATAAGTTACAGCTATACATTGACCAGTTTCAGAGGTTTTATATTAGGAAAAAATCATACCGTGATTGTGTTTAACAGGCAAAGGGCGGAAAGCTCTCCGAGACGAAAACATTACCCAACTTACTTCATCGGGGAAAAAAATCATAGAAATGTTTTCTAAACTGTACCTTTTTGACGGACGATAATTTTCATTTAAGAAACATCCTACCCATTCCTTAAAGATGCTCCACCGCCGACAGAGCATAAATGATATTCATCATTCGAACAATAATTTGTGTTTAATCGTGTATATATATGCCTAATTAACACAAAAAATAATATAAAATAATTTATTTTGCCTTTGATGCATGCGCAATCAGTACTTCATTTCATATAATATAGTGCCATGGAATTTTTTCGGGTTGCAATTAATTATTTTTCATATTTTTAACTTTAAGTAGAATCAATAGCTCAAACTTTTCAATGGTGGCAATAGTTTAAAGTAAGTAACTTTAACAACAGAACAAAAATATTAAATCGTCTGCTCCTGTTTTTGATAGTGAAAAAATACCATTTGTCAGCGGTGGAGCATCTTTAAATATACCGACATTAAGCCGATATCAATCGTGCTTTGCAATTGATGATGGCACACTTGCATGCGTTATCATCAACATGATCCCACAGCAGTCTTTGGGAGATTATCCAAGTCGCAGCTGATAATTATCTATAGATTTTCAATTACTATTTTAATGACATCTAACAAGAAATTAGAGCTCTCGTCTTGAAAGAAAATCTATTTTTTTCCATTTTAATATATACAGAGTACATATTACAATCACACAGGTGTTGGATTTGTACAAGTTTACAAACTTATTTTTATTAGTGTTAAAAACTTGTTCGTAAAATAATAATGCAACTGCAGGTGCTTTTCTGTTTATTAAGCATAAATTACGTATTGGAATTTGAAAACAACAAAACTGTATTGGAATTAAAATTTCCTGTTCGCACTATGAAACAATTCTCCACTTTTTTTTAGAAAATAAATATTCCGCAAGTCACGGAAAGAATATAATAATTATTTATGTAGACCACGGTTTTTACATTGAATTATCTGTTTTATAATCTGATAATTGATGGTTTGTTTTGGCAGGTGCCTAATTGGCAAATACGAATATAAAATCCTATTTCAAAAGTAATATTAGCCATTTTGATTTTCAACCCATGTTGACGTCGATTTCAGAAATCTACAGGATCTCGCATATGCTTCAAAACAGTCTCCTTTCCATGTTCATCAGTATATGCCAATGACGATCAACTGTGGCATGAGAAATGGTTGAGACGATATGGTCAATTGTGTTTTTCTCCTATTCGTTCCTCGTCTTCTATCAATAATATCAATGTCTTTAACACGAGAATTCGTTTTAGACGGTATGGCTAATTTCACCCTATCGAAGCCCCAATCATCATTAAGACATTCATGATGACATTGTATACACCATTTACTAAAATACTATCAACAACCTAATTCGTAATTATGCAGGTGTTTGTGGTATGAAATTTTACAAGACTAATTTTAATGTAGACTAAAGTTTTCGTTAAAGTGCCTTATATCTTGGGTATATGCAACAACTTCAGAACAGGTGTTTAATTAGATTATATGGAATTCCATACCTTCGAAAAGTGACAAATTGGTTTAGAATTCGATACTCCAGGGGTTACTATCACTGATTTAATATCTATCCCTGCAAACAAACAAAACAATTTCATAGTAAATCTTAGACGGATCAGGAGAAAAAAAACTGACCAATCAGAAGACGTCATTTAAAGAATACGGAGAGAGCGACGCACAACTTCAAAGTAACATTCAACCACAGTGTATCGTTTTATAATTATTTTTATGTACATCAAATGATCAAATGTCACTTGCGTCTTAAGTCTTCTTTAGTTTTACTATGAGATAGTCCATGGGTGGATATAACGTCAGTGATAGTAACCCCTGGAGTATCGAGTATGATCATATATGTATGACTAGTATCACTTTGTCTTCTATTACAAGACACATATCAACAAATGACTTTAAGAAGGAATTTAGATTTAGTTAACATCTTAAGTCGCTACCATGTATGTTCTTTTGTTGCTTTATCTTTTCGGCAGCATGCTTCAGTAATATAGCACTATAAAAGGACAAGCGTTGCACTATACAAGCACACACAACACAATATACCGCAGTCTCCCAAAAAATGCACCACGCACTTCATACACATTACACACGGTCTTTACATGACAATGACTACTAATCGGATGGCAATTAAATAAACAAACAAACGAAACAAATATTCTTTTGTTACCTTAACATTATTATTCAACAATACATTATCTTAGTGTTGGATATTGACAGATAATTCTATAACGAACACGAGTGACTCTCTAATACTGGGACAACGTTTCCCCATCATACCGAGTCACGCTTAAGAATGTAGCTTTGATTTCAGGAACTCGCCTGTTAAGGTAAGTTTAGTTTATTTCCCCCCACGTCCTTCTAACAGCCATATTCATTTAAAGATGTGTCAGATTCATAGGTGAAGGGAGACGTTAGGAAGAAGAGAAAAGACAAGATCCTAGATTTAGTTGCCTTTTACGATCCTGCACAATCTCATTTTTGCTCTTCAATTGAGCGCTCATACCCTGTGAGGTAGGCTTAGAGTTATGTCCCATGGCCGAGACACACCAACATCTATAATAGTGGTAGTTTTTGCGCATGGTTTACGCTCAGCATAGCGGGAGTGGAACGAATGGTTCGGCCGTTGTCATTATGTGACAAGGGTGGGGTGTGTTGATTGGTGTCTTCGGTAGCATGCTTCAGTGATAAAGCACTTTTAAAGGACAAGAGTTCCACTATACTACAAGACATAACACGAATATACCACTGTCTCCCAAAACATGAACCACGTACTTCATACATACTACACACCGCATACATGGGAGGCCGTCCTTACATGACCATGGCTGTTAATAGGACTTACTAAAAAAAAGGTGTTGGTAAGACAGAACGACACAGGCAAAGCCACAGAACTGCAGCCATTTCTTAGCAACTGCCTCGCATTGGCTTTGAAATCGCAACCCAGAAAGGGAGGGCTGGTGGCAATAAGGGCCATAGTTGTTCATATTTCCAGTGTGACAGAGCATTATGGTAGCACAACGTGATGTGATTGAAACATATCTGTATATTATATAAACTAAATAAGCAACTCCTGGTTTCTAATGGCAGCCAGGTTATTACTTTTTTATTGTACTATATAATGTATAATAAAAATTACACAATGAAAGCACAATAGCCTCGGTCCATTTGGAAGAAATCGGATATGGATTGTTACAATGGGGACATTTAACAACGGACTAAGTTCAGTAATATAAGCCGGAAAGGGGGACGAATGTTGCCGAAATCACGTGTTTAGCTATAGTAATGTGTATGTCATTTTAAGTCAACTTGCAACAAATGACCTACAAATGCATGTACTTTTAAAAGAAATAAAACAATTTACAGGAAGTCGCCAGGATCGTTTTACTCAGAGGTTCGGTTTGTACAGAGGAAAATACGAAACGGAACTAAACTGGAAAACAATAATAGACAGAGTTCCGGAATATACAGAAACTGTCTTTGACATGATATAAGGCTGCACTTAAAAAAAACCGTCTGTATTCAATGAGTGTAGAATCATGTACATAATGTAGAAACATTACCAACAAACGTCACGAGGTATGATAATTGAAAAATTCACTTTTTAGATCTTTTCGATTTCAGTTTAAATGGTATTTTTGTGGTTGTATTATCTATATTATGACCACGGGGTATTCTACCTCCAGCGGTGTCACGCAGAGATAGAAATTATACATGTCCCCTACGTGGTTTTAGAATTACATTAAGTGTAAGTCTATACCGAGAGTTTAATACTCAACGAAAAGAAATACTGTGAGAACACGATAACGTCGTGAAAAACTGTCATTCTGGTCTTCTTATAATTGTCGAAATATAACGGAAAATATTTAATAGAATGTAGAATATTTTATAGCACACATTCAAGATGAATCGTTTACTCAATCTGTTAAAAAGTTTTAAAAATAAATATAATTTTATTAAAAATCAATAGTGTTTTGTCTTCTTTACGAATAAAATCGAGACCTGGGAATAAGTTACAGTTTCATTTAAAGCCATCCTCTAGTCCATATGGTCAACAATCGTAGAGATTTAGAGATCTGGAATAAAATCCGATCTGCTACATTATACACGTAAATGATATAATTTTTATGTTAAGAGCTCAAGACAAAATTAATAAAATTCTAAGTAATTTATCATTATAAGAGTACACACTAGTTCTGTATTCCATTACATAAAATCCTATTCGCGGTTTTCCGTAATGTCAATAAAGCTTCCATAGTCTCTTCAAATTCAAAATTTATTTAGGGACTATTTTTCAATGAAATCATTACGCCGTTGAACCAGCCAATCAGAAACCACGTTATAAACAATGACACCGTTTTCCCTTTATACGATGAAATGCTTGTTTCAATCTTATTGATTTATGCATAGGAGTTTATATCATAATGAGGGATGATGTTTACCGAATTTCAATCAAGACTCCTGAAACGATAGGTAATATAGTGTATAATGTACGAGTCATCCTTTGGGGGTGCAGTGATTTTACTTAGCCGATGTACCTTAACATTATGAAATTATTGGCAATTTATGTTGGTTAACGTGAAAAATAATTAAACCTTGCACCGTACGTATTGCTCCCTCCTAGCAATGGGACACTGTGATCCTCTCGCTGTATGACAACGCACCGTGTGGTAGGAAGATAGTGCGTGACGTCATCTCGCCCACGATATATTTTTGACGAAAGAGTTATATATATGCAAAGTTACCACCTTCGTGTGAAACATATTTCTAAATTGATTTAAAAAAGCAACTTTTTTTTACAAAATAGTTAAGGTGAATATTACGAATGTGTTTTTTCTAACGTTTGTCAATCTTCTTAACCAATATTAGTTTATCTAATAAAACTACGTCTATATGTAAATCCATTTTCGTTTCCTAAATGTACTACTAATGATTAGTAATTTTTCAAAGTATTCAAAGTATGGGGTATGAAGGCTTGATTATATCATAGAGTATAATCAAATTAATCAATTTGACGGCCTAAATTTCCCGACAGATCCCTGTAAATTCTCTATCTAACCTGCAGCAGTTGGTTATGCATGCGATGCACAATGTATTTAATATTAATAGTTCTAAAGAATCCGGCTAATTCTCGATACGCGAGTAAAGTACAATATAGAGCAACGCGTGAAGAGTACAATACAGTAAAATGTTATGGCCACACACTCATAAACCGGTTCGTTTATCATTAATGTTCTCTTCTAATCGCTAGTTACCAGTTAAAAATAAAACGTTGATTTATGAGGATCTGACGGCATTTTATCAAAGCCACATAATTATTGCTGTTAAGAAAATTGATATTGTGCGTCCCGCAGTGAAAGTAAGCACGTGAGCTCATGACGTGGTTAGCACCTTAGGGGGCCACTTCACGGAGAGTGACGAAGTGCGCGTAAACTTCCGGCTAATCACCCATCGCGGATGAGTTTGAAGGCTCAGTTGAGTAAATCAGAGGGTTGTTTCCAATCTCATTCGCTAATGAAAACCTCTCCACACTATCAGCGATTTTGGAAATAAAAACTTATCTTCAACGATCTCGAATAAACGATAATGGTAATATATACTTTAGAGTTACGACAGAGTAATTAATTTCTAATCCCACATTACCCGATAGACCGTGTAAGGGCTTAAAGATGGACTTAAACACAGCTTCAGGTCAATCAAACGTTTCGTGAGGTCTTCACGGGCGTCCAAGGTCACCACACAACTGTTTAGCGTCTATTTTTAAACAATGATTTTTTTCTTCTGTTTTATCTTTTATCTTTGCCCAGGAGATAATCAAGAATGGTATAGTGGAAGAACACTTGGTATAGGATTTGTCATACACGGTGCTGACGCTGAGTAGACCGACACCGCCCTTTAAGAGATAATACATGCATTATCTTAATTGTTGAGATTTCTTTAAATTGAAATAGAGTCCAACTTTCTGTTTTATCTTCTTTTGTAGGAAGTCGATTTCCAAATAAAAGCGTGGTATTAAAAAAATATAGAATGCATGGTTGGAATCCGTTTAAATTCTCATCAGAAACGCGTTTTCACATGATCTAGAAGAATTTGTAAATTAAAAATGAAAAAAAGAAGGAACAATTTCTTACATGTTAACATATTCAATTCATGTAATGTAATTCAAATCTATCATTTAAGTAAAAATAAGGTATGTTACAGACACCAGTTTAATGATCAAAGAGGCCACTTCTCATCACCTGTAATTAAGTAGGATCGGAGCACAGATAGGTCAAGACATGTTACGCCCCTTTAACACAGAGAATATAAATAAATTCTTTTCATGATCGTTTTAACTCATTCTCATCTGATGTATGTATAGCTCAGTAATTCAGATCTACCACCAAAGTTTAAATTCATTTTAATCTAGACTGGCACTATGACGGTATTTAACCACGTGAATAACACACGTGTGGGGTTTGTCATAATTGGTATTTAACTTCCCTAGGCTAATAATTACATTAGTGATATTGATAAGATTTAATTTCTCTACTTCACTTATTATTAAATGATAAGGTTTTGAGATTCTGCTTATATTTGAATAGGTAGAACCGTGCTGGCCGAGTGGATAAGATGTCCGGACATATTACCACAAACCCTTCACTTCCGGTTTGTCAGTTTGAACCCATGTGGGACAGGTACCAGATACTGACCGCAGGTCGGTGTTTTTGTATGTAATACCCCCACTAATAAACCTGGCACAACCTTAAATGTCTTTGGCTGTTAACAGGACGTTAAATTGATAAAAGCAAACCAAACCAACACTTAATCATATTACTGCACAAAAGCATCATAAATGTGCATTGTACATGTATATCGTAAGAGGTGACAAACTGTTCGCTTTTCCCCGTGACTTCGTTTGTCTCCTGTTAAAAAAATATGACACCATAATATGAACACGTGATGTTTCAATAAGAATGATAATACACAATTGAACCAAATAATGTCTAATCTTCATAACTAACTGTAACTCTTTAGGTTGTAAAATCTTTGTTCTTTTTCGTCATTGTTGTTTAATTTGATAACCATCCCCACATGACCTTAGCTGTTGGTGTCTTCCGGACAACAATCGACATGTGACCCTGATTGTACGCGTCTCCTTGACAAACCGTCCGCATTGTAACTCTGGCTGCAAATAAAGGGAAATACTAGCAAGGTCTCCTTGAAAACCGTCTTCATGTGACCCTTTCTAGCTACTAACCGTCAGTATCTCCTTGTCATACGTCCTCATTTGATCCTAAATGTTGGCATCCCCTTGCAACACGTCCGCACACTCCCTTATATCTGTATGTCAGTATCGTCTTGACACCCGGGATTTTTTGACCGACGGATTCGAAGATTTAACGGGACACTTTCTTTTACAGAAAAGACGTATTAAAACAGCAGAAGGCACTATTTATTTTCATGTTCAACATCATTTATTTATATATTCAACATTATTTCTTTGCATATTCAACAATTTCATGGTCTTTGAAGCATTAATAATTTGTTAAGGTAAACCCTTATGTATTGATAAAAACCAACAACATGTGGATCATTTTCAGTTCAACAGACTAAAAAGTTACTTTCATTCTTTTATGTTTCAAAATGTCTGACGTCACACATGATTCTTATTGTAATTAAAACGACGCCAATTCTACATAGTCGTCGGGTTGAATTGGTAGTGCAATCTGTAATTCAATTAAAACGAAATCTTCCAAAATCACTCTGTTTCTTTGTGTTAAATACAGAGTGTATAATGTTGTTTGATAATAAACTAAATTACATCCTGTCATTTGGAATGTGCATTTCCTGAGAGCTCTGGAATATACTCAAATAAACGTCGTCACAATTCAATCCTTGGGAACAATTGAAATTCCTTGGTGCTTTGATGTATACGTCAGCATGAATTTCTATTACGTAAACCTTTCGTATAACCCTCTTTGAAACTCTAGTCCAAAGGTAATATCTCTCAATCATTCTAACAAAGTGGCTCAAAGAGCGTCCATGTTCAAACAAAATCGTGATGCGAAAGATTTGAGACTGAAATATCCTCGTCCCGAAAAAATGTTTCAATGCTCCCCAAAGTCTCATTTTTTTCGCTAGCACAGTTTAGTGTTACATAGTGATAATTGTTCAAACTCCGCTGAAATAATGCAGTTTTAATTGTGAAATAGTAACAGGAATTTAATTAATATTTTCACTTATTTCTTTTAATAACATTTGCTGCGTGCATTAAAATTGGGTACCGTAACTAAAGATGAAAAGGGTTGCAAAACCATCATAACGAGTGTCTCGGATTTGTTACAAAATTAATGTTTTTTATTAGAAAATGAATAATTTCATCCAAACAATAAGCTGCATGCTGACAAAATATCGGACATCATTGAAAGCTTTCTTTGCTGTTTGAAAGGCTTAGAGAAGCATTGTTCCTGCCAAGCCCATTAAATAGTGTCGACAGATATAATATTGACAGTCCTATACTTACTAACACCATACCATCTTATCCAAAGTAATTTGCTTCTATTTTTAGTAGATTTAATTATGTCATGGCACTTTTGAGCAATTTTACCACGTTATGGAAAAAAGGAATTTGGCTTTCAGCGAGATGTATTCTATTAACATTCAGCTTCCTTTGGAAAATTGTAACAACTACATGTATATAAAAATGAAAACGGATATTTATTATGGTTCGAAGTTGTACTAAAACTACTTCCTGAATGAAAATTAACCCTGTAGGTAGGGCTTTTGAATTCTACCTGCTGCCGTTATTACATGATCGTAAAAGGCGACTAAATTTAGGATATTATATTTTTCTTTCTCCCTACCTTACTTTCTTCTTCCTCACGTCTCCCTTGACATCACCTCTCTTTTGACCTTTGGTTCAGCATCCGCCAATATAAGGTAGACTCTGGTTCTTCCCTAACCGAGACACACCATTATCTATATGAGTAGTGTTTCTGCTCCTGCTTAGCACTCAGCATAAAGGGAGTGGGACGACTGGATCGCACGTTGTCAGTATAATGTGACCGGGTGAGGTGTGTTGCATGTCTTCGGTGACACAGCGCATTGATGGGAGGTCGTCCTTACATGACCCTGACTGTTAATAGGACGTTAATTTAATCAAACAAACATATATTATAAGATAAATCATTTACATTACCTACAAGAATGTATACACTATATAACCAAATACAGAAATGAAGCTTTGTGCGTCATTAGACTGCATGGCACTGATAATTCTCTTCTAGTTTTAATGATCCGACTGTCTACAGAACAAAACATTTTAGAAAGAGAGACTTTGTAAACAAATATAAAGGAAGGTATGCATCATCAAATCACCCATGTAGATCTATAGTATTCCGCTTTTTGGATTTGTGTGAGGGTGTGTGTGTGTGAGTGTGTGTGTGTGTGTGTGTGTGGGTGTTTTTTTTTTTTTTTTTTTTTGGTTGGGGGGATTTGATGGTTATTATTGCTATCATAAGTACTATGTTTTAGGCAGATGTTGTTTGCAGACAAAAATAAGTATCAATTTAAGCAGGTTGACTATAATCGTTTTTCTTGCAAATTTTGAATTTCAGTTTATGAATGTTATGAAATCATGTATTTGAAACATGAAGTGAAGCAATGTTGATTTTTTAATGGCGTTTTTGTTTGCGTTTACGTAGCAACATTTATTGTTGATTTTAATGTAACCTGTGATACTGTGGCTGTTATTTATTGCTTCAGAGTAACAAATCCTACCTAGGCAAAAGGAGGGTAAAGAATGGAAGTTACTACGAACGAAGGAATGAAGGAACGAATAATGAAGCAAATGAGTAGATTTATGTATGTTGCAATATGTGTGTGCGTGTTTGTGCAATAGGAGGTTAGTGGAATGAAGGAACGAAAGAGCGAATTGAAAGGGAGTTATATTGAGCGTTGTGATGTGTGGGGAGGAGGGAGGGATATAAACCATTTTAGACCAGTTTAAAGATGTCGAGACCATAATGCACCTGAGGTGTCGGTTTTGCGTTCGGTATGGCCACCAACTGTTCGGGTTAAAGGTACTTTACGAGTCGTAATGATACTAATATCACTGGTATCACTACTCACGTGGCGTCTCAGTGAATAAATAAAACTTCTCTAGAACGTACATTCCTTGTTATTTATAAAAAAAAAGTGTGGGTATGATCGTACACACAAGTTGATTGTCATCGTGAAAGAAAATTTACATTCGATATTTATAATATAATCTTCTATGATGAATATCTAAGCTACGACATATGCCTACTAGAAATAAGTGTCGAGTGATCACAGAAGGCGACTTGATTTAAGATCTAATATTTCCTCTTCTTTCTAATGACTTTTTGTTCCTAACGTCTCCCATGACACCGCCTCACTTTTGGTCTTACGACCGACATAGATCATGAATATACTACAACCTCTCAACACATGGACAACCATTCACCCACTACAATATACAATAACGGCCCTCTGTGGCGGGAAACATCTAGAATTGTCTCCATGAAACGAATTATTTTCTCGAGGGCGACCCTGGAAAGAGTTATTTTCTCGAGGGCTTCAGAAAATAACTCTCTCCAGGGAGACAATTTCAGATGTATCCCGACACATAGGGAAATAATTATTTATTATACCGAACAAAATTCAAATCAATTCATGAATTTGTTGTTTGTCTGGCTACATATCTCAAAGATGTTTCCCAACAACGTTGCTAAATTCGTCGGACTGCAAAAAATAAGCAACACTGTTACCATTGTTTGTTGACGCTGCAGACGACGTCCACTTCCGGTCACGCGCGGAGCTTCCAAGGGATGATTTCCCTGTAGGGTTAAATCCCTCGCCTCCCAATTCCGGGGAGATATCTAACTTATTCTATCACGTGATCAAGTTTAACCCATCCAGAACATTCTAAATGCAAGTGAGCTATAATAACATAATGAACACATGGAAGGACGCTCCTAAATGACCCAAGCGAAATATGCTAATCTAACAATCGGAAAAAAAGCTTTTCGGACAGAGGCTGATATTAAATGGATATATCACTATATACGTAAACAAAGATAGCCATATTCACTATTTCTAGCAATATCTAGAAGCCTATGCTATATACTTGTTCTATGGAGTTTGGAGTACACTCCGACATTAATTACCCCTATCGAACGTTTGATATTCATGTGATCAAGTCATTCAGTCTTAATTCCCTACCGTTAATGTCCCCATGAACACATTTATTTGTTTATCTACCATATGACCCACACGGGGACACTGCGATAGCCGGTACAGACCGGAATTACAGAGAGGTGTTTATAGTCGAAACGATACCGGTTAATCCATTAAATCCGGAATATAAAAAGTTAGCTTCTTTGTTCGTAGTAAATACCATTATTATGAGTGGTCAGTATGACCGCTATAGAGATGGTAATACCATTGGCGGAAGAATATGATAGCTTTATAGCACGTGTTCCGTATCGTAAATTAGAATTTTGTGGCGCGTTTTATGAGGACGTTTTCGAGTTTATGTCCGGATAGAGCCGGCATCCGGGAACTTTAAGTTATCTTATCTTTACCACCGGGCTCTACCGATAGACGGCGTGACGGCCACTTCTCCGCCACTGACCAGGTGCACCTAATGACCCCTTATCATACAAAACAATCATCATAATAGCTTGTTTTAATGGCCTGAATCACTCGGGTGGCGATTTAAATCAGTGCCTTCTGCTACTAGAGTCATTTCGTTGACTTGTTTATTTGACACTTATACCGAAATTCTATTTGCACGACAAGAATTGTCATAAAAACAGTTTTATGAAGTACCTGGATGTCGTTGGTACGGAAATCTGGCAGAAATATTAGTTATTTTTTTCACAAATTATTCTTAAAAGAGCATTTTATGCTATTGTAAAGTAATTCTTTAAATCAGTTAGGAAGATTTATATTGACATGAAACCCGTGTAAAGCTTAAAATGAGTATGTCTGCTGCATATCACTGCAACGAAACGGCTTTTACAGAAACATGGATGCAGAACAAGGATTAGTGGGCAGCCATTGACCAATTCGGCTATTTAAGTCCGAGTTTCAGCGTTATGTTGAGTATAGCACACTGTCCCTGTTTGTAGTAGTAACATGTATCAGTCTTCTCTTTCTCCTGCTGTCTTATTTTGCCAAAGCAATAAATTATTGAAATACTTCAAACTTTTGATGATATGAACCAATTTCAGATCTTTAAAGGACAAAGCCCTACTTTGATATTAATTAATAAACTCTTAAAAAGTGTAAGACAAAGAAACCATTCTTTTATTCATTCTTTCTTAGTATGTACTAATACGATCGCGTGAGCGCTTGAAAGGTATAATAATATAATTCAATATTAGAGCTTCACATGAAGTGACTTTACCCATAATGCATTGCGTTTGTGGTATCAAAAGAGTGTTTGAATCGTACACAAGTTTTATCAAAACTTCTATGCTAAAGAGATGTACCTATATATAATGCTTATTTAAAAAACAACCTTAAGTAGGCAGAAACAAAAAATTAGCTGTCACATTGTGTCAGGTTGAGGGTGACAATTGCTGAATATGTATGTGTTAGCCTAAAATGTTTAGCTTTCAAACTGCGCAAATATCATATCGGTTAATTTTTTTCTTCTCTTTTTCCCTTCTCTTTTATTTCTTTTGTCTTTTCTTTAAAATAATCAAATTAAAATTAAGCAAAACCAACATTGCGCTAAAACCAATTTAGAGAACGAAAAATTCGAAATCAATGTAGTATTTCATCGACTACAGATAGCTTTTCTTCATGGAACTCGGGGTTTTCTCTTCAAACGAAATCGGGACTCCAGGTGTTATTAATAGATGACATGTCCTGTCCAATCACAATATATAGTTAAGATGTAATATTTACAAACGGATACTCGGATGAAAGTTGTTGAAGACAGCCAGTATTTGTAAAACAAAGTACATGGTTTTATCTACATATAAGTGATATTCCATGTTATGCTCAATATAAAGCGATTAAAACATATGTTTATATGAAGACTTCTGCTAAGATTCGCCTTTCTACCTTTAAAACAGATAATGTTTAAAACACATAGATCGATGGCGGGTCACTCCGGGTGGTGGCCTACCACCCGACTGATAAAGCCTCCTTTAATCTGTTGTTCAAAATCTCATATCATCACTGACATGTTGTCATTCCAATTATATTCCCCAACAGATATTGACAGTTCGATAAAAATTGAGTATTTGTCATAAAGCTTAAATGCCCACTGACAAAAGATGACTTGTAAAGTTGTTGGGGCGCCCGTGCAGGAATGTTAAACCCTCTCTGATTGGCCGATTTAATTGCAGGTCAAATCGTGAAGGAGACCTAGGAGATTAATGACAAAATAGTTGTTGGAGGTAGCAACATTACATATGCTGCACTCTGTATGCTTTACAAAGTAAACATAGCCCTAGTTTGTATGTAGTCGCGAGTGTCGCCGGGACAAGTATCGTCCCGACTACACGTTGATGTCAATTTGTTTTTTAAAGACTGACAGACATTTATCATGGTTACACTTTACTATTAATGTGCATCTAAACATTTGATAAAAGGTACATTCGTTTCAGTCAAAGATTCCCGTCTACTATATTAACATCGACATGGACTTCCGGTTTCATCATTGGCTACTTCCGGCTAGAAATTGCTGTCCAGTTTACTCGAGAAGAAATAACTAACGGACAAGAATGTAACAACAAAACAAGACCGGTCAGAAAATGTCAAGGACGAATGGCATCACGTGCGGTACGAGGCCAGGGTATTTTTGGAATATGGAGTGATCGTGGGAGGTAGGTCAAATACATTTTCAGATACAAGTGCACAGTAAATTTCATAATATCTTTATTTCGAATGTTATGCATGTTATTAACTGATGGAACGAATGGGATTTGCAGTGTGTGTTTTGGTCATTTTGAAGCTAATCACTTGCACAGAATCCATGTTCCAATTTCAATTTCCAAATATTGACAAATATGGTAGAAACAAAAGGATTGGACATCAGACATATATCTTCGTCCTCTCCGTGTTCCGTTTGTTGTATTTTACGCAACACAGTATAACTCCTTATGGGTTTTCACTTGCCTTCAGCGGTCTTTGAGAACAATTATACATGTAACAATTACCACAAATGTTAAGGTAACTACGTAGTACTGTCAGTAGGGTTATAACAATCTGCCTCCAACTATAAGCCCTATGGTAGTGTTCCGATATTTTGTAACTGTAGTTCTGTCTTTGAGTTGAAATACCAGCAGTCACCAGACATGGGCTTAGGTCGGTAGTTTATCACAAGGAACTCCGGTTTCATTAACCTTCATACACATGACATGTTCATATAATTGATTAAAGGTAGGGGTCGTAAAAACTTATATATTAAATATACATAGATTCGACTAAAAACATCAAAACACATAATGTCCGTATGTTATTATGCTGCTTCAGTGATAAAGCACTATAAAAAGGGCAAGAGTCCCACCATACAAGACACAACACGAACATACCGCAGTCTCCCAAAACACGCAGCTTGCACCTCATACACACCGCATACATGGGAGGCCGTCCTTACATGACCCTAGCAGTTAATAGGACGTTAATTAATCAAACAAACAAACACTTTTGTATAAAGTTCGATTTAATACGTTTGCAAGTTTCCATATTTTCACATAGTTACTCATTGAGCATACTGAATGATGTTTACCGTCCAGCCGTATTGCTGACTTTAGCAATGCAAGGATTAAAAGAATGTGATTAAAATATGAATAGGAATTTCATATAACAACTATAAAAAAATGGATGCCATAAATATTATATTACTAATCTTGGAACTTTTAATTATCAATCCATAGTCATATTTGCCCTGACATCATTGTCTGAGGAGACGATCACGAAAATGTTTGAACCAAAGGAACGGTGTCAGCATAATACTCTAAGACGCAAAATTAAGGCGCCATGAAAAATCCTTGTCGGAATGACAACGCGAAAAAAGTCGTAGCGAAAATAGGTTGACTATGGTCGAAGAGAAGTACTTGACGTCTCTCGTTCGATTGTTTCAGGGGACTCCAACCTTTCTTATCCATCAAAATCTGATAAGGCCTAGCTGACTTTAATTCATAGTAAAACGTCCAATAAAATAATTTATCAATTCAAGAGGGAATGAATAAACTTGTGTAATTTTTGGACTGGTACTTTGTATATGTTGACATGTAAACACTAATATTATGGTGTTTGTCAGTATATTCCAATATTTACTGTAAAACATTATTACGTGACCACTTAACCCGTGTTCTACACTCGTCGTCCCCAGTACATGCCCCCGTTCATCGGAAGGCGCTGACATTTTGATTTCTATTCTCATTGATTCACTAAGAGAGATAAATACCCCGAAATCCCCGAGTTTGTGTACATAGTAAACTTATTGGTCTCCTTCTACCGGGGTTACGTTCCAACATAGTTTTTTCACCGGAGAGGTCTGTTTACGGTTGGTCACATGATTGCCAGCACACTTCTTTAAACTATCCGGTGTGACGTCACATCCGGTGTTTACGACAACTGCGGCAGGCCTGTTTTAAAACGTTGGCGATAACTTCACTATCACGTAGAGCAAGCGATTAATTTTAAATACGGCATGCTGGTTCCCACATCTCGAGCGGATCAACACAAGTGCTTCTTAGATGATTAATATTTAAAAGTTATTAAATATTTTTATTGCAGATTTACGATGGCCGGCGTTTTTGATGACTATGATGAAGGCATTCAATGAGTCGGCACAACGGTGCTATAGCACTGACTCGATAATCAGCTAAATATATTTACACTAGATCTGTCCCACTACTTCAAAGTCAGCTCACTGCTCGTGTTTGCTTTAAAGGCGGTTTTTTTTTCATAAACAAGTTTATTTCTTGAAAAAAAATCCATCATCTATAATTTCTTTGAACATTGAACGGTCAACATTGTTACGTTTGCTGTTAAGCTGATTTTATTCGCGAGAAGTAATGTTCGTTATACATTATTCGTGGTCAAGTTTATTCTGCAAAATTTAAGAACCGCGAATAAAATGGAACGAAAGCCAAGAACGATAACCTGTATAACCTTTTATTAAAAAACCTTGTGCCTTTGCTTACTATATTGAAGGAACAAACCAGAGAATTTTCCCCGATTGATTTAACAACTATGTAGTTCTGTATCAGATTAAGGAAAATCTAACCGTTTTCATTTTAAACCTAAAGTAATAAAATAACATTAACATAGCTTACATTTTTTTTCTTTTCATATTCATGAGATTTCGTAACTATTTCATGACTTAAACACACGCTTTTATCATTTAAATCGTACGCACATATACATGTAGTCTTTTTTAAATACAGGTGTTTCATTAACAGGCCAATGAAAACGCTAGAATGATTAAAATTGACGTTATTTCCGTTTAACATAATCAGTACAAACTACACATCTCATGATGACACATAAGTTTAGTACAAACGTAAAATACACATTGTTATTTACGAGCCTGCTTCAACACAAAACCCATTCATGTTACAAGTGTAAATTGTAATTTCTACAACTTCAAAAACATTCTAGTCCGATAAAGCCATAAAAATGACAGTATAAGATCGCCATTACTTTGAAGGAACACCCCGGTAAACGTTAGTCTATGGCAACTCTTGATTTAAACTGCGCAATAAAGTTTAATAGTTTCAGATTATTTGACCACGCTCGATATAACCTGTGGAAATTGGCCTTCACGAATCTTAAATTCCGACTCAGAAAGTACAAAGGTTTAGGTGAAGTCAATGGCGCCTCTTTTAGGATTCTATTTTAAACTGCTAAGCAGAATTTAAATTACATCTTGAATTGATCAAACACAGTAGCAGAGACATACAGGGAAAACGAATAAAAATCTTAATTTACTTCACAGCTGTTATAAATCTATTATTACTTATAGCCTATATTTATCAATAATGCGCAATGAAAGAACAATTCTGACATTAAAGATAAAATCAATTAGTGTTATATTACCATCGCTTTGAAAGAACGCGGATAAAAGATTGGTAAAGTGTTACAAAAGTTTTTTTCCAAGTAGATAAAAATATCTCACCGTATGGAAGATTTTAAAGCTGACCAGCACGAGGCTTTCCGTGTACTGACCAGTCAAAATCTTTAACGAAGGTTGAAATCATCCGTATTCTTTTTCATTTGCTTAAAAGAGAAGGATCCAGTATTAGCATGATAATATGAAAGACATTACACTTTCTAATATTTTGTAAATTCAGAAAGTGCAAAAATTGACCTAGCCGGCGGGTAAATTAATGTTAGACACCTTAACCACTATCATGGCCCCTCCACCCCATACCTACCACCCTACATCCTAGATTATATTTTAGGACAAGCCTAATTAGTCAAACAAAGCGCACCTGTTCGTGTGTAATTATCATACAACTTTGAAGTCATAAACAGGTGTTCCCCTAACATTCATACTGATTTATTACGTATGGCTAGAGGTTTTTTTTAATGTTAATTCACCATGAAAGAGATTTTTTAAAGTTTGAAATATACGACTCCGTATCATTGCGTAATTAAATGCACTCTGTTATGCAGATTTATGACGAACGAGTGCCGCACTCCTTTAATGTGAAGTCGGGGTGTACCATATATCAAAGTAATTAAGTATTTTTGTCTTCGGTATTATAGTACACTTCAGAATGGAATACACACCAGACACATGAGAAAATTGCTGTTAAGTACGTTCAAGAGAAAGAATCATATGGAAATGAATTGAGGTGTCAGGACATTTGAGTATATTCTCGCAAATTTTTATCAGACATTTTATGAATGAATACATGGTTTGAATGAACATATGGTTTGAATGCATACATGGTCTGAATACTTTAATAGATAGACTGGTACATGTAAATGACGAAATGTACTGGAAACGAAATCAAAATATGAATAATTAACATTAAGCGAAACGAAATCTGAACGTATTTCTCTTTTCGTTTCTTTTTACTATATTCTTTCCTTTATTTTAACGAATGTTCAGAGAACAAGTTCAAAATCACGCAGTGTTGATTTTGGCAATTGTACATCTATATTCTAACGCCCCCCAAATGTCATAACCGGAAGTGTAATAGATAGCATTTGATAAAGAAACAAATATAAACATGTTTACATGTAACAATGGAAATTTATCGCTGAAATACTTCTAATATAGAGAATACATGGTAAGTATCTTACAATACAAGGTTTATTTTGGTGCGAGACTTAGGAAAGCCGAGATGACGAGGCTTTGCCGAGTCATCTCGGCCTTCCGGGTCGAGCACCAAAATAATCCTTGTATTGTAAGATACTAACCGTGTATTCTGTTTATCCTGCAACTATTATGACATTTAAAACGCGGAAAATTGCCAGTTATTTACTTGGTTTCGTCCTAAGCGAGACATATCTATGATGCGAAGGAAAAGATTCATTCACTACTGTAAACCGAATGAGTGTGCACTCCAGCGCATTCGTAAACAGTGCCAGTTATTCTATTCAGTGTGTTATATTACTGAAATAATATGAAAATACTGAAAAAAAACAATTATTACCAATCAAAGAATCACTTGGCAATAATACCTTTGCCGTGAGCGAAAAAAATGCTAGATTTTCGATATCGTAAAAATGACTACATCCCGGTGAAAGTCACATTTGAGCGGTTTCATTCAACGAAATGTTAAAGTTCGGGGTCAAGTTAGAAAATGTTTCGTCAGATGTGGAAGAAATTCACGTGATCGTATTGACGGATAAAGCATTTCGTATTGACGGATAAAGCACTGGTATCCAGCAATAATTTAATGTCTATTTTACACTCATTTCTATTGGCTAGATCTTTGAGGTTATTTTTCCATAGACCGATAGAATTGTACGACACGTATTATGACGTCATACAAATGTAAATACAAAACGTTTTCGCGGGGAATTTTAAAAGCGGTACAGTCATTGGCCAAACCGAATCATTGGATAAGATATCAATGCGCCATAGCTCAATTTGTTTTATTGTAAAAGTCAGTAAATTTACGGAAATTTATGACTAATAAGTACCTGATTGAGTGTTTAAATTATAAGCTTTATTCTCAATATCTTTTGTGGTTATGAAGTCATAGACACAAAACGCGCGGACATTCTTTTTCATAGACGTTTCGCGTCTATGAAGAATGTCTTTCCGTTTTTGTCTATGACTTCGCAACCCCGAAAGATATTGAGAATCATGCTTAAGTAGTTATTCGCCAGTATGTGCGGCAGTTGCAGGATAAAATACATTACTGAGCATCTTGAGGAGGGTAAATGTGTTTTGTTCATATTATAGACACGCAGGCAATCACTTTCGCCGGCCATTGACAATAAACAGAGCTCGATTGCATTTGGCAACCCCGAATGGTACCGGAATCGGCCGAGGTTTGCCGAATAATCTGTAATGTGAAAAAGTTTAATGAAAAGAGGAATTTATCCAATTTCTCCCAAAGTTCACTACAGTTCTCTGTGAACCGAAATGAACGTGGTATCTTTGGTGTAAATTGCATAAATATTACCAAATAACAAACTCCATTCCCGCGTGGTGTAAAGCCCACCTACCACTTTCGATGTGTGTTTTGTATTACATACATTTCTAATGTAGGGTAAGCTTTGGCTAGTTATACGTAATTGGTTTGTTTCGAGGAATTTCGTTAAAGATTAAGTGTGTTTATGAATATTTTGATCCCGGCTATATAGAATTCCCGCTCTGTTTTTGTTTCACTGACAATGATGACATAACGAGCCAAGACTGGTGGATATTGTATCATAATTAAGAATATACAGTTGCTTACGTACGTAATTCTCTATCCCAAGATAGTTTGATTTGGCTTGTAAATCCTTTCTTTGTAACTGGATCCGCAGGTCTGACGGGCAGTCATAATACCAACGGCTTTATTATTGTTGGAAAATTATCAAACTATTGGTTTTACCCGAGATACAGGTGCCTGCAGAAACGCTAGCCCGGGATAGGGGGGAGGGGTCGGGAGGGACGGGAATTTTGACGGCTTGTAAACAGCTGGGGGGTGTCGGGTAACTGGAACAGCTCCTAAATCATAACAATAAACAACCTGCTACACTGTATGTCGGCTTTGATCTGCTGTCTGTCTATAAGTAAAATCCGGGTATTAATAAAGTTTCCCTGTCAAATGATAAATTTACGTCAATTTTGCGGTTTTTGTGGGATTTAAATGTGAGGGATAGTGTATGCAGGGTATCATATGAGGATGATAACGCTAGTTATCATACCTGTTGGGCAGGTGAGTCTCTCTGGCAGTATACGAGGTCATAAACACATCCGGGTGTTAGGTTTACGCCGTTAACACCTTTATCCGCTCCTTTCCGATAATTCTGATACAACGGTGCAATAAAACGCGACCGGATGCATCAGGTTCCAGCCTCACTATCGATTCCATTGGAAGTATCGACACATCTAAGACGTAAGAAGGGGGAGGGGTGTGGAGGGGGAATCGGGAAGAGGGGCTCTACTGCTTTTCTTCATAAAACAGGTAACGATAAGTGAGTCATTTGTAAACTCATCAGTTTCTCTAGTCAATTTATGACATGCTAAATAGATATTATTGCAGTTGCATGATATTTTTTCTTGATGAAATATGTGACAGGAAATGAAATAAATATTACAAGTAATCAAACACTCTGGAGTGAATTCTTTACTATCTTTACGTACAGCCATTAAAACAATATTTACGGTAACCAAACAGAAGGATCGTGCATAGAAAAATCGGAAGTAGAAATAAATGTCGCGTAAAATATTTGTTTATTTGTTTTATCTGTCCTAACACACACATGAAGACTATGTGGTTATTTTTCCTATAAAATATAGAATGCCACAAATTCAGAGGAATGGTTGAAATTATATTCTCAAAGTAAAAAAAAAATTAACGCAGACTGGTGCGTTGCTCGATTTAACGAGAAACCCAAACATCTACGGACAGGTGGCCGGTTGGTAATGTACCTGTATACTGTATGATCAATAGACTAAGCTTATTCAAACGTATGAAGGACGAGTGAAATAAGAAGAAAAACGTAACCGACATCATCCGATAATATTATCCTCCAACAAAACACTGATATTCTATATAAAGATTTACAGCCGATACAGCTATCACGACTATCATCGTGACGACAGAGGGCGCTCGGGTATTTGACAAGTCTGCGAAGGCAATACGCCTCAACAAGAATGACACACCGTTACTTACAACGTTTTATAGACAAAAACTTATCCACACCAATCTTGTTCGTACAAAAAGTGTTAATTTGTTTCTCGCTATTTCGGTTTATTAGAGGTGGGATGAATGCTTGTAAAAGAACACCGAGAGATATAGGTGTCAGTGCTAGCGAAAAAGGTGAGGATAAGGGATACTTGTACCAGGGCAAGACCTTCAGCTTACCATAATCCTCTATCAAACGTCATCAAATCACGTGTTAACATTCACACTATTTCCATTTTATCATTTTAGTTATTCAAATGTGTTATGCCACGTGGTTGACACTTTAATCGATAAAATGTTTACTTCGTTTATACGATTTCAAGCGTATTTGTGATTCGGAATAAAGTTGACGTAGTTGTGGACCGGCTGCCCTCGATCTCGTTAATTTACGCAGGGCAAAGTCAGAAAGACTAGTACACAACTCGACTGTCTGATTTAAGCTCTCATAAAACACGGATCAAAGATGGCGTGCAAATTACACAGACCACGTGACGATATAAATGACACTAGTGTCAGTGGAAATCTCACGCGATCAGAAGACAGTACTGGCGCGCTTGTTCATGCCCGAAAGTTTCCGGAATGCACGAGGGCTCTCGTAAACAGAGCAGATGAGGAAGCTATTTCAGTTTCCGTGTTTTTCTTGTACCAAAAAAATTAATGCTGTCTTATAGACGAGAGAAAATGCGTTTAAATGTTTTCATTTTGTTTTTGTCTTTTTTGAGTCAAATGGAAATTACCTTCAAAAGTGATTGACCCTCGTGGGTGATTTGATAGTTTTGAACCAAGTACGTCCTCTAGTGAGGCATGGATTGAAGCAGTTTGGTGAAAGTGATAGTTACTTCTGTCTAGTGCTCAGCGGTTACCTTTATATATAATTATATATATAAGGTGAAATGAGTTTCCTGTATCACAATAAGACACATCATGTTTTGTTAAATTGATGGTTACTTGTGCCTAGTGCTTATCGGTTATCTGTATAAATATAAATAATGTAAGCGAGTCGAGTGCACTGTTCGGAGTCTTTGGTATTATGCTTTAGTTAGGACGTACTCAAAGGTGAAAAGAGTTGCCTGTATCACAAAATGACAAGACACGAATGTATCGAATACCCCCCAAAATACAAACACAATCGTATTCGCAATTGCAGTCGAAAAATGTTAAGAAAACTTCATGCATTTCCTTCTATACGTGATGCGATTCCTTCATCACAAATTCCAATTAACTGCTCTTCAGTTTGGTATCGGTAATATAAATATAAGACTGGATGACTTGTCTTAGTACCAATTCTCTCCGCTAGGCAGCGCTCATAAATAGTCTAAGAGCGACACCTAAAGGAGGGTAGAAGAACTACGGCAGATAATCCAGTCTACGGTATAAATGAACAATTTATATCATCATTTTTTTCCGCGAAAATTTACGTTGTTTTTTTCTGTCAATTATGTCATCATATAGACTACCCACAAAGGCAGATACATCTGTAATAACATACACCTAATATCGTCATTCGTCAAATATATCACAAAAACGCTCTCTTGAAATGTTGTCCACATGGTGCTCGTGTCCAATCAATTGTTTATCATTGTCTCTTTTGAAGACAACCTTTGCTTTCCATTGTTATTCACCAAAATTCATTGCAATTCTTTAGTATATAGGATGGGTCGTGATTTATGCCTTAAAAGTTCCTCCAAGATATGTTAAAGAGATCCGCCGACTCGGAATACCGACGATAAAATGCTGACAATCGGCACTGGAGATGATCCATGAAATGGAAGATGCCGAGTGTGGGTGCATTGCGCTGTTTTATAGTTCTTCTGCTGTTTTGGTGTAGTGTTGACATGAAAACGGAATGCCGCCATGTCCTATACGCATTCCAAATATTCTGAGATACAACAGGGGCTTGGTACAAACAAATAAATAAATTATAAACGACGTTTTTGACGTCATTATGATATCTTCGTTTTATATACCAGTAGATAAGACAAAATTCTAGTATCTAACAAACTTGATTTTATTGAATACAGAATAGCATAGATAGGGGTAGGTTTACCACCAGTCTCTATGATATTATATACATGTACATCACAAAAATTTGGCTTAATAATTTTGCCTCTGAGACATGTCCGATTCTAAGTTTCAAACTAGGGGAGATAATCTAGTATTAGAACTTTGCTAAAAAAACACACACGCAAAAAAATAAAAATAAAAAACGATTAATAAAAACTGAGGGTCTGGTGGCCAGACTAAGATAAAGGGCTTAGTTTGGTTTATTGTTTAATGTGCTATAAATAGACACGGTTGTTGACGGAAGTGCCAGGTTTAGGATTTGGAGGGAGGTCGGAGTACTTTGGATTTTCTTTCGGAAAAGAATAATGATAAATCACTTTAAATATTTTAAAATTAAAATTGTCAGATGTATATAGAGGACACTGTGTCCCAACAACGTGCATTGTATCACGTAGTAAAGGTAATCGTACCAGGAACTGAGATTTTTCTACGAGTACTGCGGCTATCTTCCACATTCGGAACACGCATGTATTAATGAAAATAAACTAAACTATGTTGACTACGAGTTACAAACTCATCTTTCACTGTCAAACAATATTTTGATTTATCAGTTACTTCCCCTTGTTTCACTACTAAGACACTTGCTAATACAAAAGAATCGTTGATACAAGCCGGAGTTTTTTTTTTTTTTTGGTCTTTGTTTTTTGTTTAATGTTGTATTGACGACCAGGATTTTTCGTGAGTTTTCACAGATAAGTAATCAGTACCAGGCGTTGGTCTCATGTAAGTTTAGAACTCGCAACCCACAGATGTGGGGCTAGTGGGGCATGTAGAATTTCTAATTAATCCACCTGTTGCCGCTACCACTCATAAAATACGGACACAAGACTAACACCTAACTATAAAGGTACTATAATAATGGAAGTACAAGTTTAATTAAAAGATAGATATTACTAATCGACTGACCAATTGTATAATATAATGCTACCACGTAGGTGTTGATACGTGACAAACTAAAACAGGTTAACTTTTACCCCTGGAAAATGTAAACATTGGTTTTGTAATGAGATAGAAATTTTAATTAGCAAATAAGAAAAAGTGTCCCATTTTAACATTGTCCTTTCTCGGAATTGTTTAAGTGTTTTGTATGATTCAATTGTCATGGTTTGTTCAATGATGAATTTGCAGTAACTTGAATTCGCTGAATTGAACCGCTGTACGAACTATGTTTATGATAACCATATTGATTCGCTAATGCAACGTAATGTAAGAACTAATAAAAACTAACAAAATAAGCTACCGAATTTAAGGAAAATTAACCTACAGATAAATAAAATAGATAAATGAATTGCACAACAATAATCGATTTTAAATTTGGACATTTTGTTGATAAGTTAGTTCAGAGCTAAAGAGTACAAAATATTGTGCATTGTGTGTTTGTTGGAAAAATAACATATTTACCTCTACTATAAGGATAGCAAAAACGAAAATGTCTAAAACTCGTTTCATAAAATCTCCATTGAGATTTACATCCATCAATCAAAATCGATATTAATTTATTAATTTAAACAAAACTCTATGAAATGTGTTTTAAGATCAAATTTAATATATGTGGCTGTATTCAATAACCAATGTTTAAGTCGAGGCAAATTTGACTCATCACTTAAATGTTTTAATTATGTCGTCATAAACATACATATAAGTATATAGTTATGAATAGGAAGAAAATGAAAGAAAAGGAAAATTCTATCGGATTTGACAAATGTTTGATATTATGAACTAGATAATTATTGGTATCATGTCGGTTTTCTTTATTAGACATTTTGTTAGATACCTGTCATATCTACATAATCTGCGATATATACGTACTAATTGAGGAAAATCACTTATACACAGTAGAAAGGGTAAGTATGGGTGTAACAATGAGCGGCGTGTAGTGTCGGGCACCTGCCACACACGATGTATATATCATACCTATACTTACCTGTCCCAGGTGTGAAGACAACAGGTGTTCTCACCTGTCGAATGTCTTGTAATACAGAAAATTGCGGTGAAATCCCATTAATCGCGATGGGATGTATATACATCAACGGGTAAGTTATCTGTAGCAGACAACTATATGGACATAGTTTAGTCCAACCATTGGCTGGAAAATCGCCGTAAATATAATAGATGATGGGGCATAAACTACTCCAAGTTGAAAGAGCAAATGCAATGGTAAAGAAATAAAAAGGTTAAACAATTCTGGTTTGTAAAATTACTCATGTCGGCAATCTTGAGTTTTCTGCGCGGACAAAATGATGAAAAACTTGGTAAAAAGCAGTCATGATTTTGTGGCCTTGTAATAGAAAATAAAAAAGTAAAGACTTTATTTAATCTTTCGCTCACTTTGTCAAATTATTAGATCTTCTCTCCGCTCATGGGGATTATTTCATGTTAGATTATTTGGGATTTAGGGAGATTCATTATTCTCTCCGGCTTAGCTGTGCATATGGAGTAATGGAAAAATCGCTGTATGTACGATCTTCAACATTGCTTGTAAATAAAAACACCTAACTATTACCAGTAGTGGGAGCTCGTTGCATTAAAACTTAAATTTAACACTTATGATTACGTTCGCAGGTGGGTTATCGGCAATTATACGTAAACCAAATAAACCTGTCGAACAAAAAAAGCCTTAGATTTAGACAACCTTCGAAAGAAACGGATCAACATGCCACCGTCACACTCAATGTGTGGTTACGTTTCCTAAACCTACCTATGCTCATTATATGTCCAAAAACCTCTGATAATTTCCCACTATTGCGATGCTTATTTATTTTTAATCACGAAAAGGTGCTGTTTTGTCAACAATTTAAGCGCAATTTGTAGTATAAACTGGCAGATGGGATTACGACAAATATCAATATCAACATGCGATATTTCTTTTCACAAGAAATACCATAAGCAACGACCACTTGTTGCGTCACAAACACTTACATCTATATAACTTATGCGTTAAATCTTCATGTCGTGTTAATTTCTTTTCAAATATTTGCGTATTAAAATAAAACTAATCAACTCGGATTTCCGTTAGATGCCTAGATGACCTGTTCTCTGTAATTTTTCTATCAGAATCAATATAATGACGTCATTCAAATGTTCAACAGTTGTATAACGTGAACAACTAAAAAGTCCTTCTATAGAAGAGAACCCACCCTCGACATTGCAGGGGTTACTATAACTGTCGTTATACCAACCCTGACTCACCCTTGATACTCCAGGGGTTAATATCACTGTCGTTATACCCACCCTGACTCACCCTTGATACTCCAGGGGTTAACATCACTGTCGTTATATCCACCCTGATCCACCCTTGATACTCCAGGGGTTAACATCACTGTCGTTATATCCACCCTGAGCCACCCTTGATACTCCAGGGGTTACTATCACTGTCGTTATATCCACCCTGACCCACCCTTGATACTCCAGGGGTTAATATCACTGTCGTTATATCCACCCTGACCCACCCTTGATACTCCAGGGGTTAATATCACTGTCGTTATATCCACCCTGACTCACCCTTGATACTCCAGGGGTTAATATCACTGTCGTTATATCCACCCTGACCCACCCTTGATACTCCAGGGGTTAATATCACTGTCGTTATATCCACCCTGACCCACCCTTGATACTCCAGGGGTTACTATCACTGTCGTTATACCCACCATGACCCACCCTTGATATTCCATGGGTTACTATCACTGTCGTTATATCCACCCTGACTCACCCTTGATACTCCAGGGGTAACTATCACTGTCGTTATAGCCACACTGACCCACCCTCGATATTCTAGGGGTTACTATCACTGTCGTTATATCCACCCTGACTCACCCTTGATACTCCAGGGGTTAATATCACTGTCGTTATATCCACCCTGACCCACCCTTGATACTCTAGGGGTTACATCACTGTCGTTATATCCACCCTGACCCACCCTTGATACTCCAGGGGTTAATATCACTGTCGTTATACCCACCCTGACCCACCCTTGATACTCCAGGGGTTAATATCACTGTCGTTATATTCATCCTGACCCACCCTTGATACTCTAGGGGTTACTATCACTGTCGTAATATCTACCCTGACCCACACGTGATACTCCATGGGTTACTATCACTGTCGTTATACCCACCCTGACTCACCCTTGATACTCCAGGGGTTAATATCACTGTCGTTATATCCACCCTGACTCACCCTTGATATTCCAGGGGTTACTATCACTGTCGTTATACCCACCCTGACTCACCCTTGATACTCCAGGGGTTAATATCACTGTCGTTATACCCACCCTGACTCACCCTTGATACTTCAGGGGTTACTATCACTGTCGTTATATCCACCCTGACCCACCCTTGATACTCCAGGGGTTAATATCACTGTCGTTATACCCACCATGAGCCACCCTTGATACTCCAGGGGTTACTATCACTGTCGTTATATCCACCCTGACTCACCCTCGATATTCCAGGGGTTACTATCACTGTCGTTATATCCACCCTGACCCACCCTTGATATTCCAGGGGTTACTATCACTGTCGTTATACCCATCCTGACTCACCCTTGATACTCTAGGGGTTACATCACTGTCGTTATATCCATCCTGACTCACCCTCGATATTCCAGGGGTTACTATCACTGTCGTTATACCCATCCTGACTCACCCTTGATACTCCAGGGGTTAATATCACTGTCGTTATATTTACCCTGACCCACCCTTAATAGTCAAAGGGTTACTATCACTGTCGTTATATTCATCCTGAACCACCCTCGATATTCTAGGGGTTACTATCACTGTCGTTATATCCACCTTGACTCACCCTCGATATTCTAGGGGTTACTATCACTGTCGTTATATCCACCTTGACTCACCCTTGATACTCCAGGGGTTAATATCACTGTCGTTATACCCATCCTGACTCACCCTTGATACTCCAGGGGTTAATATCACTGTCGTTATATCCACCCTGACCCACCCTTGATACTCCAGGTGTTAATATCACTGTCGTTATATCCACCCTGACCCACCCTTGATACTCCAGGGGTTAATATCACTGTCGTTATATCCACCCTGACTCACCCTTGATACTCCAGGGGTTACTATCACTGTCGTTATATCCACCCTGACCCACCCTTGATACTCCAGGGGTTAATATCACTGTCGTTATATCCACCCTGAACCACCCTTGATACTCCAGGGGTTAATATCACTGTCGTTATATTTACCCTGACCCACCCTTGATACTCCAGGGGTTAATATCACTGTCGTTATATTTACCCTGACCCACCCTCGATATTCTAGGGGTTACTATCACTGTCGTTATATCCACCTTGACTCACCCTTGATACTCCAGGGGTTAATATCACTGTCGTTATACCCACCCTGATCCACCCTTGATACTCCAGGGGTTAACATCACTGTCGTTATACCCATCCTGACTCACCCTTGATACTCCAGGGGTTAATATCACTGTCGTTATATCCACCCTGACCCACCCTTGATACTCCAGGTGTTAATATCACTGTCGTTATATCCACCCTGACTCACCCTTGATACTCCAGGGGTTAATATCACTGTCGTTATATCCACCTTGACTCACCCTTGATACTCCAGGGGTTACTATCACTGTCGTTATATCCACCCTGACCCACCCTTGATACTCCAGGGGTTAATATCACTGTCGTTATATCCACCCTGAACCACCCTTGATACTCCAGGGGTTAATATCACTGTCGTTATATTTACCCTGACCCACCCTTGATACTCCAGGGGTTAATATCACTGTCGTTATATTTACCCTGACCCACCCTCGATATTCTAGGGGTTACTATCACTGTCGTTATATCCACCTTGACTCACCCTTGATACTCCAGGGGTTAATATCACTGTCGTTATATCCACCCTGACTCACCCTCGATATTCTAGGGGTTAACATCACTGTCGTTATATCCACCCTGATCCACCCTTGATACTCCATGGGTTAATATCACTGTCGTTATATCCACCCTGATCCACCCTTGATACTCCAGGGGTTAACATCACTGTCGTTATATCCACCCTGACTCACCCTCGATATTCTAGGGGTTACTATCACTGTCGTTATACCCACCCTGACTCACCCTTGATATTCCAGGGGTTACTATCACTGTCGTTATATTTACCCTGACCCACCCTTGATACTCCAGGGGTTACTATCACTGTCGTTATATTCATCCTGAACCACCCTTGATATTCCAGGGGTTACTAACAGTGTCGTTATATCCACCCTGACTCACCCTTGATACTCCAGGGGTTAATATCACTGTCGTTATACCCACCTTGACTCACCCTTGATACTCCAGGGTTACTATCACTGTCGTTATACCCACCTTGACTCACCCTTGATACTCCAGGGTTACTATCACTGTCGTTATACCCACCTTGACTCACCCTTGATACTCCAGGGGTTAATATCACTGTCGTTGTATCCACCCTGACCCACCCTTGATACTCCAGGGTTACATCACTGTCGTTATATCCACCCTGACCCACCCTCGATATTCCAGGGGTTAATATCACTGTCGTTATATCCACCCTGACCCACCCTTGATACTCCAGGGGTTACTATCACTGTCGTTATATCCACCCTGACCCACCCTCGATATTCCAGGGGTTAATATCACTGTCGTTGTATCCACCCTGACCCACCCTTGATATTCCAGGGGTTACCATTGCTGTCGTTTTATCCATGGCATAGTCCAAGGTGGATATTACAACAGTTGGTTTATTTTGCGTTACTTGTTAGTATTTCCACATTACATACGGTGAATTAAAACATCTGCCAATAAAAGCAAATATACTATGTATGTCTGGAATTTACTACTTTTTTAATTGATGACGGTTGAAAAGTACACATGGTCATGATCAAAAACCTGTTTTTCATACATGTAGATATGTAAATATCTGTTGGAAATTGATTTTATCTTTTAGTTGCTAATCAACATTAACACGACTTAAAGAATCACTCAAAAATACAATGTTTTCTAAGGAAAAACAATTTTACATACTCAACGGATCGTGACTTGCGAGATTTTCAAATCGAATAAAAACCTGAGCATTTTAAACCTAGAATCTTTATCTGTAAACGTGAATTTTAACAATATAAGCGCTTATTTACAAGCCCCCTGTCGGCTTTCTTCATTATAAAGCGACTTTTACACTGATCAGATATACCGTTATATAGCCGCACTTGCCACGGGCAAAACTTAAAATCTAATGTGCGTCTAAAAGCCATAATTCGAGAAGATTTTTAAAACATATATCGTCGCGGAGAGGTAAACGACTTGAGCAATATGCAATATGGAAAATTTTGTGATATTTTATGTTGTTGGTTTTTTTTCAGAAGTCTGGTAATTTCTCAATCAGGATGGGTCGAAGCGGAACTTGTGTCTTAAGTAAGAAATGGACTTACTAAGTAAAAACTGGACTTTCACCTGTACACTAAGGTAGACATTAATCCACCTGTAAAATGACAGAACAAACTTTGAATCGGGACGAGCTTACGGAGTTTATAGACCCCTCTTTTTACAACAAGACGTTTGTAATTTAAAATGGTGGACCTTAACCTAACGGTATAAAGTTATTTCAGGACTATACAACGCATTATTTGTCGTAAGTACAAACTCAAGGGAATCATTTTTTAACATTTCTTGTTATTTCATTCCTTTAGTGTATCTTGAGTTCATAATATTGATATTTTGATTTCTTGCTAATATTGGTAGTGCTGAGAGATTAAACATAGCTGAAAATCGTCTAAGGTCATGATTTCTGCTATTAGGAATCACGATGAATTTTCTATATGTATGATAAACTTGATTGAAATGTAGAATTTGATTAGCTGGCTTGTTTGCTGGTATTTTAAGTCAACGCTAATTTGAATACCGTCAATACATTCTGTCATTTAGTTCATACGTTTTCCTCCTGTACTCCTCGGATCCTGTTGAAGAACACGAATCTTATCTTTCCATATGAAATTTTAATTCCTTCTTAAAATATATTATTATTTTTAACATTTTGGTCTATGAAAATTACCTCCCCTTCTTTTTCCTCTCGATGGCAGTGCGATAGCTTGAAAGCCGAAGGGCCTAAAATACCCTACATTTGTACTTGACATTTGGATGTATATCGTACCTTTAAACTGAGGCGTGTATCGTTTCAAATGATCATGCTAATGTACTTAGGTATGAGGTAAGCTATCTAAGGAGTTTTTTCATTGTAAAAAAATTCTTTTTTGCGTCCTTTAAGTATCCAGGGTGGAGGAAAACCGGAGTACTTAACGAAAAATCCTCCTCCTACGGCCAAAGCCTGACAACTTTATAACTGTAGTTGATTACATATATATGGGGAGTAAATCTTGTCATTCTAAATAAAACGATTATCTCATTAGTTAAGGCGGTTAACTGCATTAAAATGCTTTCGAACTCACTACTCGTAGGCGGAGGTATACGTAGGGGCTAGTGGGTAATGTGTCCCTGACCCTGTTTCACTATAGGCCACCATTGTCCCTTAACTAATAATGTCTTACATTCATTACAGGTGGGGTACAGTTCAAGGTGTTCTAATAACTCCAAACATAGTATCATCGTACTTCGGTGTGTCGGTACTTATCATAAATATAGCTTGATAAAAATGTCAGTTACGACAGATAGAAGTTATTTTTTTCAGGCCGAGATAATTGTTTTCAAAAGTACAGACAGATATAACCCCAGCGGATGGGAGGAGTGCGAACTTAAGTAGTTCCAATTATACACACATACCGTCACAGAACACGAAATACCAACCTATTTTTTAACTGTAGCTAATTTATGATTATTGAGTGACTTTGACGTGAACTTAAAAGAGAAAGTTAAGTTACGACGATAAGTTACGAAGGTAAAATTACCGTGTAACCATGAAATTAATTAAAACGTAAAATTTAAAACTGTTTAAATGGACCGGTAATATTATAGGTTTAATGGTATATTACCCAATGCGCGCAAGTTTTTTTTTCATAACACAGTAACATGTTAAAGTAGATACATATATCGATGTTTTCAGGTTACATTTGGATGCATACCCCTGAAATTCTATTGAGGACTGTATAGTGCTATTTAGACATACCCAACGGATTTGGTGAGTACCGTATATGTAAGTATATTCCTTGTATTGTTTCATACTGCGTAGAGATCTGACCAGGTTAAGAGAACTGGTGTTTTTGATGACTGAGGTCCTGTCCTTTCATAGCATTAATTTAAAAGAGTTTTCAGTAGACGTTACGAAACATTACAGACCCATAAATACTCACGTAGTGTTATATATATCGGTCGATGATTTTCCTCCGATGTTTCCATCTTACATATTAGCAACACGTGGACATAGAAATTAGTTACAGTTACATATATTTGGGACATTTCCTAGTGTTCGTAGATACCTTTTAATACGAAAAGGTAACATTTTGATATCTGTATGCTATTAATGCATTCAAGTTGTGATATTTACAAATTTTTGATCAAAGACCACTAAAATATTTAAAAAGGACCAATGTACAAATATACACCGTAGGGTAAGTCCAAAATATTTAAACTGTTTCTGCAATGTAATTCATTAATGTAAACTCATGCCTTGTGATTATGTAGATTACGTTATGGGGATGATTCAGCGACCCTGGCTGTTAATGGAACGTTACCCCTAAACAGACCAACGGTCAGAATGTCTAGATCTGGTGTAAGGGTTAGAGGAAACTCGGAGTATGTATGGAAAATTGTTGTATCTATGGGCGTACCATTTATTTGCCGAACCACGTGTTGTAACCAAAATTATATGTACATATGTACAGTATGTATATGATATTTAAAGCTAAACTAAAGTCAAACTTCGCGAATTGGATATTCACATAAGTCGAACCGGAACATAGTTTGCCTCGACTTAAGTGATGTCGGATTTTCAGTTCATTACGTTCGATGTAACCAAATTGCAAGGAATTGTAAGAGTTTATGGCACCTATCTGATTAAGTCAGATGTTTGAGACATGTAGCAAGGAAGAATGAAATCAGGATTCAAGTAAGGGTGTATTTGTACTTTCATTTGACTTTCTCAATACTCCTGGGGGCTACTATTACTGGCGCTAGAACGTTAGAAATAGTAACTCATGGAGTATCAAGGATGATCCTTTGAAGAAAAATGCATTTTCATTTTCATCTGAAATAAGCACTACTTCCAGCAGTTGTTTTCCCGCAATACAAAGTAAAACAATCTAAATATACCAGGAATATCCAGTTTGCACATGTATATGTACATCTAGTAATCTACACATGCTAGTTACCTTTTAAAAGTCAAATTACAATTGAATATTATGAATAAAACCAAATAAGATGTTGAACAAAATAACAGAAAATTCAACCAGATCTTATATTATAACGTTTTTAGTTTACACAACATCTTGTTCGCCTAAAATGAACATAGAAAATGCATGGGACCGGAGAGTTGATATTATGTATAATATCATTTTATAGTAAATTATTTCAGGACATTTGCATATCTACCAAATAACTCTCCTGAGCTCTTCAAGTATTGAGAAAATAAACTTTTAACCAAAAGAATGGAAAAATGTTTAAATCTAATATTCTGAATGCCAATCAATATGAAAATTTATTAAGATACAGACATACATGTACTGTAAGATCGACTAATTGACCAGCTTCAATGTCAATCAGACACGCGTTTGGACCGTTCCGGAGACATTAATTACTTATCTGATAAATCTACTAATCTGTTGTCAATCACCTTTTGTATTAAAGTAGTCATTGTTACCTGTCTCAGTCTAGCTGGCATCCCCATTAAACCAGTTCTGTCCCACCTTCTGTCTGTCCGCCATCGGCATGTCCGCCTATAGCCAATCAGGGACAACTTCCGGTGGCTGTCTCGCTTCCGGCGATTGTGTCTTACTTTTCAAATTGTAAAACAATCGATTTGTCAAAGGATTGGAAATTAAGGTATGTTATTTTAATTTTAATTAATTAATGATGTTAAATTAATTAGATTATGGATTTATTATGAACTATTATTGTAATTTTAATTAATTAATGTTATTCAATTAATTATTTTTAGATAATTTTTTACCAACTTTGCTAGCAAAGGTGTGTTCAATAAGATAGGAAGAGTACCATACCGAATACCTTTAGTTACATGATTAAAAACGGGTTTATTACAAATTAAGGGGATATTCATTGTTTCATGGTGAATAACAGTTATAATTTCATCAAGTTGGGTGGAAGTTTGTTATTTTTCACGAATGCGAAAACACATACGCTTTCTTAGATAAATAGACATGGGATTTGCTATTTAAGTAAATAGGTATGGTGATATGTTTGTGTTACGTATGTACGGACATTCAAATCAAAATTAAGGTCTATTTCTGCTATATACGCAGCCTCAAGATCGTGAAACAGTTGAAGGTCTAGAATAATCTTATATTTATCCAATATAAATAATGATACATTTTTGATTGTCTAAGTAAAAAAGTTGGCGTAAGATCGTTTCATGGTCTCAGAGGTCGATTTAAATGGTAATTTTCTTATGGGTCCCATCCGTTGGTGTACCGAGAAGTTTCACATATAAACTATACTTAAAAAGTATTTTTCTATTTCTAAAAGTGAAATGAAGAAAGTAATTCTCATTTTTTATGATATTGATGGCATTGCGGGACGTATTACTTTAGCAAATTATCTGTGTTCATGTTTTGATGTTAGTTGTTGATATTTTAATTCCGGACCAACTGAAAGCATATGCAAGTCTGTTTATGAGTTCGTGGAGTTAGGCCTATTCATCGCTGGTAAAATAAAAGTGTATTTCTTCTATTTTTTCTTCTTCTGGAAGCTTGTTAGCATTTTGACAATGTCTGTCATGTTCGTGAAAATATATAACCACGTTATAGGAATGCGTATCTATATACTCCCCCTGTGGTACTCACACGGGATCTGTCGACGAGGTACTAAGTCACGTGAAAGTCGGACAAAAGTGCACATACGCAGCCTTGAGCCGATAAAGTACATAGTGCACCATTAGTACTCCAAAAAGGGATGCCTCGCCTGACCTTTGACCCTGATTCGACTAACCAGTTCTCCCAAAACAGTGACAGAAAATGATACAGTCTGGTGCATGAAATCAAACGGTGCATTCCTGACTATAAATACTATGTGTTAACACCGGTTTTCGAGAGTCTTGATGGACCACAGAAGGCCCGCACGCAGTCACGGATCGTTGCCATGATGTGACGTCACTCAACGAATTTCTACTGAAGTATTGATTCAATTCGCGCCCAAATCGTTTTATAATAGTAAAGAATTAAGGAGCTATTTGTTTTTATATCACCAGTAAGGTTGTGTCTTTTAATCTATAAATAGGCCACGTCTAGAAGTCGGTTACCATGACGAAAAGTACCTATAAGCACCTACTTAGTCCTGTGTTTACAAAAGATTTACAAAAATACTTACGATGTTATGATACGTGTGGTACCAATGCGTCTAGATAGCGACAGAAAATTTCACCTTAACTTAGTATGACGTAAGAAAAATAAACGATGCTCATTCATTCTAATAGTGTGTTACTAAACGGTTGGAAATACAATATCACTATATGAAAACACATGTTGGCAATTTAGTATAGCTAAATTTGTCTTATGTATTCATTTTTTTCTATTCTGAAGGCTAAACTACAGTATACAGCCGTTTCACAGTCAAAACGTCTGGGTCAGTTGAATTCGATTTTTGTCGACCTTTATTTTAAGTACATGGAGTTGAACCGCTTTTCTGTTCACTTTTCGGGTAGTTGAATCTGACCGATTAAATTGATTTTGTCATGAAGTTTAAATATGGAATTGTTATATCTGTTCAGATGTCGGAAAGTTGAAATATTCTGTTCACTGTATTTTCTAGCTGTGAAGAATTTTTTTTTAAGTTTACATAAGTTAAATCGATTATTTCTATTGTCAGAAATTAAAATTCGTATTCAATTCACCTATCTGTGTATCTTACCGTACCTGTTTTCTGTCTCCTCCTTCCTTCTGCATCTGTCCCTCCCTCTTCAAATTGTTCATATGTATTGTCATCATTCCTTTCCAATCATAAGCCACTTATGTCAGCGTAAAACAATACATCCTAGTTGTAAATTATTCGAAAGTTAATCTTCCATGAACCTTTGGCAAATCAAAACACATAAAGAACTATGTTTTTGATAAAAACGCAATCAAGCAGGTACAGTTTGTATAGACAACACATATCCTTATAATAAATATGAAACTTTACAACATATATGTGAAAACCACATCATTTTTGAAGTTTCCGATAAAACAAATGACCAAATGTGGAAAAAAACAATTCGATTTTGTTTGTAGTTTGCCCATGAACTGTAAAACTCCGGCGAATTTTCACCTTTATCTATCTTATTTGAAGTTTAAATGTTAACCAAGTTTATAATGTTTCTTAAATCAAGTACGAAAAATATTTCATCGTGAAATTACCATCGTCGAGTCACCACGGATGTTTAAAATCGTTCTAACATCCACATGCAGATAACAATGATTATTCTCTGCAGCTTAACGTAACAACGAAGAAAGGTCATAATGTGTTGTTATAAAAGTTTAGGAATATACTAAATGCTATATGTAATACTATGAAACGAAATTCTTCTGTGATATTGGCATTTAGTTAATTAATGCTCTTATCGACAAACAAATTTAACGTTGTTGAGTTATCTGTAAGTTATGCCGACCAAAACAGAGCAGAGAGAACTTGGGCATGTAGTATTATTTTCAACCAGCTAAATATGAAGGTATAATTACTTAGATACAAATATTTGGTGTTAATTAATTTATGATTTCCTGACCGACACATTATCTACACACACTAAAGTCTTCATATCATAATATCGGGTTGGATAAGGCTTATTACCTAACCGCAATACCGCTTAACTCAACTCCGCGCACTGAGACAAACGCGAACATCCGCAAGACATTTGTAATCATAATTTGCCAAACAAAAGTTAAGTGTGATAATTGAATTGAATTATAGGGCTGTATAGAGTTATGGTGTCTGAATTTGTCCCACCAATGCTATCGTTAACACATGCCTCAAGGGACAGCGCAGTTATGGTGTTTTAAAAGTGACGGCAATTTTTACGACTCCGCGACCCGAGGCTACAACTATTATTAAGCTGTAAAAAAGCCGTTCGTCTTTGTTCCATACCTCGATCCAAACTCTCTTCCATTTCTAAACTATAACTTCTAAGACCAAATTATGTTCTTGTCATTACCATTGGACCGCGGATAGTGCTGTTAGGGAACTTGTAGGCTATTGTCGAAACGCTTGCTTTCGTGACCAGTCTTGACCGCCGAACTGACCATAGTTATTTTTAGGAATTATTTCTAAGTGGTAAGTGTTGTTTAATTTAGTTCTGTGTGTGCCTTTTTCTTGTTAATTTGTATTTTCTTTCTTAATATGTTTTCCCCTGTCCATTTGTCGACCCTAATATTTCAAAGCTTATTAGACTTTAGAAATATCTTTAGTAGTATGTAATATGATGCATAAAGTATTCTAAAAAGAAAGTTAACATTGTGAAAAGGTTTAAGATGAAATCAATTATTTCTTTCGATGGTTGGATATTGATTTTATTTGTGTAAAGTGTAGGTGTAAAATATGCTAAATGAGAACAACATATCGAATCTATGTGATTTGTTTTAAATAATTTATCTTCTGTCTATCCGTATATGCTCCTTCCTTCTGCCGGTCTTGTAAGTAATATAATAAACATCTTAAAATCAAACTGAAATTTCAAAACACAATATCACTTTTGAAACTATAATAATGACGCCGAAAATTTATGAATGGTTATTAAGGATACCAGAACTACGCGTTAGACTTTCCCTACACATTTTCGTATATTGCATCAAGAACTGAAATCAATAGGACGTTTGCCGTTCAACTATTTCGCAACATTCTTTATTACGGATGCCAAACTTGCACTTGATGTTAGCTCTCAGGTTTTAAGGTTATCGAATTAACCTCCATATCCTAATGAAAGTTTCCAACTAAGTCACTGCATTTCACACAATTATTTTATCTGAATGTTTATAACTTTGTCAGTGGGTAAAATACGTTTCCGCTTGGTCGACTTGTACACAATTACATGAAATAAAGTATTAGGAACTTCGAAGTGCAATTTACGACTTAAAAAACACTAATTTAAAGATTTTACGATTACACGCATAACGAAAAAAAACCCGGTATTTTTGCTTGTAAGGCAATCCCATTTCAACACCTGTATTTTAAAAATTACGTCCTGTGCTTTAAATAGGAAATAAACGAAAGGGGACAACCCAATTACAAAAATGATAACTGGGAGTTATATCGAAATGTCAAATATTTTCAAGTAATAACTCTTTCTTTTCGATTTGAGATCAAAAGTCAAGATAAAAAAAAACATTGACATTTTTCGTTCATTCATATTTATATGCTATGATTGATATCTTATAATGAACGATATTTTCATTATTTAAATACTCTTAAGTCTCTTCAAATCCTTGGTCGATATATTCTTTCCATATCTCGTGGGCCTTGGATACGCGACTATTTACATCGCAACGTTATTAATCAATACGGTTCTATTACCAACCCCCATTGAAACTTTGGTAGTAATTCTAACTTTTTGTATGGGTTTTAATCTTCTAGACGATTATTTGTTTCAATAAAACACTTTTCTACCATTTAATAATACAGGTATATTTGTTTCTAATGTGGGTTTCCGCCTTTGAGAATTGGTATTACAGCTAGGAGATCAAAGATAAAATGGGAGACTGACTCAATTAAATTTTTTGTATGTTCTTGATGACTAAAGTTGAATTATTTAAATGAAGCAGCAGGCAAAAGGGATACGGGCGAGACATTTAATAGGAGAACAGTGACCATATGTAAAAACGAAAGGAACTATCAATATATCTCAAATCATCACCAATCCTCAATTTTTAATTTCTGTCTGCTTCACACATTAAAATTGCGTGGACAAGGTTTGTCTGATATTCTGAAGCTTCCCGTCTAACCGGCGTGATTCTAGTGTACAATGAATTATTATACAACTATATTATCCATTATCTCATGTATGTTTCTGTAATTCTATAAAAAAATCTATTTCATTTTAATCATTTTATTTTATGAAAGTAATAAATTTAATAAACTTCGATATCTCGAAATACATAGAATTGATATAATAAGACTTTGAGATATCTTGATTATTGATTACTGATATATTTGAGGGAGTTTTTCTTTTAATTTTCTTCTTATCTATCTGAAGTGATAATTGTTAATTGTTGGAGATTGACCGGTTTAATAGGATGGGAGTCCTTTTGTAACACTTAGGTATTTTCATCTCACATGCAGTTCAACAAATAGGTCATAGCGTACCAAGGATGGAAAGCTTGTGTTAAAGTATCAGGAATCTAAAGCTGGTGACCATGACTCTCCAATATAAATATAAAATGAAATCAGTAATTCATTTATGTTTTTTTTTATATTTGATATCTTGAAAGTACAAAAAAGAAAAAATGAAAAAAATGGTATAGGAAATTACAGTAATATTTGCTGAATGAAGAAAATGCAATTGATATAGCTAAAATAATGTAGCTGTTTCAGTGACGAAAATTTTCAATATCATGATATCTTGCATCCACAAGTTGTGTTCTTATATATATACTTATCTGGAATTCAAATTTGATATACATATTATGCAGAATTATTAAAGCATTAATAAAGTACGTAGAGAATTTACTAAAGTAAAGAAACCACAGGATTCCATGCAACATAATGTAGTAAGCCAAAATTTAGGAAGTGAATTCTTGCGAAATCAAATTTGTAAGTCTTGGCATGGGAATTCTAAAGTAATGATTTAATTGTTCCACCTGTGTAAAAGTCTACTTTGATTTAAGGTATGGCGTTAATTAAACGCAGTTTTTGCGAGTTCTGCACGCGATAAGTGGATTATTGAGATTTTGCACGTGTTAAATGCTGCACGAAGACGCAGCGATGTTATGGCGGTCCCCCATATGTGTTGTAGGCACGGCGTGAATTGGTTGGTATGATGGGGAGGAGGTGTTGTGTAGGGCACAGGAATGGTACAACCGTCATAACTCTGTTTCTGAGTAATTACAATGGCCCTTTTGTTCATTTTGAGTGTTAGCCTTTGATATATTTATCCACTTATCAAAAACAGGCGCTTCATACAAAACTCTTATGTTCTTATCAAACACAGGCGCTTCATACAAAACTCTTATGTTCTTATCAAACACAAGCGCTTCATACAAAACTCTTATATTCGTATCAAAAACAGGCGCTTCATACAAAACTCTTATGTCCTTATCAAAACAGACGCTTCATACAAAACTCTTATGTTCTTATTAAACACATGCGCTTTGTTTAAATGTCTTATGTTCTCATTAAACACAGGCGCTTCGTTCAAAACTCTTATGTTCCTATTAAACGTAGGCGTTTCATACACAACTCTTTTGTTCTTATTAAACACACGCGGTTTGCTCAAAACTCTTGTGTTCTTATTAAACACACGCGCTTCGTTCGAAACTCTTAAGTTCTTATCAATTATAGGCGCTTCATTCACAACTTCTGTGTTCTTATTAAACATAGGCGCTTCATTCAAAACTCTTATATTCGTATTAAATACATGCGTTTCGAAAAAAAATCTTATGTTCTTATTAAGCACAGGATCCTGTTATTACCACAGGCGACTCATACCAAACCCCTAACACATACAGCTAAGCCTCTTTGACCCGATGTCGAAAGGACATGATATAACGTATTTGAGTAAAATGTATTTCTTTACACATTTTGGCTATGGTGAACTTATGATCTCGAATTAGAGATGCTCTACTGCCGACAGAGCATAAATGATATTCATCATTTGAACAATAAATGGTGTATAATCGTGTATATATATATGTCTAATTAACATAAAAAGATAATATGAAATAATCTATTTTGCCTTTGGTACATGAGCAATCAGTACTTCATTCCATATAGGATATAGTGCCACGGAATTTTTTTCGGGATGCAATTAATTATTTTTCATATTTTTAACTTGAAGTAAAATTAGAAGCTCAAACTTTTCAATGGTGGTTATAGTGTAAAGTTAGTAACTTTTGTAACTGAAGAAAAGTACTAAATCGTCTGCTCCTGTTTTTGATAGTGAAAAAATATCATTTGTCAGCAGCGGTGGAGCATCTTTAAAGAGTCTATGAATTAAACGATGATTTCTTATTTATAGATCAAGTCGATAATGCACAAACATTTTTTTTAGATGTTTGACGATTTGAGTTTACAACAGTTGAAGATAGTACCAGCTTGTAGCATTGTACGTGATAGACCTAGACCATATCGTATATCTCTACCGACAAAACAACGACAGCGACGAAGACGACAGCGATGATACAATGAACCCTTGTAAACTGTAAATCAGCATTTGTCGGTAGATCTAGACATGTTCGCTTTACAGAGACACAAACAAAGCACAGATGAGTTACTACTTGTGAATGTCCATATCTTGGTGGGCAAAAACAAAATCAAGCTAAACTTAACATGTAAATAGGTGCAAATTCACCCAGCACGACCCTTGCAAATTACACCACAATTTCGTCTCTTTCATTGTCGGACTCTATTTGACAACCATGGTTCTAGTAGGTTCACTAATCGGTTCCGGTTACACTTTTGGCACACGCTTGAATCACGTGTTGACCTATAGTCAACTTCATCTAGGCGCTTGAAAGAACTAATTTTGATTTGAGCTATAAATTGTCTAACGTTGCACATCCAATAGCGACTTTAAAAGGTATATGTTGAAAATTAAATGAACGAAATTCAGACAGCATGCCGGCTCTTGACTGATTAATATATTAGAATATCCGCCGAAACCGACTTCTAAATTAGTCTACAGTATGTGGTGCTTATTCAACCAACGAACATTAAATGTGCAGTTTTATTACTTGATGTTGCCATTAATCCATTCATACGATATAGATCGTATCCAATTCAGAAACTACGAAGAACAGTTGTGTGTATGTTTTGTGTTAAAGATATAAAATGTAAAAACGAGAGAAAACGTATGTCCTGTTGGATTTGAGAAATGAACAAATGATGAACCAAAAACAACAAAACTGAAATTATATAGCATAAAAATAACTATTCTGACTTTAACAACATTAAACTGTTGTCATTAATAAAACATGAATGCCACCTAGACAACAGTATAGCCAATACTCAAACTTTGTGAGAATTAAATATAATTATAACAAGCAACAATACATCTAACTAGAATGATTAAACCTATCAATGTCTTCTAACATTGAATGACCGATTTCAAGTCCGTCGCTTACGATTGCTATTGTAAAAATTGTAAAGTCACAGCGATGTTTCTTCCATTATGTGCACTCGAGGCATGACAGGTTCCACATATCGAGGATCTGTTGACAGATGTCAACTTCGACATTCAGACCTCGAAATAGAATGTCGTATAGAATACGTAGGGTCCAGCGAAGTTGAACAAATGTGAATATGTAATGTGTTTCAGCATTTTTTAACTTAAAGGAATTCCACAACTAAAATTAACCATAGAAAAGCATTAAGGAAAATTTTAAAGAAAGTTCTTTAAAGGCCCACTACCGTTCCGGAGCAGTATCTTAAGGTTTCTAAAAAACATTCATAACATAAAATATAAAATATATATCGATGGCCTAAGATGAGGGTACAACATGAAGTTTATGCAAGATATCCTGCGTAATATATGATAACAGTTGGGTTTCATTTCGCTGTTTTGTCTTCTGGCACAGTGATAATCAACTACCGCGCGGTATTTAGGACGCCGGCGGGAAACATAAGACGACCCGCGTTATGAAAATTAACATTTTATTTATCTAAATTAAATTGTTCAGAAGGTGATGATAAGTGTAGCATTACCGGTAAGTTGATAACTTTTGCGACTCTATAAAATTATCAATCTCGTTTTACATTTCCATTTTAAAAATTAAAAGCCGTTTGGGAAAGGTAGTGGGCCTTTAAGTTGATTTCTAAGAAAAATTTTTTTTAATGTTTTTAATGCTATGGAGAATTTTAAGTTAAGGAATTCCTTGAGTAAGGAATATTGATGAAACTGAAATTCTAACTAGAAAGACATCACATATCCACATTTATTCAATTTCATTAGATAATAGAGCCTGTTATTAAAACGACGCAAACAAGTACTGGGTTTTACTGAACAAATATATACATGGTGTTATTGTTAACTTTCCTAGAATTTTAATGCAGCATTTATCATAACACTAAGGTCATAGTTCTGTACTACAAATTTTAGTTCAATTTAATAATTTTTCGAGACTAATTGAAATACAAACTAATAATGTAATGTAGGGCTGTAGATAGCGAGGGAAGCGTAACTTGCACGAACCAGTGCCATTATTTCACTAAGGCACATTATTATATAAAATAATTAATGTTTATGAACGTCCAGTGAAGTGTATTGAATCAGTTTTAAGTAAAATGTTTCAAAATTATCTCTTTTGTTTATGTCAATGCTTCACTAGTCACAACCATAACTAAATAACTAACACCATAGACAATTCTAGAATTTATCCTTAATTTGCACATATTTACTTTCAATGGTCCGTAAAATTACCATACAAAACTCGACAACATGCAAATAATTATCTCAAATAATTCGTAACAAACCGACACTTATCGTTAATTAGCCATTAGATGTTCAAACGAAATTTCAATGACGTGTGAAATCCATCCACTTATAATCAATGTTCCATGACAAGTCACAAAATTGTCCGCGCTAATCCTGCATCTTCAATGAACTGTAACATGTTCATACTCAATTATATAGCTTTGGAATATATGTGAAATATCCATGATCACTGATCCGTGTCATGCTCACATTTTTTTGTTTTTGTGCAAATGAACCGTGACATATTCAGTAAATACTGATATGCAAGGCTTTTTTTAGAAACATTCCCGCGAATCTTCAATGAACCATGAAGTATCAATACACATGTACTAACCTAAATAACCCATGCCTTGTTCACGATCGCCTTCAATGAACCGTGAAGTATCCAAACTTACCACAAATGATCCGTGTCATGTCCATAGTCATCTTCAATGAACCGCAACATTGCCACACTAGTAACTGCAATCACCTTTTGCCATCCACTTTAACACATTACATAAAAACAACAAACTCACATTACTCAAATTTTCCGTTAACACACAAAAAACTCAAATACTTAGGTCTCCCTAATCAAGAATTTACTTCCGTAACATATTGTAATGCTATTTAAATTAATCGTATATTCCTTACGTGTGAACATGCACATGAACTGATCCATGACTTGTAAACATGTACCCGCCAGTACCCTATAGTGGGCTGCTAGTAGTCTGTGTCATTCCTCGCTCGCTCCCGCTAGTGTCTACACCTGTCCTGAACACCATCGCCACAGTCTCGCGCAGTCTCACACTGACAGACAAGCTTCTCCGACAGTGACCTAACTTTTGGTCTCTTTGAACAAAAATTCTTCAGAAAATGTGTAGGGATTGCTCAATAAGCTATATAAACAAAATGTATCGGAATGTTCTCGGGACGAGGTAACTTCTGCAGACCGTATGTATAGTGTGCTCCGTGTTAAAGCTCCGGTAGATATGTTACTAGTAAGAACTCACATTCTACTTTTATTTTCAGTGATTTCTAACACCAAAGGACGCGGAGAAACAGGAGGATTCAGTAAAGCACCGTGATTTGTGTGGGATTTAACCGGGCACAAAAAAGATTCCTGATTTGTGAAGATGTGTTGTTTGTGTTTTAGCATAGTGTCCGTCTGATTAGACGTTATATGTCAATGTGTCCGTCCTGGTGTCCGCGCTTTGACACGTGACATGAAGATGGTACTGGGGCAGTGGATAAATCGCCTCCTCCTGCTGTTCCTGGTTTGTGCTGATTGTGGATTCTCGGTCAAGTGGCTGTAAGTATCGATCTATCGATCATTTATCGATCATATATCGATCACAAAATAACGATATTAAAATTATCAAATGTAAAATCAAATAGAAAACTAATACAAATGTAGATAGATAGGATTAAAAAAGGGTTGTTATGGAAAGTAAAAAATGTCAGGGTTTCATTGTGTTAATTACACTTTACAAACAAGACCTTACTTACTGTTTTTAAAGCGACTGTTCTATCGGAACATACAGGTAGGGATATCAGTTATGTTCATTGGTAGCATTTTTTAGTAGCAAAACTAATCAGAAATTTTTATTTTATTTTATTTTCCGGAATGTTTTATGGACAGTGAACAAAACAATTGAGAATGAAGCAAAGCCATAAACCGGAAAAAAACTTACCGTGGTTCGTAACAAAAATTATAAAACTAACGGAAACCAAGGAAACAAAATAAAATTGTATTGGTTATGATGAAAGTCTCATTTTAAGTTGTGGAATTATCGTTCGTTGCAGAAACGATGTTTGTTGTCATCGAATGACAGTTCAATATGTATTTATGTCAGTTTGACGGCTAAATACCTACATTTAAAAACGCCGTCAACATGCGTCATTCTACCATTTACTTCAATCACATCGAATTTTATTAGGTATTAAAATTCCAAATACAACATAAAATATCACTAGATTGAATTTATAAATATACTGTCTTACAATTCATTCCGTAATGTATACAAATAGTTCGATCGAACACGTAACATTGTTTAAATATCTAATAAATTCATAGTGATAGGTGTATACATGTAATTTTTGTCGATGCTTCCGTCCCAACAGGACAGGCTAACGGAAACTTTGATTTAATTACGATCAATATAAATCATTTACCTGTGTCTAACATGTCGTGAAATTTTTCTGTACATTTGCGTAGACAGTCATTGACAAATCAGTCCATAATTAAAGTCAATTAAGACGCAGGCACTCAGCTAGATCAAGTATCTACTCTCAAACAAATTGTTTCTTCACTTATCTAATTTCAAGAATTTCTGTATTTCTTACAAATACCTTAACACCTGTACGTTACTCTGTGTCGTATATTTCGGGCTGTGTTACCTGATCAACATAACATTTCACACACGTGTTCCCTCAATCAACATTCCTTAATTTGATTTATAGGTCTTACAAGTTTCACATGTGTAAGCTTATGCAAATTAGCATAGGATTGATTATCATGTGTTTGAAAAATTGAAGAAATAATCTTTAACTACTTGCTGTAATGTGTTTTTGGAGAGATTTATGTTTTATGCAAATTATCATAGGATTTGATATAAACTGTTTAAAAATAGATACAAATATCTTTTAATTACGATATAATGTGATTTAATTTTATTTAAAATGTCATTTTCAGTTTCAAAGTTAATAAAACGGACACTCATTACATTTTTTTATCAACAGTATAACAAATTAAATATACAAATCTATCTAATACGAAATCCTATCTGAGCTAGAAATGTCTATTTCTAGTCCACCAGATGTCAATGTTAAACTATACGTTTAAAAATATTCTGTTTAAATATAAAACACATGCTTACCGATTTGTCATACTCACAGCAGCCTAACAAGACTCTAATGGCATACATATTAGGGACATCACAGCTTTCTTCTCTACTCCGCTGTAGACTTTTTCTAATCGTTTTGTTTAGGATTTGTCATTTGATGACATAATACAATGGTCATATGGGCACGTAGTGTTCCTTAATTGTGTAATAAGACTTAGTCATCTCTGAGTTATTTTAGATTAGATCACATTAGATAAAGAGTATAATTATAAAGACAACTCTTCTTTATGCTACTTTATCTGGCCCTTAAATCTTTTTATAAATATTTTATCAGAAATAAGCTAAAACAAAATTGGTAAACCTCATCAAGTAGATGATAAAATATGTAAGTTTTTTGACAGTATACAAGCATATGCATTATTGTTTATTGTTTCTCTTTTATGACTTTCAACGGAATGTAACTTATTCAAGCCTTTCATATTTGAATCTAAATGATACCAATATATAAATGATATATTTTATATACATTATATATAACTTAAGGTGGTATGACGTCCCTTTAATATCATTCAACTTAATATATCATTTGTTATATTACATAAATCATACAGGATACATAATGTAAGGCAGTATGCCCCGCGTTAAATTAGTATTTAACCTAACACTATTTATACATTATTACACTTTGTTACACTATGTTAACATTAAAGTTCTATATTACATACATTGTATGTTGTTAAAAATACAGTACGTATGGCACAAGGCTTTATTCAACTTTGTTACATTATATATAGAGTACATATAACACAAGACAGTATACACTTATACTAATATCATTTAACTTAATGATACATATTTTGTTATATACAGTACATTAAATACAAGGCAGTACACTCATGCTTATGTTAATAACATTCAACGTAAGATGTCCTTTGATTTTAGTGTATGTATACTGAATATATAACGCCAGACAGTATGGTCTTGGGTAAATATCATTCGACTGAATATATTTTTGATATATCATATATTCAGTTATGTATTTAGTATCTATATAACACAGAACACTATGAACTCCTGTTAATAGCATTCAACTTAATATATACTTTGTTCTTTAGTCTTTACATCTGAAATACAACATATCCGCCAACACAGCGACTGCTATGCCTTTGATCATGGGCCATTCAGCTGTTCGGTATTAAACCCAAGGTTTGCATTAGATGTGATACATGTGCAGAAAGGTTAGGTTTAATTCAAACATTCTTATGAAATATCGTCTAGGGTCGAAATACAACACTGCCATACGCTTACAAACCCAGTATCCATGTGTCTCACACATATCAAAGCGTCAAACTTCTGTGTAAATCGTTAAGTAAAATTAACACTCATTAACGACCTATAATATGTATCCTTTTAGAAGTGAGCCATTTTTATTCTTTATTCCTTTTTAACGATGATTGATATGGCGTTACCATTTTCACTGTTTATAAAGGGCTCGGTAACGTCCCCCAATACACATTATGACGTTAGGTTTTTACTGTTTTATGAAATATCTAAACTTGAAATTATCCAATCCTCGATAGAGCAGAACCTGACATGCCTTTCTGTCTTTCACAGCGCTGTACGGTTGCTGATAAAAATACCACACATATCTTTGGGGTATCTAGATACAAATTATGCTTTAATTCCGCTAGAGCAACATATATGCAATGGTGCCTCTGTGTTGGACACGAGGCATTAAAATTTACGGTCGAAAAAAAAATAGAAAAAAGTTAACTAAAACAGTAAATTGTAACAAATATGCAGGTTGTCAAATAGATACTAACACATATCGGGTAGTAATACTTTTGTGCTAAAGTAAGTGTTCTCCACTACAAACGCAAATGTTGACAAGAACAAAAAATCCTTTAACTGAAGGTCGATGTTGGAAACAGCTAACAGGAACTTGTCATCATTGTTAAATACAACACATTTTGAATAAATGCAATTTTAAAGTATATAAATCAGTTTTATATAAGGATTACCAATTGAACTTATCAGGGACCGTACTATTCCTCGTATTTTTAAAGTGATTGGTACATTTGATAAAATACTATTCCCCATAGTGGGCTTAGGAGCTAAGATTTTTGTTATAATCAGCTAGGTTAAGATCAAGGTATTTGAACGTGTGCAATTTCCATCATCATTGATCTTTAATGTTTTTAGTCTGTTGATGATCAGGGCTAGTGATGCATGATGTTTTCATATCTACAGTAATCTTGATTTGTATGAGTCTATCTTACTAAGGAAAGTTTTGATGCGTGGTTTGGAAATGTTTTGGAAGTTTGTATTGGGTAGTCTTTATCAATATTGTCAGGGTTTTCAATTTGTTTGATTTGGCAATCTTCATTATTCTGGATAAAGTGTTGGTCGATTTGTGGTCCATGATTTGGAACGTTTGAAATGTTGTTGTCTGGAGTAGTTGGACGAATGGTGGTCAATGTTGCAGGAGGCGCATGTATGTATCTAGTTTACTACCAGTTTGTTGTATTCCAGAACTGTTCTGTTTGTTTTAATCAACGGATCGTATGTTAATGACTCCCCAAAAGCTTTATATTATTAGGGAGCTTAGATATTTAGTATATATGAGAATCCGGTAATTTGCTGAGATCGTTTAGTTTTTTCGATGACAGAGATGCTAATTAAAATGGCTAGATATTTCAAAGTAAATCATAAAAAGCATTTGCTTTACTGAAAACAAACTATAATACTCTAAATTTCGAGCTAAAAGACTGAGAAAGTCAGGCTATTGAATGCAACTGATAAATGCAGAGCAACAGTATATTCAGATGCTGATTTTGGGTATGTTTGCGTACTTATTAACCAACACATACAATAGAAGACTGTGGAAAAGTCCAAATGCTTTTTTCAATGGATAAGGATCTTACGCACTGTATATTGAAATTATATTTTGTGGTTATATTTTATTATTTATGTTCTAAAGTGGACCTGGCTAATATTCTTGACGGATATATTCCATTACTGGTAATGTATTTTAGTACTGATATTGAGACACAGTTGAAGGCGTGCTGTTGAAAGCTCCACCTGAAACAAGTATGTGTCTGTGTAATGATTTTAATGTATAGATTTACAGGGTTTATTGTATTTCGGTACCTCACAAAAACAAAAAACAAGACCAGACTATTGAAAGCTCGCGGTGATCACTGTCTTTACCGCTAGATACGTATGTAACATATACTTATTTAAACACTTATATCAGTTCTGGGGCGGTGTGTCTGTTTATTACGTGAAAATGTTGTTTCGCTGTCTCCGTACAGACGTGACGGTATCACTGTGTCAACTATAGGTGTTAATCATGGGTATAGCCGGATTTCTCACGAATATTCTCCTCATCGCTTAGTACGTCCTAAAGTTAGGTATGTTATCATGATCTACGATTTATATAACATCACATCAACACTGCAACAGTCTTCTGTAAGTTCACATATATACCTACTATCGTAACGTCAAGTGCGTATACTGTAAGCTTTAATGATGAATTTGTACTGTAAAGTACTAAATTGTATTTTAAACACGAATTTGGATAAACTCTATAAAATATATTATAAAATAAAGTTTATATTTAATCTGCAATCATTACTACAAAAGTAACACAATAATATCGATGTTTTTTATCATTTATGTTTTAAATCTTGCAATGTGTAATATCATTGTATATATTAGGTATTTGTACTTCAATACTGTCATAAAATTAATGACTAATCTCAAAGCATACAAGAATTATTGGTGTGAATGAGGCTTATTATAAAGATTATCAAGATTTCCAAATTTCTTTAATAAATATATCAGCATGTTAAGTGTTTAATAAATAACATTACCACTATATCTGCACTCCAGCAGAATTACACTTCCCTGTTAATTCCATTTTCAATGCACATGCACGAGAGCAAATAAACAATTAATGAATCACATGATTGAACTAGGTGGAATGAACTTACCAAATTGCATTTTCAATCGTAATAATTGTGATTTCAAACGATAAATAAAATCACAATGTTTAATACGATCAGGAGTACTAAATACAAGATGATGATAATGTGTTGTGATAGTTTTAAACAGAAGTGTAACATCAATACAAAAAGCATGCCTTTTATCTTTAATTTCCATAAACAAATTATGACATATATAATGATTATGGAAATGTGTATGTTAAAAAGTTTCAGTATATCCGTCATCATTAATACATGTCGTCAAAGGATTAATTATTTAGTGGATATAACAATAAACAAACAATGATGAAAAGTAATTGTAATGTTTATTAATTTATGACAAGCTGTTCCTCTCTTCACTGGCGTGGTTTGGCAGTCTACAGGAAATACAGCCTGCGTTGCCATCAAAGCACGTAATGTTCCACAACAACAACTAACGACGACCCGCATTATTATGCTTGTTAACGAACATCTCTCTCGCTCCGAGAATAAAACCATCCTACATTATATAACCTAATTCGAAAATTACTCACAGCAATTTACCGTTTTTGTACCCTTTGTAACTGCGATGCACCAGACAAGTTTAAGACAAAATGGTTTTTTTTTCTTATGCCAGGAATACAATTACTTAAAATCTCAGAATGTCAGAGCTTTTGGAAACACTGGCCATTCATGCGTTAGGTCAATATTTCACTTGGTACAATAAGGGATATTTTTTTTTTACATATTGTATCTAACGATTGCCAAAAGTGAGATGGTCGCTCTATAGGAATTTTTTATGAAAAATATGATTTATATAAGTATTTCTGGGGTAAGAACTACCTTACATTATACTCTAAACGATTGTATTTTGACGCAATCAAATTTTAGCGCAATAGCACAGGTAAACGCATGCGCATAGATGAATTAGCGTAATCACTATAATAGCTTTATAAATCATTTACAACTTATAAATTACCGCAACAATTTTTACCGTAACAATTAAAATTTGTACAATTACATCATATGAATTCCTTCATAAAAGATAAATTTTAACACATTAACTCATTCACCCCTGAAACTACATAATGGACTAGTCTTGTCTGTGATTTAGAAGAGTCTAAATGTATCTACGGGGGTAAATGGGTTTATGGTACAGATAGAGAGTTCGCAAGTTCTTATAGTAAAAGCCAAAATAAAGAACAACATACGGATATTTTTGATTCATTTAACAACAAAAGCGTGGTTACCACTTTGTTATTAAGCACGTAGTGTCCGATTAACGATTGATCCATGGGGCGTATCTATGTCTACTCATTTGCGTAAATTTCCAGGATACGATGATCACGGCGATAGAGTTTAGTCAGATTTGATGTTATGGACAAGGGCATAACGACATAGTTGTGCTAGGTTTTACACTAGATGCGATGTTGATGTTTTATTTTGAAATTTTGTGAATGGCCTTTTTTTTAGAATGCCTCCGTTTTGTGAATGAACTTGCTCTTCATTGACAAAGTACCAACAGCAATGAATGTGTTGTCGTGTCGTCGTCTTGTCTGTAGCCGGAAAAGATAACAAACTGATTTGGCAGATATCGATACGGATCTGAAAGATCAAACAGCTGGTCATTGGGGTGTGATGCGTTTTAGGGTCTCTGTTTTATGGACTGTGAGGGGAGCTCATTGCTTTTTTCTTCCCTATATGGAAATACTTTAACGTAAAAACGTCATAGGCTAGGAGTGTTGTCTGAAACTAGTTTGAGAACTTGAAACAAGTTTGGGGGTTTATTTTCATGCAATTAAATTTACAGAAGAAAACTTATCTGTTGATTTTACTATTTGTTTATGGGGAAGTTCAAGACTAAAATTCTGAAAGCAAATTTGAATAATAAGATTTATTCCAATTAAAAGAAGGAGTTTATCATGGCTTTCTATGATTTTCTTAACAAATCTTCAGCGGGATTTTGAGCGGGGTTGCATGATGAGGATTATGTGAGTTTTAAAACAAATACTGTAGAAGAAATATACTATCTGTTCCCATGTGATATATGGTGGGATGTTAAGCGGGGCTGAGATCAAAAACGTGAGATTAGCTATTTTAGTTAGAGAGGAGGTGGAAATCAAAACAGTAAAATTATGAAGATATGCAATTAAAAAATTTATGCATCGCTTAAGAAAATAAATACAAAATTCGATATCCAAAGAATTTTGTGAATTATGCAACAAATTGTAATATCATATTTCGATTAGAGACCTTATGCAGTTCGCTGACGTCATTTGAAGATAACCTGACTCAATCACACATCACTAGAAAACGAAAAACATATGCTGGGATCAGTTACCGTCTATTGAATGAACAATTTTCACACTACTAATTCAATTATATTCTCACCGCAAGACGCATCCATAACCTTTATATTTTTTCTGAGATCTCATACTATATAATTTAATAAACGCAAACTGAATAAGTTCAATAGGTAAAGGACTGTTTTTCATCACGGTGCATGACTACTCTTTGTTAATCTTAGTGAATGGAGTGTTTGTCTCTCTCAGCGAACTCTCATTCCACCTCTTGGTTCCGCCCTGAAGATCAAGAGCCAACAAATTCACGTTACTTAGTCACGGTGAATGCGCGCGCCATTTGCACGTGGTCGATAATGACACGGAATATTGTTACAAATTGATCAATTAATCTACTAAATTGTTTAGATAAACCGAATTAGAGAGTAGAGGACCGCCGTGGGGAGGTGCGATGTCTGTCTACTGTCATTCAAGAAATTAGATATGTTATCCTTTGAACCCTCTGGCTATCCGCTCGACCCGGTGTCCTTTTTTACAGGTGCTTGGTCCCTTATGCCAGTGCAATTTTCACCTTGACGGTAAACAGTATTTAATTAAATCTGTACCTGCCGTATTCACCTCCCGGGCAACAGAATTAGTGTCATAACAATCGATAAAGACAACGTATTGTTATCGGAATCAAGACATCAGAATATATCTCTGTTATTATCTATAATTGAATTGTTAGATGAGAGAGCGGATATTTTATATTTACACCTATGTCAAAACATTAAAGAACTATCAGACGGAGATATTGTAGTTATCATACACGAACAAATGGCCTCCCCTTATTGCCACTCTTGTGGTATCTTGGCGTGTCTTTAATAATCCATTAAACGTCTCTACGTGTTGTCACTTTCCCTATAACAGTTAAAACCGCTTGACGTCTGACTGATCCGTAGAATCGAATGCGTTTGATATACATGTTCGTAATTCATCAAACTTGTCTTGGTTGTCTTGTCCATAGGTATCAATATTAATTAACTATTACAGAACACCTGTCAAGATCCCATAATAGTTGCAAATTATTACAGCCGGACAAACGCAGTGATGGATAACCGACATAAAATGATATTAATATATTTCCTCTGTGGGTATATATAAGTAATTATAATAGTAAGTACATTATCAATTATGAAATTGCCAAATATCTATAAAAACAAACAATAAAAAGGATGTATTTACGCCGAATCAACAGGCAATAATTTGTTATAAAACACTAATAAAGTGCTCTATTCCATATGTAACCATACAATCGTAGTATTGTACAAATAAGTTTATTTAATGTCAATAGTGAAAATATGATATATGATGTAGAACAACTGCATTTTATTACAGTTACATAACTTTGTTTAGGATACAATTAAATTATGTTATTTATAAAATAACGAAGGAATTCTGAATTCCTTTAAACACAATGGATGTGTTGAATTGATATAATTTTACGTAAAGTTGCTTTCAAATATTTACATATGATGCACTCCAATATCAGAAAGAAAGTAAAACGAAAAAGGTACATACATGTATCTTTAAATGTTCAAAAAGGCTTAAATGTTCAGCCATCTTCTTGCATTTGGCTAAAATTCAAAAGTACATTGATATAACATACTAAAGGTGCGTATAAAAGACGGGCAAGAGAATGCCCAGAGAGGGAATGTTCATAAGATTCAAAGAAACTGTAATTGTGTTATTTACACACCTTCAAATGTGTATATATGACTTTGTAATTTAATTGTCGAGGTCATATTGACGGTGAGTATGGGCAATGAAATATGTTTGAAGGCTATGGAAAAAATGTGTGTTTTGACAGGGAACGCTAATATATAGGGGTATGTAGACACGACAATGCTGAAAGAACTACTCCTGGGCCTTGGAATTCTGAGTGAAAAAGTTATAACAGAAATTGGAGCCAGTCTGATGCTTAAATTGCGACTAGTCGGAATGAAACAGAAAATTTACTGCCCGGGGAATATTAACATTACACGAGCAGGAGAATTGGCAAATAATTAGTGTAATGGTAGTTGTAAAAAGTGTATAAAGTCTGCGGAGACAATATTGTGCTAGTAGTTTTAATTTGTCTGAAATGTACAGGTATCGCACAGTTAAGCGGGTTTACTGCGAGTTGAAGTAAGAAAGCCGGGCCGAAAATTTATAACTCAGGTCTTTATTGACGTAAGAGCCGCTGTATTTCCTCCGACAACTGCCGAATCTTCTTTTGATTAACACTATCTGTACATGAACGGAAAACTACTCTGGTAAATTAGGTAACTTTAAACCGACAATTTGCCTTACAGTGACAAATAACTAAATTAATTTTACTGAATTGCTTCATTTATAACAGATGGTTAAGTAGGTTCAGAATATAGCTTATGCTAGCCTGTTTTAACGATAAGACATGTTCAGGAGAAAGGATACCTACATAGTAATAAAACGAGAATCAAAATATAAACAAGACATACATTTGTAAAAAGACTCGCAAAAGAAACTCACATAACAGCAGATCCATGCGTTTCAGCATACATATGCTTTCTGTATGAAACAAAGCTTTTCATTAACCACTAAATAATGTTTACATTTTCCCATTGACTTTTTCTATTCATATTCTTTATGCATAACTTCATGCATATTAAACGTTTACACATTTAGCATATTGCATATTTATATACTTTTTTAACTTTCTTTTGTCACAACCCGCATTGTTCAAAAGTAAATCATTGTTTTAAATATTTAGGAGGAGTTATTTGAAATAAATTAAAACCATCTGCATCACTAGTGTATAAGTAAGTCAGCCGTTTTTCGTATTCATGTCTTCGATACATGTACATTTGTAGTTATCAATCACATTATACCGCCTACATCTGTACTAGTTATGTATTGGTGTCTGTATCAAAATTAAAGCTAGGAGAATCTTAGTATTTAATGTACAGTAATGCAATCAGTCCAGATGAAAAATAAACTCATTCATTCATTCATTATTAATTATTACACTGATTGATTGATTGATTCATTCATTTATTGGTTATCGATCTTTCATTTGTGGATTTAAAGTTTGAATTTTACAAGGTCATTATGGAAGGTAAGCTATGGTTCATAAAACTTTCTTCATTAATAGGAGTGTTCATCAAACAAACTCCCCTTCTTAAAAATACCCGATTCCGTTATACTGACAACGAAGCACTGCATAAAACGTCCTTCTTTAGTTTCCTCGGTGTATATGATACTTTTTGCTATCGGGTCTAAATACTTCTGTGTATGAATATCATCAAGTATTGATTTCATGATATAATTTGATATTAAGTCTATTGGAACTGTAAAAAACACAAATAGAATTAAATTTTGTATTATCCTTAGGTGATTCTGCACGTGTTCTTAAGAAATAATACCATAACACATGTTGTCATGAGGATATGAAAGGTCTATATATCATATTGTCACACATTAAGCGTTAAAGCTACATATGTAAAATTTGATTGAGAAAAGCATACAATTAATGAACAGATGCATAACATCACAAAGCCCCTAATTAATCAAATATCACGTCAGTAAACTGAATATGGATTAAGACATAAGCATATACTACATAACATTATCTCAAAAGCTTAACATATATATGGATGTACGTAATAAAGTAAAATATCGCACAGGTGTCTCTGATTGGAGATTTGAGGTTGATATCGATTATACGATAATGTTTTGTTAATGAAATGAATAAAGGGCAAACAGTTCAAACCAATTAAAAACAGCAAGTATGTGTCTACTTTGCTATTTGAATGTCTGGGGATTCTTCATATCTATCACAATATTTTATTTTTTTTTCATAACCATACTTTCAAGTAACATTAAAGAAATGAGGTTTAAGTCATATTAAAAAGAATACTATCAGATAGATTTTGCTCTAGTAAATGATTTCTTACAAAAACAAAATATTTCCGCTTCCTACAAACGAAAATGAACAATGTCTTCAACCGTTTTCTCTCATCTTACCCCCATAACCACATCCCCCTTTAACTGTGATTTGACCTGAAATTGACTTATATTTTCATGTTTAATATCGACAATAAGTATATACGCTTGATATTTCGGATCGCGTTGTTATATTTTCATTACATCTTTTTTCTCGATGGTTCGGTTATTTTCTTTGTATTTTTTTTATAATAAGCATTGTTTACAATTATATTGCTATTTAATTGCGAGTTATATTGATATTTGTTACATGTTATTATTAATTCAAACGCATTAACTTAGCCTCGAAGCATATTTAATCATTTAGTACTATAACATTAATTCAAAAAGACAATTCTTTTTAATGCATCTAAGTATCACTTTGATATTTTTATCATTCAAAAACAAACCAGTATCAACGATCCATATACCCCTTTAATTTCTGTCTATATCTTTATCTGATAAGCTAGGTTTATAATATATTTATTGGGTAACAGCACATATTCCGGAAATGCTGACAACTACGCCTTTACATTTAATATAGCAGATAACACTCCATCTACCCCTTAACTATAACTATACCGACAGACGACATACTTTACCATATAGTCCTCTGTTTCTTCCCTCCAAGTGACGGACCATAAAAATAGCGGACATCGACGACTGTATACCTTTTGTATGATAAACACATTGTGCACATCTGAGGTATTAGGGAGGGACAGATGTATTTGATATCGGGATCTTCTTTGTACCAAAGACGGATGGTGAATCATGCATGATAAAGGCACGGGGTCTCCTATGGCCTTCTGTTTTAAAGCACGTAGAGACTTAATAACTAACTCAAATTTGATATAAATTTATTTCCTTTAAAAGTCAATAATGAAATGAAACAAGCGAGATACATAAACCGTTTTATTTGACAGAGTTGGCATTTAGGAAAATTGACACAATTATTAATGAAATTTTAAACAAACACGTTTTGTACATGAACATTTTTATGTATTTTGTAGGCGATAAGCATTCGCGAAAATTGATTGCCGTTTAATCAACAAGTATAACAGTATAGCGTTTAAAAATGCAAATGGCATTATAGATTCAATTCCTTGCACAAGTAAACGGAACGTTAAGTGTTCGCTCCGCGAATATAAGTTGATTTCCAGTATATCGATATGAATGCAGTTGTACATTTTATTTAACGTAAAAAGAGTAATATAACTATTTAAACCAACATAATGATGAAAATTAAAATTATTAAATGTTAAGTTGTTCTCAGTATTATAGCAAAAAATACAAGAACAAAATATGGTCCTAACAGAATACTCTTGAGCTTAACTTGTTAATGCTAGGGTACACACTCTCGAGTTGTTACCCATTGATGTTAAACGGGTACGTGCCCCTTTATTCGGTTCACTTGTCGCCACTGTACACATTTTCATTGAAATATTCTCTCTTTATGTGAAAAAAAGTTTTTCCCATGCTCAAGTACAGCCATCAGGCAGTGATGGTATCTACATGTCGTGGTATTAAAACTAAATCGACTTGGTTAAATTTCCATAGAAAATATTTTATAGCTCAAGTGATAATCGCTGGATAGCAGATTTGATTGCTGTATAAACGAAGATTTTGGGATAAGTTTTAAACCAAATCTTAATATTGCTAAAATTCGTGACGATGGGATGCTGATCCAGTGTGTTCAGAAAAAAACCTTGTTAACATATTAAAGTAAGAGATAAAGCGGGTATGACTCAATTCTAATTTTATTTTGAGATAATCCGAAATCAAGAAAAAGTATGTGCATCCATGTGGTTTTAAAAATGATTTATTTATGCTAGTAGGGTATAGGTATGTTCTTAGAGAAACGCCATTAGATACACCAAGATGTTTTCTCCTTCATTGACTGAAAATTCACGTTATCTTACTAAGGGCCATTAATATGGCATCGATTCGGTCCAGTGAACACGCATTTGAATGATACTATCATCTTTGTTTATTAAACCATGCAAAACACATATATCATACCGGCTATTAAACTCTGTATTCTGGGGATATCATGAGATTTGCGACCGAGGATATTTCTAAAGTAGATACGTATAATTTGTGATTTACGTGTTTGTTCAACATAGGTTCTGTAATACCACACAACATCACAGATACCATATACTTACTCTGTAAGATAATCATTATATTACTGATGGTGATCAGACCAGCTTTGTGACGTCGTTTCCTGGATTAGTTTTAGTGTGGTGTTTGTTGAATCGCACAAGAAAACTCTAAATCTTCAGTTTTCTTCTTTATTGTAAGACCATGATATTGAAAACGTAATTGTAAATGCAAAAATTACTGTGAACCACTTTATTTCACGAATGCTTAACTTCGCGTCTTCGTTCGTTTTAATATATTTACAAATACATTAATTCGCGTGTTCGTTCGTTTTAATATATTCATGAATACATTAATTCGCGTCTTCGTTCGTTTTGATATGTTGGCAAAAACATTAATTCGCGTCTTCGTTCGTTTTAATATATTTACAAATACCTTAACTCGCTTCTTAGTTCGTTTTGATATATTTATGAATACATTAATTCGCGTCTTCGTTCGTTTTGATATATTCACAAATACATTAATTCGCGTCTTCGTTCGTTTTAATATATTCACAAATACATTAATTCGCGTCTTAGTTCGTTTTGATATATTCACAAATACATTAATTCGCGTCTTAGTTCGTTTTGATATATTCACAAATACATTAATTCGCGTCTTAGTTCGTTTTAATATATTCACAAATACATTAATTCGAAATCAAAGGGTGTTATAAAGTATATTTCTATTTTGGAATTTCGTTCTGTACAAGTTATCGTGAAACATTTAAATTCGCGTTTGAACTCTCGCGAAAGACCGCGAAAATTGGCATCTCCCGAATATAAAGCAGTTCACCGTGTGTTAAATCCTGAAATAATATATGGTGACATGACGAAATCGTGCATCTTACTAAAAAACAAGTAAAAAGGTCAAGTATAAACCAAATCAAATTATCAGATATCAACAGTTGTGTGTTACCATTGCGTTATATTGAGAGTATTCGTACTTTTCCAAATACAGATATGTCGAAGGTCTAAAAGTTCAACAAGATAATGCATTTTATTGAGATACAGAGAACCAAAAAAGAATTAACTAATGATATACATTTGTTTTATTGCATTTGAATAAATCATCTTTTCACAGAAGGAAATACCAAGCATATTTGCCTGGCGCATTACCGTATATAACCAATGAGGTTATACATATTTCACTCACAGGTGTAATATATGCACCTATCAAACCTTTGTAGTACAGCTATTTTATCGAACCAATGTGTTCGGTGTTCCTTGTCCATCATTTCGTTTCCCTCACATTTTCATTCCGTAAGTTGCATTTCCTACTTCCCTGAGAAAGGTCATAGGTTAATTGTGTCTAATTATCATTGATTAATACATCTCGAACCTTGTTATGAATTATTCACGTTAGATAGCTATAAGGACATGCTGTTAAATTCAACTGCATGTAAAACTCCATAACGACAGGGTTAATTACATTTATATAAACAATGACATTAATGTGATACAATGCAATGAAATGATACTTTATACCATATAATAAAACAATACCTTACGTCACACAATAAAACAATACCTTACGTCACACAATAAAACAATACCTTACTTCACATAATGAAACAATACCTTACGTCACATAAATAAACAATACCTTACGTCACATAATAAAACAATACCTTACGTCACATAATTAAACAATACCTTACGTCACATAATGAAACAATACCTTACGTCACACAATAAAACAATACCTTACGTCACACAAAAAAACAATACCTTACGTCACATAATGAAACAATACCTTACGTCACATAATTAAACAATACCTTACGTCACATAAATAAACAATACCTTACGTCACATAAATAAACAATACCTTACGTCACATAAATAAACAATACCTTACGTCACATAAATAAACAATACCTTACGTCACACAATAAAAGAATACCTTACGTCACATAATGAAACAATACCTTACGTCACACAATAAAACAATACCTTACGTCACACAAAAAAACAATACCTTACGTCACATAATGAAACAATACCTTACGTCACATAATGAAACAATACCTTACGTCACATAATGAAACAATACCTTACGTCACATAAATAAACAATACCTTACGTCACATAAATAAACAATACCTTACGTCACATAAATAAACAATACCTTACGTCACATAAATAAACAATACCTTACGTCACATAAATAAACAATACCTTACGTCACATAATAAACAATACCTTACGTCACATAATAAACAATACCTTACGTCACATAAATAAAACAATACCTTACGTCACATAATGAAACAATACCTTACGTCACATAAATAAACAATACCTTACGTCACATAATTAAACAATACCTTACGTCACATAATTAAACAATACCTTACGTCACATAATTAAACAATACCTTACGTCACATAATTAAACAATACCTTACGTCACATAATGAAACAATACCTTACGTCACATAAATAAACAATACCTTACGTCACATAAATAAACAATACCTTACGTCACATAATTAAACAATACCTTACGTCACATAATTAAACAATACCTTACGTCACACAATAAAACAATACCTTACGTCACATAATGAAACAATACCTTACGTCACATAAAAAACAATACCTTACGTCACATAAATAAACAATACCTTACGTCACATAATTAAACAATACCTTACGTCACATAATTAAACAATACCTTACGTCACATAATTAAACAAATACCTTACGTCACATAATAAACAATACCTTACGTCACATAATAAACAATACCTTACGTCACATAATTAAACAATACCTTACGTCACATAAAATACTAGTCACAATAAAACAATACCTTACGTCACATAATTAAACAATACCTTACGTCACACAATAAAACAATACCTTACGTCACATAATGAAACAATACCTTACGTCACATAAATAAACAATACCTTACGTCACATAATGAAACAATACCTTACGTCACATAAATAAACAATACCTTACGTCACATAATGAAACAATACCTTACGTCACATAAATAAACAATACCTTACGTCACATAATGAAACAATACCTTACGTCACATAATTAAACAATACCTTACGTCACACAATAAAACAATACCTTACGTCACATAATGAAACAATACCTTACGTCACATAATTAAACAATACCTTACGTCACATAAATAAACAATACCTTACGTCACATAATTAAACAATACCTTACGTCACATAATTAAACAATACCTTACGTCACATAATTAAACAATACCTTACGTCACATAATAAAACAACACCTTACGTTACACAATACAAGTATACCTTACATACCATTGTAAGTAAAGGTAGTAGTACTGGCAATATCAAAATCAGAACGCCTAATTTGAAATGTATAACTTATGGCATAATCAATAAACTCAGAACAATATGCCATGAATGTTGAATAATCATGTTTTAATCGAAACCCATGCATATTGCTTATCTATCTGGGTAATTCATATTGTAGAAATAATGTGAATTTGAACATCATTGACAAACATTGAAGGGACGATTACAATTACCCGATTCATATTCGTTTATACTGCTTTATACTATTTCACTGGCGAATTAGAAGTCAAACAATATGTTCTGATCACAGGTATACAAGAAGAATATGGATATACCAAACTTATATTGTCTCTACTTTCTGTATTCAAAACAAACAGAAACTTTTTTATCCAAAATATGTCTTTTTCAAAACTAATTAATGTGTAGAATGTTAGTTGTAACACAACTTTTGGAGGGCAGTATAAATCGCGATGGACATATCTTGTGAAGTAATAACTTTCTTTATAGTACGCTATATACGACAAAGTAAAAATAAATAAATAAATAAATAAATAAATAAATAAGCAGCCTCCGGTTATTTTGCAAGTTTATGTATAACCTATGAATTAGGTGCGTTAATCTCTGATAGTCTTCTCTAGTTATCAAATACTACAAATACTAGTGACATAAGAAAATTAGAAAATCCATATTCTAAAGCGTGGAAATAAAGGTGATATGTTGATTATGATTTTAATTAAATATAAAGTTGAACCCAGTACTGAACTGTATTTTTACATGTGAATGATTGATATGCAATAGATAAGATTTTAGTCGACGACATTTTAATGATCTCAATATAAAGTTCGCTTCTTTGAAGTTAGTTTATAAGGATAGAGTTCTTTGCAAAGAATGAAAATTTCCTTTCGAAATTAGTACGCATTAAACATTTAAATTGCAATCGTGACAAAATAAGATAACTGATGGCATCATATTTGAAAAGATCAAAGTGATTATTAAGTTGCATAACAAGGAAAAAATGTTTTGCCTTTAATTTGGTTTTTTTTCTTCACGTAATGATGAATTACTGTAAAGGTAAAACTATTTTATATAGGTTAAATATATATGTCCAGTGCAGAAACTGACTTTAAACCATATTCTATAATTAACTTTGTGATCTTCTTTAATTTGCAAAGCTCAATGTTAATTTCATTTATCAAGAAATTAATCATCATCGACACGGAATAATTAGGACTGCGTTCGTTTCTACGTCAAACAATTTTCTTTTTGGTATCTTTTTTTGAAAAGCTTAATGTAAATTTCCATTTCAAGAAATTAATTAATGTTAACACGGAATAATTAGCATTGCGTATATTTCTTCTGCTTTATTTTGGTTGGATGGTTAACAATCCGTTGTTCAACAAATTACGTGTGGTTTTGAATTCATTCGATGATTTATATGCAGTGATCAACCTACAGGAAAGTAAAGGCGTTGGTCTTTACATTGATAGCGGAATAGGTCGAGGGGTCGTCTTATCAAAGTGAAAGACTTATTGATTTCATTATTCGGTTATCAAATGTGACAAATACTTTTGATTTTTCCTTGTCGCCTTGATATTTTAATTTTAATATTTTATGACAAATCGTCGTTGTGATTGTGTTTTAATCCGGAAGCAAGTCAATATGTACAAAAACGTGCATCAGGTGGTGAATATTTTTGTATATACTTTTAGTAGATTTGCATATTTGATATATCTTTACCCCAAAAATGTATAAACTATTTTAATTTCTTTTCGTAACCATCAAACTAGACAAGAATAAGAAGACGGTGTCTTTAGACCTGGCCTATTTCCTAGATCCTTTTTGCAATAACATCGGATATTAAAATATTCTGAAATGAAATAAATAAGGATAATAAAGGACATTAGTTCTGAAATGAAATGAACAACAAGAAAAATAAGGACAAGATGAACGATAAAGAAATGAAATCAACAAGAAAATGAATAGGAAACGGTTAAATATTCCGAAATGAAATGAACACTTGAACATGAACACTTGAACATAACTCATTCTTCAATGGAATGTTCCGAAATGATATTAACAAGAAAATGAATAGGAAACGGTTAAATATTCCGAAATGAAATGAACACTTGAACATAACTCATTCTTCAATGGAATGTTCCGAAATGATATTAACAAGAAAAGATGAATTATTCCTAAATGAAATGTTCCTAACGGAAGTGAACAAGGAAAGACGAATTATTCTAAAATGTATTGAACAAGAATGAGAAATATTTGTAATGTTCACACATACGTCTAACAGGAACAGGTGACAAACTTCTGATGTGCTGTGTAGTTTGGACCCGGTTATGTGAGATCTAATAGTAGGGTTATATTAAGCAGGAGATGAGAGACTTCTCGACACATGTTCTTGTCGTGCATAGTACAAGCCCCTGGCTACATAGCCTCAGAATCTCACACCGAACATAAAACAGAATAAAAACATATAACCTTAGGCACACATCATGCAAATAAAAATCATACTTTACGTCTTCAAAAAGAAACGAAAAGTTGGCGCGCAACAGCTGCAAAGTCTAGGCCCGTTCATCATTCACGTGTCTCTACATCAAGACACGCGCTGCTTCTGTCCATACAGCTTATCTTTCCTGCTCAAACGTACCAAGTATGTAATGCGCCGGTATTAAACACATCTTCATGTTGGTGGATTTCTAGCCATCAGTTCGTCAGTCGTTATAAATCGCTTGCTTCCGATGTAGTTAATGTTTCCCGAGTACGCAGGGGTCTTGGAAAGTGGGAACTACAGAGCGCTCACGCTTTCTACGTCAACCAATGTCAATATGTGTATTTATTAACACCATTGCTTGTGAAACATTGGATATTGATAACAGATTGTGTGTTATTGTCAGTTAATCTGTATGTATTTTGTCATTAATTATATAAAATAACAGACGGAAAAACCAAAAGAAAAAAAAGAGAAAGACTAAACTTAAAGATAAAAAAAGAAAACATTTCAAAAGATTAAAAGGAAAACAAAATAGATAAGAAAATGAAATCTGAAGAATTTTAGTTTCATAAAGATAAATAAAACCACAATTAAGAAAACGAGAATGTAAAGAAAGAAACAAAGAAATAAAGCACAAGTGTTTATGATAGTAAATAAATGAATTAAGAAAAATAAAGTATTCAAAAACACGAATTAAATTGAAAACGAAAAATTAATAAATAAACCCAGCTACCTACTTATCTATTTTGTATTCAGATATCGTATTACAAGTACTTTTTATTACCATCGAAACAGGAAAATGAACTGTTGCTCCTGTTCTGTGATGATCTATCCCGCAACAGAACGATGTTCTGCGTTCACTCTAACTGATAAAAATCATACTTATGTGGTATGATCAATTTCTGTATATCAGCCTGATGGAATATCATTGATACATCCCTTTGCCAACTTCTTAAAGCGAACTTTCCCCGGAAAACCAAAATCTGAAAATAGTAACAAAGTTGGCGATATCAGATGATATTAACAAAGCGTTCTAGATATTTAAGAAAATACAGTTATTTCAATAGAAAATACGATAAGAAGCGGTGTTAACAACAGTACATATTTGAAAGACAGTTATAATTTGTTTTCTTTCTAACATCTCTTTCTTAAATTTCCTTAACTTTTCCTTAGTAAGAATTTCACAACAATCTGTTAAGGTGACCTATAGCAAAGTATCATTTACTTTTAAGATATATGTGTACATATAAATTCACAATAATTATATCAATGTGAAAAATATATCTAAAAAAATAACCAAAGAAAAATAATTGTTAAGCAAGAAACACGTAATGTTTTTGAAATATTGATATTCTCATATTGCAATAGGTAAACATTCATAACATAATATTCTTTGTTCATTTCTTCAGCATATTGGTATTTTGTAATGTCCGTTTCGTCTTCGCTACGCATGTTGCTAGCACAACAGCTTGTACAATGTGTATAAGAAATGAACTGTAGATGTACAAAAGGTGTCGTCTGCTGCAGTGCAAACAATTTCATTTCAATTAAAGTCCTTAACAGCCGTGACGAACTGAAAGATAATTTAAAGAGTAAATTAAAAGTTACCTAAATTGTTTTTAGTTCGACAGCCAATTCGAATTCATTTGCCAACGAAGTACTAGAAAACACCAAAAAGTTGATTGCTTCCGGTTCCGGCGAAATGCCATGGTAACGCAGTAAACATTTACACCTATCACAGTTTAGTATTAACTTTCTGTAGAGGTATTCACGGTTATGTGTACTTTGTGGAAAATGTTTATGTTTATTTTAAGGATATTTGGTAAAGCTTTAAATACAGCTGTTCAACATACGCTTTGATGTATGTGCACAATAAATCATATATAGGATATAAAACGCACCGCGTTAAACCTCCCAAATATTTCTTTAGACAAAGAAAAACGATCGTATTTCCCATGAACGTCAGTCCCACACCATGTGGTTTATAATGGAAGCCTGACTTCAGACTGACTCTGTTTAACTGCACCTACTTAGCACTAACAAATTCCAAGGTGTCTCCTCTTTTTTGTCCTCGTACATTATGAACTGATGAAAACCAAATCACTCAATTTATCCAAAATCAGTATTAATAAAATCGTTAATCATTCATTACATATATCTTGCAAGTTGAACACAAAACATATACTCACCAAGAAAGTGTTTTTTGAATTTCTGATGTAGTTTGAACATTAATGCACACCTTGAAAATGTTGCGATGTTTTCAATTGGATACAATTTGCAATGTTATCAGGCGGATAATTCTAATAGATTCACCGAATTAAATATGATCCTCTGATTTGCTTTCTGATTAATTGCTTTCTAGATCATAAACTATTTTCATGGAATACACGCTTTGAGTCACAAAACCATGGATCAAAATCAGAGCAAGTGATCACAAATTTAGAAAACTTTCTAAGTATTTACCCCCTCACCAATTATGGTTTGTCAAACTGTTTTAGAATTTATGCAAATTAGTCATTCTATTTGATACCTTTCTGACCACTGTAATTTGGCCGTATGACGATTATGTGGCATTAACAAATGACTGATTACTATCGACAAAAACACTCATCGCCATCACAGAACTACATTATTCAACATCGTGTCAAAAGCATAAAAACAGAAAAATCCTTAGTATTTCAACACGACTAATCGTTTTCAATATGTAAACTCACATGTCATTTGTTTGACCTTGAAATGTTGCCAAGATGATATGTGTCGTTATAATTAGCGTAGAGTCGGAGGGATATTTTAGTCTCTCTGCGTCTATTGTTGGAGATGTGTCCTATATGCGTTGAGAACGAGACTAGCACTAGTAACAGGTGTTAGCTGAAACCTGTGTAACCCAGCGCTACCAATACGTATCCTTATTCCTAATCTATTTCGAAATTTGCTCGGCACTAAAAATGTCATTTACGCTAGACATATCGTGCGAAGTTTTACCCCTAACAAAACTCGCGTAAAGTCCCGACATTCCTCGCATACATCATGCAATTGTTTCTTTTGACCTCAAAGAAGGAGAAACATCACTGAAGTTGTTGTTTGGGTTACTCAATACCATTGCTAGATCTCTTGTTCTTGCTTTGATCCGGTGAGTATGCCTTGCGTTCAATTCACGATATTCATCCGAACGACGTGAGAGCGTTGCTGTATATAAGGTTTAGCTTGTATACCAGCAGGACCTCTAGCCCATAATAACTTTATCGTGGTATCAAAGATGTGATAACATCATAGCCGTTACCTGTGTAACTCCCAACACTAACAAATCTACATCCTGATCTAAAGAAACGTTACATAATTCCACTTGTCTGTTCCCCACAAAGATTTTTTAGTTGTCTTCTGCATTCATCTTATGTATGTAAGGTACAAATACACCCTATAGCGAACATCGCAAACATAGCGCTTAGTCACAATTATGTCATATTGGAATCATTTTAAAATATGCAATAATAAAAACATAAAAATGCACTTAATTCCCTGGAGCTCCTGGTCGCATTTTATCATACTTACTTCTTTCTCCGTATAAGCCTTATTCAGAATAAATAGTAAGATATATTCGGAAAAGTATTATATTTATGGTTCAATATTTCCAGCATTCTTGTCTTTTTCTACGTTTAAAATAATCAAAGTACGTGATTATATTTATATATTTATATAAGTCACTTTTCGATGGCCTGAATGTAAGCGTGGGAGGGATCTAAGAGTGTAAGGCAAAAGAAGTGTCCAGCGAAAGCACATATGATAGGACATGTAACCTCTAACATTTCATCTTCGTACCATAGATCGAACCCCGATCGGCTTTGTGATGGGCGAATGCCTTAAACAAAACACCACCCCGATTATCCCTACTTATATTTGTCTTTATATAGATCCTAAGACAACATAACGTCTTTGATGATATGCCTCAGTCTACTATGTATCTGGCTACTGTAGGGAGGTGGTAGGAACTTGTGAACGGAACTTGCTATCGATACCAGTAGACAGCGCAAGGTGTTACAGCAGAGCGCTACCTCATGTAAACGCAAAACACCTGATACTGTGCTGTCAACGTCTATGGATAACAGGGGTACACGCAAACAGCATAGCCAAGTAGGAAAGGTCAGTCGAGCGGTGATTAGGATTCAGAGACACCAGTTACATAATGTTAAAACAGACCAGAGAAGCCGATAAGTTGTGTAAATATCACTATATAACACTATACTGGCAGACATGATTGAGTAGCCCAAAGGTTAAGGTCGAGCGACCCAACTCTCGTCAAGGTCTCGCACGTTACGAGTTTATATTGCTATCTCGATTTTTGTTACATGAACCCCGTGAGGTATCGTTATAAGCTGTAGTCGGTCGACATGCATGAGTTAGCCCCCTATCAGCAGCTCTCAGATCTTACTTAATTCGGGGATAATAAACTAATCTCTTTCTGCGTCAGGTAGTCTTGTGTATTTGCAGGGAATAATCTGTAGCCATTGTAAAGTCATCACGTAACTTAACTTACCAATTACATTGTATCAAAGAGTGCCCAATTACGACGTCTGAAGCTGTGGCTGATTGATGGCTACTAAACTGGGGCTGTCAAAGTAGTTATACCAATCTAAGCGGTTAACATAACATGCCTTCAGTTTTTAACGATAGGAAGTGGAGATGGATACTTTTTTCTGTTCTTGTCGGTAAAGTAGGCAAAACATAGTATAAAGCGTTATCTAATTTCTAATATTTCATATACAAGTGTATACCTAACGCGGATATGATTTTACAGTACAGAAAATTGATGAAAAGGTTAAATAGCAATCCTCGTTCTTGCATTTATCAAGGCAATGTTGCAGCTTTTTGCCGTCTAAAGTGTTAAACCACTTGAATGAACAAAGTCGACTAACCACATGAACGTTTTGCTACCTCTACAAACAATTTATAAACAGAATTATCTAGAATATTATATAAATGAAGGTCTTTAATTATAACACGCATGAAATCAAGACTGAGTCAAGCATTTCTTAACATGGATAAGGTATTGTGGATTATCTTAGTGGTTTGCTGAGTGAATAAAATGTTCAATATTCTACATTTTCTTACACCTTTGTCTCTGTTGGTTTAATATTAGCATTCTTCTGAGCATGGTCGATGCTTCTTTCTCTGAGATCCCGGGTGTCCAAATCTAGTGCGGCCTTAACTTTGAGTCTACTGGTGGAACGCCTTAGACCAAATGCTCACCATGGCCTTCTTATCAATCATGTAAATAAAAAGACATGGCAGGTTTATATAAAGTTATATTAAACTTCTTGTTTTAAAAAGTAGGTCCATAGATCCGTTAAGTTTTTCAACTTTGAAAACCATTGAAAATAAAATATTCCTTCGCAATAGAAATAAAATTCTCTGTGTGTTGCTCATTTACAAAAACAAGAATTGTTATCATAAAGAAAAAATCGCTGATGTATTTTGGACAATGTTTGTTAATAATATATCGGAAGAATGCCTTTAAACTTAAAAGTTTTTCGTATATTGGATTAGATTCAATAGTTTACTTTCCCACCGGAAATGAATGAACAGCACCTTGAGTAATTTACATATGGTGTGTGATAGGAATTCCTTGTGATGGAGCCGTTTTGATGTTCGACAGTTTGGAACTGTAGTCGTTAGTTTCCCATTTTGTAACTATAAACCTGTACATACTATCGCTGACAGCTATCTTTTTATGTTGCAATAACTAAACTTATCTCCCAAACCTAATTACACCCATGCCATAGAAAACTAGCACATCCAAGTAATGTTCATCCTACTTGTTTTATTCCTTTGTATAAACCTTAATCTCAAAACCAAAAGGTTAGATTTAGATGAATAAAAAACCGACATGCATTTGATGCATTGGCATAAGATTTTTACACAATGGAGAAACATTTCATTGAAATAGTTTGCATGTAAACTGTGAAATTCTCTAAGTAGGGATATAACGGCACCAACAAACATACCATAGATTGCATACCTTCTCCGAGTGTACGAACGTCTCTAAACCAAACACAAAAGATAACATTAGGCAGATAATTTGATATCTTGACAGGAATATTCATTTGTGCTTGAAAAATTGAAACAATATTATTCCAGAGTTGCAATATTAATGCAACGTGAAACTAATGAAATCCTAGCGTTGGTGCGGAGCTATTGTTGACATCACGTGACACTGATCCATTCCCGTGACCTTGGGTTTGACCTCTACTTTCCGTGAGTGTTAACACAGGAATGTCCCCTTACAAAGGCGATATTGAATAAGCTGTTATGATCGGTCATCACAGTTAATGATCTAATAACTAGTCATATGATACCAGGTGTTCTAATATCAGAGGAAACGATCGAGCAAATTGCAATAAGGGACATCGGTAGCACAGGAGAAGACGCAGATTTGGTTATTCATATTTATTTAACGAGGATTGAGAAACAACTTATACTAATCTCCCTGTTGGCTGTCTCGCGGATGGTCTCAGTTATCTGCAAGTTTGTCACAAAAGAAATACTTAGCATGCACGAATCACTTGTCTAAAATCTGAGTCAACGCCATATCCGTCAAATGCTGTCGGTACAAATTAAATGTTTATTAATTTTTCTTTCTATTTTCCTATCTTTATATACTAAAATTAGAAAATCTGTATTCTTTAAAGATAAAATGTTCAAATTCATGAATCATAATCGCTGTCATTAGTGAAGAGAAAACATGTGTTCCACAGTATCCAGAAGCACAGCCACAGATCCATGCACGGAAGCCGTTGATGGGACATTAATAAAGAAAGGATCTTAATCTAGGCCATGTAGTCATTAACAGTAAAGATATGTGCTAACGTGTGACTTTGTTACCAAATGCATTGTCATAGTAGAAATAGTTAGATTAGCATTGTTCACCTTTGGACAGAGACAGGGGATCTCAACCCGAGGGGCCAAATTTTTATGGTTCCATACATATAGCTCTGATGCTTGGCAACTTTAGAATTACCCCGAGGGAGTCGATCACCCCTGTCGCATTCCTATGGAGGTTAATGGTTATTTTTGTAACTAGTACCCTGTTAACCCTCGTATGTATTAAATAAAGATGCGTCAAAAATGCAAGGCAAAGTAATTTGAGTTGATGTTTGAGTTACAGGTTTGACGTCATTGTATTATTTTATAACGTGCCTGTAGTGTTTTTGACGCCATTTACTTGTTGAAAGCGCGAGAAGACTGGATTTACCCAGGAGTTTGTTTGGCGAGAAGACTGGATTTACCCAGGGGTTTGTTTGGCGAGAAGACTGGATTTACTCAGGGGTTTGTTTGGCGGGAAGACTGGATTTACCCAGGGGTTTATTTGGCGAGAAGACTGGATTTACCCGGGGGTTTGTTTGGCGAGAAGACTGAATTTACCCAGGGGTTTGTTTGGCGAGAAGACTGAATTAACCGGGGGTTTGTTTGGCGAGAAGACTGGATTTACCCAGGGGTTTGTTTGGCGAGAAGACTGAATTTACCCGGGGGTTTGTTTGGCGAGAAGACTGAATTTTCCCAGGGGTTTGTTTGGCGAGAAGACTGGATTTACCCAGGGGTTTGTTTGGGGAGAAGACTGGATTTACCCATGGGTTTGTTTGGGGAGAAGACTGGATTTACCCATGGGTTTGTTTGGGAAAAACTACCTTAATTCTAAAATAACGTTTACCTTTGCACATGGGTAAAGACAATATTCCACCAATAATTGAATAATCCATTCCTCACGAAATTCTCCCGGTTTTTACTTTGCATCCACAATAACAGGTATGAAAGACGTAAAGAAATGTGCTCTGTTAGATATATAGATAGATAAATATTAGATAGATAGATAGTTAAGAATTTCAAAGTGTTTTAAAAACGCTTCAATATAAAGAAAATGCTTCTATGTTTGAAATTTTGTGATTAAACATGTATTACAACAGACAATATTAGTATTGTTCATAATTGATAGGTCATTTTCACGAAATATACACCAGTATTCTGCTGCATGTAGAACACGATTCCATTGCAGAATACATTTCATTGCCATACTACCATAGTAAAACCTTATCTCTATGGAAATTTGCTTGTGAAGGTTAAAAGGAAAATGCTTGGAGTTATCTGTCTTAATGCAACATTGAACTTAATGGAGTAGATTGTCTATAACATGGGCTATCTTTATATTGTTAAGGCATTAACCCTTCGACAAAAAGCAAATCACAACGCTCATAAATCTAACATGTTTAATATGTATTTCCATCAAAGATACACTAAATGGGCGGGCATCACAAAAGTCTATAGTCTTTAACACTGATAAGTAAGATAGGGTTACACTTGCCAAACAACGATTTCTTTAAATTAATAATGATAGAGAGCTCTTACACTTCGTGAAGTTGTATGCACCAATGCTATCGTTCGTGGAAGAATGTGTGGGCCTACGGTATCTGATAGTGCCCCTTGCTCCAAAAGTTTTAGCTTATTTTTCTTTCAAGACAATGTATATTTAGATTCTATTGCTTCTAAGGCAATTGGAGTTTACATAATATTCTCCAAACTCCAAATGTTAATTGTGTTCGCTTCTCTTGAAGATGATAATCGATATTATCTTGTCCTGATAGCAATTTGTATTTATCACTATTGTTCACAATGTCATATATATTAACCTTTTTTCCCCTGGTAGGCAAGTGATATTTCAATATTCTTGCTCTTTAGAAATTATGTTTCATTCCATACTATCAAAATAATTTTCTTAATCCATAGCTTTTGTTCCAGTGGTTAGAAATATTTCCTTAATTCCGTTTTCAGAAGCAAGCATGTTAAGATTATGACTAAATTGTATATTACTTGACTGATATAGGAAAGCAACTTCGACAAAATAAATGTTTTCTAACTAAAGTAAGACATAATCACTGTGTAGAATATTGGAAAACTTACTTTAACATGTATGAATGATGGTTTTGGGAGGACATTGATTAAAGCGATATTCATGTTAGGTGTTGATAGATATCAAATTAAGTAATATATTAAAGTGCCTGCGTCACATATTAACTACTGGTGAATCGTACAAAGTGAACGATCTCGTGTAGTAAATTATCTAACTATAGGCCCAATACGATATGCAAATATCCTTTATCAGTATCAGTAACATGTGGTAAGTAGGAGGAATACGAAAAAAACCCAATTTAGAAAAAAAAATCAATATATTGTAGAATCATACTTTTACAACGATGAGTTCTATATCTATGATGGAGATTTATTTACACGCGAGCATTCTTATGTCTAACTCGAATACTTTGAAATATTGTGAATTATGCAATGATAGAAAACCCTTGCTCTTATCTTAATTTTGTCTTCACTCCCATTGAAATACGTTGCCAGTCTCAAACCCACCTTTGTTACGATGTATAATGAGAAAACATGTCGGTGGTTGAGAAACGATTTTCATTTACATTTAAAAACAGCAGCTGAATTGTAAATTTATATTATCACACCTCAGAATACATATATGAGGGTTTTGATTGATAATTAGCTGATGATGATGAGAGACTTGTGAGGTGAAGCAGAGTTTAGCAGTTCTCTAGTAGGATGACACCTTATGTCAGAAATAAAATGGAGTGACAAATGGTGGTAACTCGGTCTATACGCAAACGCGAAGAAAAATAGTCTTAATATTTATTGTAATAAAGGGTATATATCAATGATTTGTACCATTACTGGCTGCTGTTTCCACACACACGCACTTGATATCGGAACATCCCAAACCATAACCCTATATTAATTAACAACTCATGTCTGGTTAGCATTACAAGTGAAGGAAGCGCATTCGATTTGATTTATATATTAGTTTTAAAAATATCTGATATAGTTTGATGATGAAATACTTAACTCCTAGCGGGCGACTGGACTCTGTATTCGGATCAGTCTACATGTGCTCTGTTTTACATATCCCTCTCTCGCAAATTAACTCCACAGTTCGCGGCAGGATATTCGTCGTATATAAATGACTACGTCTGGACGGTGAACTATTACGCGTAGTAATACACACGGCCTAATACTTTTTAGATTAAACTATTCAAGATGTTGTTGTGTAGTTCGACTTTGACTTAATTTGAAATGATTTATTTTTAATCGTCATCACAAGTGTTTGTTGCGATTTTATTGCGGAACTCTCGGAGATATTTTAAGTTAATCAGTTACGTTGAGGTAAGGTGTATTCACTATCGTCTTTATATTGATATAGGTAAGGATACGATGAGGAAATGTCTCGATCTTTAAAAGAATTTCTGGAAGCCGGTGCCTGATAATTTGCTCGAGAAATAGGAAGTTAAGATAACATCACTGATATGTTTCTGCCCTGCAGGCGATTTCTTACCTACGCATCTTCATTCGCTAATCAACCACTGGTTGTTTACATAAAAATTAAAACAAATAATTATTTCATTCAGCACTCTTATGTAGTTCTAATTATTATCAACTTTAACATCCTTTAATAATGAAAGTACATGTACAAAAAAGAAATGTTTCTATTTTATTTATGATAAAGTATTTTTTTTATTGAAAAAAAAGTTATTTTTTACATTTTACTAGCCTGATAAAAATTGAACCAAGGCTCGACATCTCAATGTATATAGGTCGTTCAGGGCAGTAGACTCGAAAAGAAGCAAACGCCTACAGAAGGCTGAATATGTAGAGAAGATGCGGCGAAAGACATGGTTTGAACCGATAAATATGCCAACTGTTACACTGGTTGCCAGGGTGCAATGGTTGCCAGGGTGCAATGGTTGCCAGAAGGGAAAAGGTACCTATAATTGTTTCCCCATGACTTCTTGGGATTTTTTCCGGAAAATTTTTTTATTTGTTTATTGGAATACACAATTTTTGGGTTTCGTGTCATATAAAAATAGATCATCTATTCATGTTGTGTTCAAATTTGTCGCTGGTAAGATGATATCTTAATTCATTCGAAATTAAATGAAACAATTAATATCAGCATAATTATAAATATGATTACAATATATTTTTGACATAAAAAAATCATAATAAAAATGAAAGGTATATTTGTTTTATCCAAGAGGTAAAGGCATATCTAAATATTTAATACGTTTCCACTTTATTAAACAATATCTAGACATATTTAGGTCCCACCATTGCCATATTCAGATCTGATAATCAATATATGACATTAGTGCTAAATTCAAAATTATTAAAGCATCATGAAGCTGGATTCGTTCTATAAAAACATTCTTTGAAATATATACTAATATTTACGATTGATATGTCCAGTCAAAATTAGCGACCTTCAGTGTATAAAAACACCTGCTGAATAAGACAACTTTCTTTGGTCAGTTGCAACAAGTGTGAATTTGCATAAAAAACCATTTGGCTGTAAATTTGACCATTTTTTCCTTTTCCCGATTGGGCGGTCTTTATAGACATGTTTTTACTGTGAATACCATTAGGAGATATATTCACTGTCATATTAGATTTAACAATAGGTGACAAGACAGGTAAAGGTAACAGAGATATCAGGAACAGGTGAATCTCCTCGAGGGAGAGGATACGAGTAGTCTACATATGTAAACAAATTTGATTTGTAACGAGCATATTTGCTGTCAGGAATAATCCCATAAACCCTTTGTGCTACACGAGTGCAGTACTTAAGGAGTGGAAGTTATAAACATTGATTTCTGATAGATGGCTGTATAACTTATACAAGAGGTCCATGGGGAGCGAGAGGACGACAGATAGCTACGATACAGGGGTTTAAATAAGTATTACACATTTATTTGATATGTGTTTGGCAACCATTCTAAATATTAAGTAGGAAGGCGAGAGGACGACACGTAGCTATGACACAGAGGTGCGGTGGGGGAGGGGGTGGGGGAGGGGTGTGGGAGGAGAATTATTCAAAATATTAAGGAGGTAATTACATCACACTTGGCAAGAAAACTTAAAATAATTGCTGCAAGGTATTTTAACGTAAATTGTATTTCCATTCCGTTTCTTTTTCTATACACATACTAAAAAGTAGCGTCAGACAGAACATGAAAGAAATATGATTTGAAAGTTTAAAATTTATATTCATTTATATTGACTCGGTTCTATAGTATTCCTAAAGTGTTATCAATGTAGTTTTATGTTAAGATACTATTTAGAAGGTAAAAAATTGGATTTAATTGCAAAGTAACATAAATAATAGATTTATCTATAAGGATAATGTACTGCAAAACTTTTTTTCGAGTGCGATACAATTTCGCGTATTAATACAGGTGATTTGACAATACATGTAGAATTTTGGACAAATACTTGATAATAATATATTAAAATAACGATATGGGTCAAAGACGTAACGTCAACGTTTGTATTCCAGATAAAACAATATTCTTATCAATGTATGTCTTTAGAATACGAATTACTTGAAGTAGTTAATATGGAGCAAAGAAGTAATTCTAACAGTGTGGACAAAATATTGTCAAATGTTTGAGGTAATCTGCGTATTTATCTAGACACAAAAGGACAAATACCATGATAAATATCAAATATTATAGCGTTATATTTACATTAATACATGTGTGTGTGTAAATGAGATTGAACCAATTGTCTCAGTACATATAGCATATAGAAGGAAATTATAACAGGGAAAGTGATTTATGATTGAAGACAATAACATATAATCAATAATTTAGTTCCACTGAGTAAAACAATGTATAAGATATAGATAAGGTACATGCATGTACATACTCTTCAATATTTAATTTGAAACACAATTTTCAACACAAAATATTGTTTTTCATCGAAATGTTGGTTTGATAATTATCAGAACATTGTGGACAATATGGGAAATCACGCGTATAAAAGCCTATCGATGACAATATACTGAGGATTTTTTTAGTTTTGTTCGATACATTTGGTGTATGATAATTATTGAAGTAGTAACTTAAGTTTGTTTTTCATAAAAAATGATATCGAACCTTTGCAAAATCTGCATCATGCCACAGTAAAGTAAGGTAATTTCTATAAGATATCATTTGACAATACGAAGAGGATATATTTATAACTTAGAATACATTCAAACAGTTTCAAAGATATTGCATGTTATCAAATAGGAAGATCAGAACAGTTACCTGTCATTAGATTTCAAGTGGCCACCCCACAACTTTCCATTGAGCGATATATCGACAATGGCTGTTCTCAATGGTTTTGTGTTATGACTTTGATGTCGCATGTCTGTGTACATAGTATCGCCGTGAAAGGCGAGCCACTCAGCCGATCCTCTCAAGTACCTTATTTATGACGAGTCGAAGCGATGATCTACTCCAACTCAACAACACTTCGTTTGATATTTCGTTTTGATAAAATCTCAAGTATCACTTATACTTTCATTGAAGTCTAAAATAACGAAACGAGCGATTTCAAAAGTGTTATCAATGAAAAGAAGTAGAATTTCAAATTACCATGTCAAGAGGATTAACAAGAGATAGTGGGTAATGCGAGATTGGGACTATTCTATACAAGGGTCAAAGGTCAATCTATTAGAACATATGAAACATTGCAATTCATTCAAGAACTAGGTAGACATGTTATATAATTGGTGGCCCCCGTTAAAGGGATAAAAAGAGGTTGGTAGTACGAGGGCATACAACGTCACGCGTTAAGCGTTGATTACTTTATGGACTGTGTAAACATTATACAGAATGTCACCAATATCGCCTATTTAAAAAAGGGCAATGCGATACACAGTCGGTCTATCTTGTAAAAATCACGTGATCGGGATTCGTCTGCAGATTTCATTACGTTAATTAGTAGTTAATGCATCTCAGGTGTTTTTTTTTTAGAGATTAACGCCTCTGACGAGATGTCACGTGATATTAAATGCTCTTCCGGGCTGGTTTTTGTTTCGATTCAAGGCCAGACTTTGCTCCATTGTGAACAGTCGTATGTGGTATCCGCTGATCTCCAGGGATACATGTTTAAATGCGTTATAAAAAGAAGCAAGTGTTAGAGTATGATCTTGTGACAAATCGTTTAGATCAGCAGAGACAGGTCTTTTGTTTCATTTTTATGAAGCTCCCGAAAGAGACATTTATGGCTTTCTTGATGCGGTGCAGGCTAGCGTCTGTTTTGGTTACTCACACGGAAAGTGTCTTGTACCTCACCAATGCAGCCTCGAGTCGAAGATCCCTTTAAATCGTTATAACCCCCAGAAGTGTAGTTAACAAGATTCTCAAAAGGATTGGGATATTGTAACTGGACACATTAAACCAGTTTCTTTCATGGCTAAGGAATCACGAGATGTTCTTTTACAAGTTCGCATGTTCGGAAAAAGTAACTTTCAAAACAGAATTCATTTTAATTATGTTTCAATGTAAGCGAGTTAGACATTTATTTGCGGAGATTTAACAATTGTGAGTTTAATTTGAATATAAAATTGACGAAAGAAAATAACTGATAGAAGCTTTTATTAAAATAACGGATGACAATGTGAGTACAATGTGAATAATACATTATAATATTTTTGGACCAATAATTATTTAAGCTGGATTTTAAGCGAAATATTTTTTTCGTATCGCACTTGAAATTTCTATTGTAGTTATAACATTTCAACATTAGACATTTTGACCCTCTAATTTCTGCAAATTATTATTAGTAAATCCTTTTGTCTTGTGGGTTGAGGGTACAGTATTTACCAGCTGATAATTATCAATTTTACATACAAGTTTTGGTAATTTTACCTGTTGTCTTTTGAAAAAAAAGATATGAATTATACAGCTATCGTTGCAATTGTGTAATGTTAAACTAAAATAAGACATATATATTGATATCAATAAACGCTAAACACGTATCCTCTTTAATCCAAGATTTAACTAGATTTGCCAATATATATATTATTTAAGTTAATCTGCTTTTATACCTTTTGAACTGAACAAAAACATTGAAAAGATTTGCATTATCTATATAAAAAACAGGACTGTTAATAAAATATATGGATTATTTTCCTGCTTGATATTTTTCATGTAAGTTTTCATTGTAACATACACGCTTACATCATCCGTCGCGTTACGTATTTAAAAGCTCGGAAATTCCGAACTGTCAAATATTACCATGCCAAATCAAGGATTTATACTCACGCTGACAAATTCATTCATAACATTTCTGGCACAGTCGAGCGGCGAGTTGGCGAACCCCTATACATGTGACACAAGAAGAGAACAAATTAGAGAAATTTACGGGGTGGGCAGACATCAAATATTGTAACAGTGCGCGAATTACCGGTTAGTTTATACTATAACATGACAAGCATTATTAGTTAGTTTATGTTCCGCTTTCTGAAAGTGTACGCCCGTGAGCCATGGTTTATCGTTGCCCCACCAGCGACGCTTGGCGAATTCTAGGTGTTCCTGCGAGTGATAGTGATGGCAAGAGTTCCTTCTCTGACACCAAATTACGTACATGTAACATTTCATACAAGTGTGTGTTCGTTATCCAATCCGCTGCGCTCAACATTGAAATACTTCTATTGACACTAACTGTAAAACATTCCACAAACTTGTTTTTTCTTTAAATGTTGTGCAGTGATATTTATAGACTGTCAAACAGTCATTAGAATATTAAAACATTCACAGATAATTTTGTCTTAGCGATATGTCTGGTTTCAAACTAGGGAGGAGGTAATCTTGTATTAGGTCTCCCATGAGAAAGTCTTATCAACAACTTAAGGTTCTGTCGCGAGTCTATGATATTAAGAAAACCCGTTTCTTTTCCTAGACTTGAGTAAATATCAATCATCCAATATCAATTTATCCAATTACAAACGTTCATGTTTAGCCTTCATTTTCTTTTATTTTACTATCATTTTCTTTTAAATTTGGATTTTTGAGATAATATGCAGAAGGTGTTGTTATTCGTATGTAGTATGCACATTTATATTTCATTTACATACGATTACTGTTGACGATTTTATACAGACAATGGTTCTATCATCGAATGATTAATTTATTATACAATATGAAATATTCATTATGTTGTTAATTTCAATGCTGTTGTTGTAGCTACAATGGAACAACGAAATGAAATCAAGCTTCAGTCATTATTTGAATCATTATTTCACGTGACAACCTCGAATACTTCTCCCCACGAAATAAACTAAACGTTTCTAATCACGATAGAAAGTACCCTAGGATTTTTTTTATTTTTAGACCTGAAATGATTTTAAAATTCTTAACTACAAAATAAAGTATTCACGGGGATTTAAGACCATTTTAATGATATATGATTACATATACCATAGAAAGTTACACCGCTCAAAAAATTGTAAATCTTGGAAATGTCTTGGTAGATTGTTACTCCCCAATGCTCACATAATAGCCAATGTTATAAATAATGATGTTGCATGTGTTTAAAGAATGAATGGTTATATAATAGCATAAAGGGATATGCATTATATCAATATACATGTACAATATACAGTCAAATAAAGACCTTTCAATGGATAGTGGAAAAGTATTATTCATAGCCATATGGTCTTTACATACAGGCTCAATGTTACACATTTATTGTAAAATTGTAGAATTTTGTTGCAAGTTGTCGTTTCGGATCATAGAAAAGTGGTCTTATTAAGCAGGTTTTCTTTATAGAGCGGTATGGTCGCTAAGACAGGTTTTACTATTTATATTATGTGTACATCACAGACGAGGTTGCATACCACCATCATGTTGCTACAAGTAAGACGTTAGTATGTCACCCAACAACATGACAGAACTGTATTTATAACAGTACAGTTGCTGCTGTGTGTACTGTTAGCAGCCATGATAAGTGTTTTGTGTCGCTGGTTACCAACAGTATGTTAATTGTGGGAGCAATTTACACCTTTTCCACTTGAGATTCCGACGCCTAAGACGCATGACTTCACAGCTCTGCACAGGAGTGCCTCACACAAAACCTAATTTCACGTGTAAAACGTGTAAATCTGTTATCAACGTCATTGAAACAATAAGGAGCTAGCACCTCGTGACACGAACGCATTCCATTGGTCACGTGACTACCTCGATCCCTCCCTCCCCCTCTCGTGCGTCGTTATATAGCTATCAACACACGCGCGTTTCTTTACCTGCCAATTGCAGAGTTATCGTTACCATACAGACAAATCAAACAACCGAACCCTGCACGTTCTGTGTAATTGTTGGCATTTTTTCCTCCTTGTTTCGGCTTCATTGTTAACTACAATCGACCATTTATCTTTGATCTGCAGCCATGCATGATGCTCAAGTTTATATCAATTGGAGCATAATTGCATAAAATACAACAAATAAATAGATTGGAGAAAAAAGTATGTTGGATGAAAGAGGAAAAAATGTTTTTTGGATGAAAGAGTTACACTCGATTCCTTTCACATTGATAAACAATCATGGAAATTCTGCTATATTTAAGGATTTTACAATATCGAATTTGCTATTTTCATCCTGGCGCTATTGTCTTCAATATTGATGAATCGGTTGTTATTTTTACAAAGACTTTATATTGCAAATAAGATTTTCGAAATAATACAATAGTTATTTCCTGTTGTGTGTTGTAGACATGTATAAACATTTCACACAAAATGCTTTTTTTGGGGAAAACTTTTTTTCTAAAATGGCCCCTGTAAAACTTTTGAAAGAACTAGACAATTTTGGCTTTGAAACACGACAAATTTTCTCGTTGGCGAGAAAACCGGAAACAAGTTAAAAAACAGAAGGTGTTCCGTTTATAGTTAATATAATTATAGTGGTAGGACAAAAATTATACTCATTTTACGAAGAATCCATCAAAGGTCAATGCCTTAAACTAGAAATCGCCCTTAGTTAACTGATGTTTAACGTTATTGTCCACTGGTGGTAATGATAACGTTAAATTAGGCCAAAGATGTCGATCTATAGATGTTGACGGAGATGAAAGGTACTTATCTGTTGAACAGGATAATATGCTGACATTGAAGGAGTAGATACGGTTGTTTATGGGAGACACCCGTTTGTCACATTACATGGATTAAACACTAATTAGGATTGGTACGTAGAGCAGGAACAGTGTGCTCAATCGACCGTGAGAATAACCATTGGGTCTGCGGTCCGTATGTCACAATACTGTAATTAGTACCTAGTTTTAACCCTTCATGTTATGTCTTTAACCTTAAATATTTTGAGATAATTAAATTTTTTGAAGATCCATTTTAACACAAATGTAAAAAATGTTGTGATGGTGGAAAACATTATTACGGTAGTTTGTTTTACAAAGTCCATTATTTAGACTTCTTCATTGTTATTCTTGTTGCTGTTACTTTAGATTGGCTACCAGTCTCTAGAATATTGAAAATAGCACTAAAATTTGGTTTTATGATTTATATTTCATATTTGATCCTAAGTTACAAACAAAGGAAGATAATACAGTTTGAGCATTCTGCTGAGGAAATATGATAGTAACTGAGGGCCTGGTAACCAGTCTACTGTTGTTGATGCAATATTATATGTTGTGGTTACGTATTTTCATTATTGTTGTTGCTGATGTTTTTGTTTTCAAAATGAATAGTATCCATTCTTCTACATTACTTTGTCTTTGTATCTTTCAGAGCCTTATATCAAAGTAAACAGAAACCATGGCCAGGGAACCAGAACTGTTCTAAATCATTCGGCATGGTGAAACGACAAATTAAAATATGCAAACAAAACCTCGATCTAATGGGCACTGTGTCGCATGCAGCTCTACTTACAAAAGACACTTGTGAATCCCAGTTCAGTGACCGGAGGTGGAACTGCTCATCGATCCGGAGGACACCTCGTCTTACACGTGACCTGGTCAGAGGTGGGTACTCGTTAAATTCCGTATTGTAACCCCTCCTCGCCATTGGATAGCGTATATAGTGTCATTCGCGTCCGTCCCGTCTTGTTCCCCGTTCTGTCCTGTCGCGTCGTGTCCAAATCTTATAGGGAAGGGGATACTTGGTGTCGGACACATATTTCTGATTAATACTAGTTACCTATCGATATGTTGGTGGCTTATTCATCAGAAAACAACATTTAAACCCACGAAATACCATTATAAAAGCCTACCTTTATCACTAGGTACAAAATGTAAATTTTAGATGATTACTAGAGTATTTGATTCATTAACTTGTCAATATGGGTGACTATCACCTACAGCAAACTGTTAAATATGATTGGTGTTACAATTACAATAAAAAATATGGTATTGCTAGCACAAGTAATGTAGGGTCTCAAGCTTTGTTTTGATCTTTCTAAATTTAGTAATTCTCTAACATACATACTCATAAAACCTTTGAACTATGTTGTTACCATGAGCTTACTGCGTCCGTGTCCAAGTAATCGAAAAAAATATGCTCTTTAGAAAGAGAGTGCTAGAACAAAATAAAATTATATCAGATCTTACAATAACAAGTGCAATTTGTATGTCCTACATGCTAAAAATACAATCGCGTTTATTCACAGACAAATTTCAGAATAATCCATTTTCCTTTCCTAAATATTCTTATTGGCGATATCTATTTGCTTATTACTACACGTATGGGATGAAGCATTGTATCAAAGGCAAGCGATTAGAGTGAAAATAAAACACAGTCCAAAGAGAACCAACTAGAGAGGAGCTTAAATGTTTAAATGGTGCTGTATAAAACCGTAGACGATCACAATAGCACTATTGGAAGGCAGTTCAGTATGGAGGAAGTTAGAGATATAAAATGTCTCAAACGCGTATATAAGATACTGTGGGCCACAAAGAGAGCATCTGTTGCCTGGTAACCAATGTTTGGTGGGGCTGTAAGATGGGGTTGATAGCAGTGTGAAAAAGGTGTGAAGAGCCGGAGCTTATCACCATAAAGTCACTGGTTACAATGGACCTCCCTGAAAGTATCCAGACCAAGCAAGGCTACGTCGTCGACGGCATTCAATGCGTCCAACTTTATATGAGCATCACACAAAGAACTGCCCAGAGGGGCAGAACTCCACAAACTTTACCAGGATTTAATCCCACACACTCCATTGTCAATTTACTGCAGGTTTACTCTATCAATGGGGTATTTATGTACAATAAAACTATATTGTACAAATTGACAAGATTTTGTTAACAAAGATATCGACAATAAATTGCACCAACACGGCGTTATGTTAGCCTTTATGACGTGCCAAGTTAGGGATTGCTTTTCAGTCCAGCATCGCGTTACAAAGACGACTACACGGCGGTACTATTTGGGCTAGGTCGGGAAGTATAACCCATACATCGTAAAATAGAGTTTTATGGGCTTACATGGGTCATGTACACATAAGTTAGGCCTGTTTACAACAAGAGTATCACATTGATATGCCAGTAACTCTAGGACATGTGAAAATATCCTTTTTGCATATTGAATTAAGAGATATATAAAAACTACCATAGGTTGTTTACAGTAAAAAGTATTATTAAAATATATCGCTCTAACAGTAGACTGAGAAAATGTTAAGTGTTCATGTTCCGCCGTATTCAACACGAATACGGATATAAGAAATATGTTCTGTTTAACCTTGATTTTACACTGAATATTAAGTAATGATATGTTGGTTTAAATGAAACTATCAGGTTTCAATTTTCTTTCAAATTTAGCCTAGTTGCAAATACAAGACTTATACGTGCTTATCTGTCTAGCTTTGTCCTTGAAATCTTCACATGAATCAGAAATGGGTTAACCAATACTTTCAAAATTCCAAACGATTGACAGCTTGATGATTAGATATTGTTTACATCACGCATACTTAAAAATTCAGATAACTTGCTTCCGTACCATTTTTTGGAATTTTTGAATGCCCTTTTTATTGTTAAAATAACACAAGTATGCGTATTTTAACAATCATTGATATTGTTGTTTTTTGTTGTTTTTAATTAAGCTGTTCATCATCTTTCCACAGGTACCAGAGAGCAGGCATATCTATATGCTATATCATCCGCTTCGCTCGTGCATTCTGTTGCACGTGCGTGCAGTATAGGTGTGACTACAAAATGCAGTTGCGGGGCCCTCCCGAACAGCCCCCCTGACGGCGAGTTTAAGTGGGGAGGGTGTGGAGACGATGTGAAGTTTGGACTATATCTAAGTGAAAGCTTTACTGACGCGTCTTTGTCAAAACGAGGCAAAATTAAAACATCTAAAAAGGCACAGATGAATCGTCATAACAATGCAGCAGGTCGGAAGGTGGGTTGGATATATCATTATGAATGACTTTATTATCTCCAATAATGAAGAGTTACAGAAATTCATAATATAATAATAAAAACAGTAAGTTTGAGGTGAATTGTAGCTGTAAACCAGTAAAATAATGGCTCAAATAAGGGGAGATAAAATGTAAAGTAACCCACGGGTATAACGAACCACTGAGGATAAGGAAATTACTTGATATAAATTGATGTCGTTATACAAATATAACAAACCCATTATAAGAACATTGACGGAAATAGTACATTACTACGTTATAAAGATGAATTTAATTTAAGTATGTTCGATATAAAATATTTCTATCATTCGGGTTAAAAATTATTTCGCTACAATTAAAGAGATAATGTATACGTTGTACTTGTTGTGAACAGCGTATTATTTAATTTTGTATCTAAATATGCGTCTGCTTCTCTATGAATCTTAAATAATGAAGTACAGTGTTGTGTATTAAGAAGGCTTACATTGTATGTTTAAACTCCTTGTTGATTCAACGCTGCATAACTCAACATTTTCGACAGATATGTGAATATGTATTTTAAAATCATTTATAAATATTAATATAATCAAATACAGCAATGGTGAATGAAAACGTGTGAGGTCTTTTTCCATCATAAATGCCAATACTGACAATGATGGGACTGTTTCTGACAACTTGCATACTTAAAGATATAATCATAACGTACATGTATAACATCAATGATACATTGATCATGACAAAAATATCTATGCAAATTTTATTCTGTTAAGATCATGATAATTCCACAACGTACCAGCCACAATTAACGCCGATAATCTGAAATATACGAATATATTTCCATTGAAACATAAGCGATTGTTTTTATAAGAAATTTACATTGTTAAAGTTATTTGACTCAAGACATTAAATAAAATTTAATAAATACAAAATGTACATTTGTTAAATTTGCTGTTTGTAACATTTTCCTGTTTCCATTATTGTTTTACAAATTGTCTTGATGTATTCATATTAAAATATCTAACAAAAACACTTTAATAGCGACGAAGATAATATTCCTATTTGGTTTATTCTTATATATAAGAATCAATTTCATTGGCTAAAATAGACAAACCAGCCACTGAAAAATTGGTTATGATTGTCTGATAATTTGGCGTAACAATATCTAAGAAAAATAAGTTAAAATGCATTTCAAGATAATTTTAACTTAGGATCTTATTTTCTCTTTCTCAGATTGTCTCAGATAGTCTAACTAAGGCTTGTAAATGCCATGGCGTGTCAGGATCCTGTTCGATAAAGACCTGTTGGAAGGCCCTTCCCGATTTTACATCCATTGGATCCATACTAAAACGTCGCTATACAACAGCGGTGGAGGTTAAAAGGAAGAGGCGGAAAGGGGTCAAAACGTTTCTGCCATTGAATCCGAAAATATCTTCGATAACTAAAGATTCCCTGATTTATTATACGAAATCACCTGATTATTGTAGTCCTGACCCGAAGACAGGGTCAGTGGGCACAGCAGGAAGGTATGTATTAATCCGCGGCTGTGCCGTATCACTTTATTTATTTTATAAGTCATCTTTGCTTTCTAATTGTAAGATATCAGAGCTAATTCCTTAAGACATATTGTTTTCACACAGTATTTATGAGACTAGGAAGTATCTTGTTTTCGACTTATTTTTAACAAATGTGTTAAATAACAGTATTGAACCTATATCTTGTTGGAAATTATCTTTTTTCATGCTAATAATTACCATTTTTCTGTTATTTTTGAGCTACTTATTCTGGCTGTAACTAGAACAATTATACTGTAATGTTGGGTTATGTTTATTTGTCATGCTATGCTAATGTTATGTCAGCTAAGGATGTTCTGATTGTTTACAGGGTATGCGAGAAGAACGGAGACGGATGGGGCGGATGTGATACGATGTGCTGTGGCAGGGGATTTAAAAGTTTTTCTATAGAAATCACCGAACGCTGTGAATGTAAATATTACTGGTGTTGTTATGTCAAGTGCAAGACGTGTAGAAAAACGTTGCATTTGAATACGTGTCGATAGGACGGTTTCGCATGTGTGCTGAATTGTGATAGAGACACTCGCACATGTTGACTGCATGGTCACGTATATGTGCTCAGAAGTGGTAGAGACGCTAAACCAAGTGTTGATTAGACGGTACAATTTGCGTGCGCAAAAATACACTTTTTAACCCATGTCGAATGTAGGTCACAATTGCGTGCTCAAAAGTGATATTGACACTTGCATTGTGCTGTTTTTTATACAGGATCCTGTGATCCTACAGAAAAAAATCCGTGTTGTGAAATATGTGAAGTCTTAAATTCCCGAACTGCTATTTATAAATTTTAAAATAATCTGGAAATATTCAGATAATGACAAAAATGTGGTTTTCAATTACTATTTTAAGCAATATATATTAATGATGCTGCCATTTCAATCCTTATTTTCGAATTCCTATTTATAGAAAATACAAATGAATGAATATGATTATGTTGTTGTTAGAATATGTTAATCAAAAGGAAAAGTTGGTTGCCTATTTATGTATTAGTATTCACGAATATAACTGACAATGATAAAAACAAAAGGCTAATATATTATAAAACTTTGCAATTTTACACAAGGTGATATGATACCCTATTGTTGTAATCAAAATCTTGACCTTCATTATTCTGATTGCCAAACAAATGAATCGGAGACCCGAAAATCCAGTGCTGTGTTTGTAAATGTAAGTAGTTAACTGATTTAACGGTATTATCTTGGTATCTGTGAGTCAATATATAATCATGTGACAAAGGAGTATCCATAATGGTCACGTGATGTTATAATCACGTGATTGTCACAACCAATAGCTGACGTTCTGAATGTTCTCATGGTAATATCATTTTGCGAAATGGTCTAATCATGTGGAGCCGGATTGTGGGCTATGTCATTTGAAGAATATTGACATTTAACTCCCAGTTTGAATCTGTTTATACCTGTTTGTAACATATTTGAAGCAATATTTAATTTAAAACTATTTGTATGATACTGCAGATAATGTTGTTATATTTTTGTACATATAATGTCATCAGCACATCTGTTAACTACAATTGTAAATGATGTCACCCTATGTATATACGTGTACCAAAAGAAATAAATTAATTAACTTCTTGTCAATTTCCTTGTACATTTGTATACTACTGCATTTCCTCTATTTCTGAACACTACACAAACATTAGATATCAATTGAATAATAAAAGAATTTAATATATCTTTTATTTAAATTATCATTCATTGATATTCAAATATTCAAAATTATGTGCATGCCTGGATATAAACCTTTGATCTACATCTGTATCTATCACAATCATATGCTTAAGTAGTCTAGAATACCGGAAACAATAACCCAAAACCATAAAACAATTCCAAGTATTGAATAGAGTTATTGTTTGGGGCATTTCTCGATTGTTCTAGACTAATATACGTGTATTTGCTTACGAAAACTTATCCCCGTTCATTACAAATTTTTTTTCCATCTGGCGAATTTTTGCAATTATCATACGAGTCACTGTAGCGTAATAATAATGTAAAATTCAGTTATTAAGTGATTTTCAATAATGAACAAATTAGTGTCGAAATCTTGTATCACTTCACTCAGCTTGAAAACTGATTTTCTGTATTTTAAACAAAACATATAGTCATAAGATAACATTTAAGAAATGAATATTCAATATTTACATCAAATGAATGCTGAAATACATTTCATTTAAAACAAGTACAGTATGCGTGTTAAGGTTCTACATCGTTTGATGTAGAGTCTACATAGAATCATACATATACCTGATTGCATAATCTATCTTACGGTACCGTCTACTATTAAAGATGCTCCACCGCGACAAATGGTATTTTTTCACTATCAAAAACAGCAGCAGACGATTTAATTTTTTTCTTCAGTTACAAAAGTTACTTACTTTACACCATTATCATCGTTGAAAAGTTTGAGCTTCTAATTTTACTTCAAGTTTAAAATATCGAAAATAATTAATTGCATCCCGAAAAAATTCCGTTGTACTATATCCTATATGGAATGATGTACTGATTGCGCATGCAACAAAGGCAAAATAAATTATTTTATATTATTTTTTGTGTTAATTAGACATATATGTACACGATTAAACAGCAGTTATTGTTCAAATGATGAATATCATTTATGCTCTGTCGGCGGTGGAACATCTTTAAATTGCGAAAGCACAACTTTGGAAATTATCAATCAACTAAAGAGAATACTGTGAACTTTTTTCGTGTCGCAAATATAGTAATTCTCTTGATTTTTAAGCTCAATGCACAGGAATACTGTATATCCTAAGCTGTACCTGGGTACTTTTAGTCGTGGTTTGGAACATTCAAATAACACCGAACACTTCTCAAAAATAGCTTAAGTAATTTAGAATAACGGAAACAATGCCCCCCTCCCCCCACCCCACCCCCCAAAAAATAAAATAAATAAAAAAATAAATAAACAAAAACCAATTAAATTGATAAGAAAACACTTACCCAGTATTGGACTGCTCGCTTCTCACAGATTACTTTATTTTTGGTTGCATTTCCACATAATTCTAGACTTTCTGGACTTTCAAATAATTTCGTGAGTAGAAATATTCGTGATTATAGTCTTTCCGATAACGTTTACTGTCATGAAGTGTTCGTTGTATTTATATACGCGGTTTTATAGCAGCTACAATGAATACCACATTACCAAACGGAAAGTTCATGTTATACTTCAAATTTGAAGGCGAGGAGGACATCACATCTAACATTGATCACTCCCAGTACGCATTATCTAAAACCCTTTAAATGTGATACAAAAAAACAATACAAGTTCTTATTCTTACTCCGCTTCATAGTGTATATGATAGCGTCCTTTTCAACCTTTCAAACCGACCAATCAAAGTACTGTTTTCAAAATGTTGTTGACGGGCCGAAATAGTTAGTAATGAGCTGAGTAAGTCATTTTTGTGTACTTGGTCATTTCGCCCAAAGAGTACAGCATAGCTAGATGTATATGCATATTGTGACGAGATGTCGTTTTCAGTAGATGTAGCAAGGTGGAGAAACGTCATTTAAAGTGAAGCACAGCAAAGTGTCAAGAAAGGTCATCAGAGCGTGACCCCGAATGGGATGTTGTCAGATCCTTTATGACATGAAGTGAGAATAAGGCTAAGGGTTTAAACCAGATTGGTACAGAATAGGGATTGTCAATGCTTCATTAATTAATTATAAGGTATATTATCACATAGATCAGCGTCTTACAATTTTAAGTCTGCTGTCTGTACAATGGGCAGTGCAGTGTACTTTTCGATTCATTTGGCAACATGCTTAATCCTGAATCAATACGAACATACTGCAGTCTCCCAAAACGCAAAGGAAAGCGTTGCAGAAAGAAGAGAATTTCCATAAATAAGCTTTGTATTTAATAGGAAAAAGGTTACCTTAAATACCCTTATTTCTTTAGGGGTGTAATACTGGCTTGTCTAGGGCAATACACTCATTACGCCTGAGGCTGTATTGTATGGCTACCCATGCAATAAAGCCTCATTACGTTACGGCATCATCGAAATTACAATTTCCTCGTTAAAATTTTAACATTTTTGTTCACAAACTTGACTGGTTTTACAATAATAGATGCAAACGACGGAATTTGTGTTGAAGAATCACGTAATTTGTCATGTCTGGAAAAATTGACTTGCAGTCGTAGTTTTCATCGAATTTGTTTCAAAGTGGCGGGATATTATAGTTGTAAATTGCAATAAAACGTCGAGGTATGAAAGAAAAATACTCGTCCATAAGTGGATATGAAGGATAGTGATATTCTACCCTTGGGTTAACAAAATGTTGCAAAACCCTCGCCAAGCCTCGGGTTGTACTACATCTTATGACCCTCGGGTAGAATAGCTCTATCCTTCATATCTACATATGAAAGAGTCTTATAGTCATGCACATAGTCTTGATCTAATATTCGCTATTGGAAGGTTATGGAACGACCATAAAAGTCAATATAACGCCAACCCTCAAAATGACAAAACTTTATAATTGTTCGTTTTTTATCGCTAAAATAAAAGTGGGTAATCTAAAGCAAGACAATGATTAAATGTAGCGGTAAATTGAAGTCCTACGACGTTACTTGTAGAACTGTCATTTTATATGAAATGAAAAGAGGTATACAAATAGGGGTGTGAAACAAATGATATTGCATATCTACCGGAATTGCAGAAGGACTCTTGACAAGAAACCTATTATGCCAATATAAAAAGTTATTTATGATTTGTGATTCAGGGCGTTGACTATAATTTTGAGATTTTGAGTGAATTGAGCACAATTCAGTGGATAAATCATGATAATATGTTAACTATATGTCGTACAAACGATTTATGTATAAAGGGAAGGAACTCCCATACTAATTTACAACAACTAGAAACAGAGGGAATGGTTTTCCATTCTCGATATTACAGGGGTTACTATCAGTTTCTTTATATCCACCCTGGAATATTTCATAGCAAAACTGAAGGCTTTGTGTGCAAACACGGTGAGAAGTCCGGTCCACTGATGCACATGACAAAAATCACATATTAATACACTACTATAAACTGAAGTTGGACATCGATGTCTCTGTAATTTTCAAAGGACGTCTTTTTAAGCCTGGATTGGTCATCTTTTTCTCCTGAGCTGCCGTCATTTTTGCAATGAAATATTCCAGAGGTGGATATACCTACAGTGATAGTAACCTCCAGGATATCGCGGATGCTATCATTTGTTTTTCTTTTGACTACTGTATATTGTATTTTAACTATAATTTTGGAATATTTAATATTACATTATTTCTTAGTATCATTTTACATATGGTTTATATTTTAATCTATACCAGAAGGCATCATACTACCTACACATGAAAGGGAACTTCAAATTGCCAAATACCCATAATACCCACATGCTTCTAACGAAACTTTTTCCACCTGTTGATATTGTGAACAAATGCTACACATATATACATCTGATAATTAAGTAGGATATGTGTCATTGTAAAATTGTACAAGACCTTGATAGGTTGTAGTTGTATTTAAAAACAATCAAACATGTCACATCAAGTGAATGTAAAATAAAGACGACTAATTAGAAAAAAAAATAAAAAATACAAAAACAAATAAAAGAAATGCCTTTTTTATCAAGGCAACACTTATCATTCACAAAAAAAGTCAAATAACTTCTTTCAGAAAACAACTTCATTAAAAATCTTGTCCATCTGTCAAATCGAGAAAATTCGAATGAAATAGTATAGTCAAATGAATTTATATCTTCATCTGGAAAAATAGCTTTAGCATATATTCTTTTTCATCCCCATCCCCAAATAACATTAGAATCTGTACAGACGCAAAAACACCATTAGTATATATAAAAGTGATTTTTTTTTCATTGTCTTGAAATGTACAAACTATTAGGTTTGCTATGAATTATGATGTGGAAACAAGCATTGATGTACCTATAAAAAGTCCTTCTCGTGAGATTATATAGATGATTGCACAAGCGCTATTACATTTACAAAAACAACCTTTAAATATAAGAATATGATGAAAATATGATGTAGAAAGGAAAAGCATAATTATCCACTTTGTGTAATAATAAAAAAAATATGGGACATATGCATGGATACATTTTTGTAGATCAGGCCTTCGACTGCCACTTGCCGAAGAGTAAATTGAGCTCCAATGTATTGTATAGTTTAATATTTGTCTACTTTGTCCCGCATTACTGTTCGTATCCTATTATGTAATCGTGTTCGTTTTGTATGTCTTGATAAAGGGGCAGATCGCCTCGAAAATTTTACAATTTTGTTTTGTCCACACGGTTGGAATTACTTCCTTGTCCCATATTTACCATTTGAAGTAATTCGTATCCAACAGACTTACATTTGATTGGATCCCGTGTCATCTGGAAAATCATGTTGATATTACTTCTTTGACCCTTATAATAAAAATAGAAATAGGACGAAAATGAGATGGGAACATAGTTAAAGTTTGTTATGTTAGGGTTTTGCTGACTGGATATATTGGTGTGTAATCACAACCCTATAAAATGAATGACGCCTTCATGAAGACTTATTCTGAAATGTGTACTTGAAATTATCACCAACGGAGTAAGGAACGCCCCCTCGCAAAATATTTAGGAATCTACATATTCTGATGTGTGAATTGAAGGACCGCTATCTTGCACGAAATATGTTTTGAATCTGTTTTACTGAATAACATAACCTTTGCCTTAATGAAAATGTTTGAACATTTTAGTCATGATACAAAGCTTAATCATTTGCAATTTTGCCTTGCGAAGCTCTTTCCTATCCGCTAAATAGTCTTTAAGCTAAGATTATGTTACGTGATATTTAAAAAACGACATTTAATTGTTGAGGAGCGGTTTCTTCTCACTAAAATATGGTGTCATGGCGAATCATTGCTAATTCTATACTGTAAACAATATTACTTTTGCATATGCAATATTTCAAGTCTTCGTTATGTAAACATTCATTTGCGATGAACTGATCTTGCAGGTGCTTTCGCGAATCATTTGAATTCACGATCGAACTTGCGAGATAAAAAAAACTGGTTTACATGAAGGAACTGGATATGATTGACTTACCTCCCTTCACTTGTTTGTGACTGAATGATCTTTTATGATGAAGAATTATATGACTTATCTCCCTTTTGTCGATAGAAATCTTTTGTATCAGTGAAACAAAAAACAACATACACTTTACATTTGGTGTGCAATATATGCTGCGTATGGGTCTATAAGAATTAAAAAAACACTTATTCTGGTAATAAAACATAATGAAATAAGCGAAGAAATGGAATATTATTGAAATACAACATACTTTGCTTTGTGATTTGTACAATCTGTGATATTGCAGTTTTTAAAACACATCATGTTTCAATGTAAATTAACCTGTCAAAGCAAAAATTGCCGAGTGAATTCGCAATCCGAATTATGGCCCTATTCTTACTGCAAATTTTGCAAAATGAGAAAATATCCAGTAGAATTTGCTGTAATAATAGGATCCAAATGGGGTCGCAAATTCACTTAGCAATTTTACTTTGACAGAATAATTTACTTTGAAAAATAAAGTGTTTTAAGTACTTATATCACTAGTAGAATACTTACAATGAACAGAACATTTACCGTTCATTTGGCTTTGTGTTATCATACTTTTGAGACGAACCCGAAGTACGCTTCCATGTACGTGTATATAGTTCGTCTACGCTCAGAACTGGAACTAAAATGTACCTTGTAGTCTTTATCTAATATTTTCTTTCATACCTACACGTGTAATACTGGCTGGTCTAGGGCAATACACTCATGTCGCCTGAGGCTGTATTGCATGGCTACCCATGCAATAAAGTCTCGTGACGTCACGGCGTCAACAAAATCTCTATTCCCTCAGTAAAATTTTAACATTTTTTTCACAAAATTGACTGGTTTTACTATAAAAGATGCAAGCAACGGAATTTGTGTTGAAAATATCACGTAATTTTTCATGTATGGAAATTGATCCAGTCGTGGATTTCTTCGAATTTATTTCAAAATGGCGGGATATTATAGTTGTAAAATTGCAGTAAAACGTCGTGGTATGAAAGAAAAATACTCTTTCATAAGTGGATATGAAGGATAGGGATATTCTACCCTCGGGATCACAAAATGTTGCAAAACCCTCGGCAAGCCTCGGGTTTTACTACATTTTGTGACCCTCGGGTAGAATATCCCTATCCTTCATATCCACATATGAAAGAGTCTTATAATATATGTGTGTTATTAATGTAACTACTTGCGAAATGTTACACTCTAAACATTCGGAATCATACATCGATATGTATTATTAATGAACTGTATTAGTCTCAGTTAGATAAGTGATTTTCAACGTCGATGAAACTAGTACTCTTAAGGAATCAGATGTCCAATTGAAACAATTGTTAGATACTACCATTTATCTATTTTAAAATGATAAATTCCCAGAAGTTTGTTCCTAGCTCATTGTTATTGTTATAATTGTTATATTCGTAAATAGTTTCAAACTGTTTTCGACTTTTGGGGCCGCGGTGGCCGAGTGGTTAAGATGTCCCGACATATTACCACAAGCCCTCCACCTCTAGGATGCGGGTTCGAATCCCATGTGGGGCAGTTGCCAGGTACTGACCGCTGGCCGGTGGTTTTTCTCCGGATACTCCGGCTTTCCTCCACCAACAAACCTGGCACGTCCTTACATGACCCTGGCTGTTAATAGGACGTAAAACTAAACAAACCAAACCAAACCACCCTGTTTTCGACTTTGTCTAATGTATACTTATATAATTTCAAACTGTTGTCTACAGACTATATCATATGAATTTCACAAACCAAAAATAAATTTAAAACTACTGCTATATAAATGATCAATATGTCTTCAATAATAAATGTGAGAAAACAACAATGCTATTGTTAGAAATCATTTGTGTATTGATGTATTTCGCGACGTAAGCGTGATGAAAAAATAAATGTAAATTCAGCTTGATAATTTATGACAGTATTATGGACAAATACATTTATTTATAAGAAAACTTGTGACAAATAAAATGTAAGGAAATCGCCCATGTGTATTGATAAACTGTCAATAACTTCCACATTATGTAAAAATCAAACTTTTATAATGTGATGTCTTTTCTTCATTCGTAGTGTAAGCTCTACAACTTCAACATTCAGATAACATATATAACAATAACTTTCCTTCATCCCTCATATAACGGCAGAATGAACAAATAGACGTAACCCTGATAGACGATAAATATTGAGTTATTTTCTCCGTGAAGGGTTGATGACAGAGGAGGAGGTCCAAGCGACTATGTGTTTCACCAACAATGACATTTTGAATTAACTTTCTGATTTAAAACGTTCTCTGCAAACCCAATTATTTTTTAGATTTTTAGCCCAATAACTTTTTCGCTGCGAAGAATTTTCTTATTATGAAATAAGTATGATATTTTTTCCATTATGGCTTCAACGGATATTGTTCTATTGCAACTGTGTTTGATATCTTTTCATGACAATGGATTTTTGTGATTATGAAATCAGCACATTAAGCGAGTTGAAGATGGTTTGCAGTAATCTATTTCTTCAGTGGTGTAGTAAATAATTAAAATGGTTTGTTCGTACGATAGAATATATAACAGAACAGTTACTTATTGTACAACTTTTATTAGATAAAATTTCGGAGAGAAGTTGTAGTCATTTTATCTTCTACAGGGTGAAATATTTAAGGCATAATAAACTCTATTAAACTTCAACATAAACACTTATAAATATAGCTGTTATCACTTAAGATAATTTGAAATAAAGTATCGGGAATGCTTCCGCTTCCTGTGATACGGATTGAAGATTAGGATATCGCTGATTGGTGATTTTTAATCCAATCTATCATGGATGAAAATCTTACCAATCATGGAATGTTTGTCTTTAATCAAAGATTTGCTGTGATTCCTTGACATTTAATTTAGAATGCTTAATTTACTTAATTAATTTCTGATTGGAATGTTGATCATTAACACCAATGTATTTTTCAAGACGAAAAATACTAGATTTTGATAAACAATGGCCACATTTCCTGAAACATAAGAATTGTTGTTCTTTTAGATTTAGTTTCACGTGTACAATTTATTAAGATACGATGTTGTTTACTGTTTGACGTTTGACGCTTAATAAATAAATATTTGAGATACAAAGTACAAGTCTAAAATTTACCATGACCAACACAGGTATATTTGGACACCAAACGTCTTGTCTTATGATACACATAGTAGTGTGTATCATTGAGCAGATAGATTAAAACTTATTAATTAATCATAATTAGATAGAATGACAACGGGATCTTCATTTAGAATTTGTACAAAATAATACATCTACAATAAACAAAGAAAACATAATTGATGACTCACAACATCTCTGCATAAACAGTTTGTTTGAATTGAACTTGGACTATTTGAGACAAAGAAATACAATAAATGTTTCTGTTTTTTGCTTTACATAAGTAATAGAAACATATCTTGCTAACGCCAAATCACGGAGCTGTCTTTCAAACTGGTTTTTTGCCCAAATTTGTGTCGAAATTTTGAAATTCATATTAACCCTATCATATGAGGAAAGACGGTTGTCATTTGTTTGTGTTTTAAATCACGTGATATACGTGATATCCATGACGTAATCAGCAGAAATATAGGACGTCACAGCCACAACCAAAATTTAGAGATAACAAATCTACCGACTAATAATTCCTGAAATGTTACACAATAGTATGAAAACTTGTCATTAATAATTCAAGTTCAGAACATGTCATAAATAGTTCAAGTTCATATCATGTCATTAACAGTCCAAGTTCATACAAACTGTTTAAAGAGACTTGTTGTTTGAAGTAATCTTCTGCACATTTTTCTGAGATAGAGACAACGGAGGTTATAATATATGGAAGGTGCTTATTTCCAGAAACACTCCAAATCCAATACAATGACAAATTCAAACCGACGCAATCCCTTGGCTTCATTCAAAACGAACAGCTAAACACCAGAAGAAGTAATTCAATAACTTTCTTTGAAGCATTTCAATTTTTGGATGATATTCATGTTGATCTAAATATTAGCTGGCTTTTATGCAAATACAGTTTCTTAGACATATACAAAAAATAGAATTAAAATCAACCAATAAAATGCTTTTCCGTCTGTGGCAATACTAGGTAATGATATTAAACACCCACAGATCGATCATATTTTACATAGCATTTTATAAACAGTCATTGGCGTCATATATTCCTCACCTACGTTTACACAAACGTTCACATGCATACTTAAAACAGTGTATTAGTCTGTAATTATGCATATCTATATAAAATCTTACTTAGAAGTATATATAGAAGGTTTTTTGTGTATATCAGGACGTGTCTGTTACCAATGTTATCCACTTGTGCGCTTGGTATTATTAAATACATGCTTTTACGCGTAAAACAGACTTCCAAATTGAAAAAAAAAGTTGTAACGTTCAGTCATGACTCTCATTAAGTTTTTATATGACGTCAAGGATTGCTCAATCGTGGCTAATTTCACAATCGCATTTTCGTATCAGAAATATTCGCTACAGCCAGCTATTACAGATACTGACTTCACATAGCGCCATTTGTACAGATCGTGGCGCCACCTATAATCCAAGAATGTAATCCCGCACACAGGGGTCTCGGCACTCGTCCAGGGGTCGACTGCTGTACCGTTGTCCACTCTTGATCAACCATAAAAACTGAGCGCCGTCTCGAATACAGCTTTTGTTTGGACCACATATCTCGATGACCTCGGATCCGAAGCCCTGGTCACATTGGCTTTTTGTCATACCATGTCCTTTACCCTGTAATAAAAACACATTGCAGGACGTATTTGTCTTAGAAAACATCAATTGTAGTGTTAAGTTATTAGTGTAATGTAATGATGTTAGTCCAACTCCAATATTGGGTGTTGCGTAAACAGTAAAACCTGCATTAGCGACCACCTCTGTGTAAAGACCACTTGCAAAATAAGACCATTTTTCTTGGGTCCCAAATGACCAATATTAATACAGCTCAACCTGTGTATAACGACCATCTGACTGTAAAAAACAGTTTTCCTCTGTCCATTGGGTGGTCTTTATAAATAGATTTGACTGTATAATGAAAAATTGATTTGGACAAAATAAATAAAAACTATTTAATATGTAAGGGATTCAAAAAATTATAAATAGAAATTATTTTCTAATAGGGGTATTCTATCTATTGCTATCCTCATATTTTTGCGTTTTTGCAGCGACTTAATGTCGCTAATAATGCATTACCTGATATTAAACAAGATATGTGTGTATCTGGGTATGCTTTGATTAAAAAGAGTAGAACTGTGACACCATAGCAGCAAAGTGTCTGAAAATCTATACTCGCTCTCAAAATCTTAAATCCCATTGAATGACTGGTGACAATATGGTCTAAAATTCCTGCTGGTGAAATGTTAAAGGTCTTTCTATACCTTAAGTCTTTGGTAATAATACCTTTCACCAACACCATACATTATCTAAAACAATCATATTCACAATATGCAAAATACATTTTACAGAGGAAACAAAATAACCTTAACATGCAATATACATAAAAATGAACATATTCAAAAACTGGATAATTGATTAGGTTTCCCATTCATTCATTCATTCAATTACAACGGCCAGACATAATGTAGAATTTTAAAATTATTTTAAATGTAAATTTGATGGTCATGAGGATACATTAAACTTACACAAAGATAGCAGAGTTCGTGTCTGTTACATAATTCCCTGGCTTCATCGTCTATTGGTAGACCCATCTTGTCTGCTATTTCACAATTGGTATTCAGCAGGTCAACGGCAAGGCAAGATTCTGAAAACCATAACAACGTTTTAATGTGGAAATGTGAAGAATTTCAAAAGACTAGCTCAGCTTAGCCACACCCTCTCGACCTCTCGAAAATAGACAAAATGTGGCGTAAGGTGATCCTTATATGCGACCTAACCAAGGCGTACTTTGTCAATGACGTCATCAATTTTGACGCATAACGACGTATAAAATACAAAGAAGCTTACAATGGTTTTCCAAACGGATAAAGTTATCTGAACGAACTCCGAATGAAGACGTTTGATTTTCACATTCGACATGCCTCGTATTGGCTATACAAAATCTTAAACTTGGGTTGAGATAACCATGTCCACCTGAGAGACATAATTTGTGAGTCCCAATACTCAAAAGATAAAAAGGATTGACGAATACATATGGCTTAATCGAACAATTTATGATTTCCGAATAAGTTTAGTACTCATTTATTCCTCAGTCAAATTATATAACTTTTCAATCTTTTTGTCTGAAGCATAATTTCTTGTGTACATTTCAATCAACAATGATAGCGTTTTGACGCTGGAATTATGCACAAATTAGTGGAAAGGGGGATTATATTTGGGTTATAATGCCCACACTGATCATTTAACACTTTCAGTTATGATGCTCTCGATGACCTTTTGCTGATATCATCCTCTTACAATTACTAACCTCTTGGCAAGTCGGTGATGGAAAGTATGATCACAAATTACCTTTCACGTTACAAACAGAACTAAAGCCCGTAATACGCTTCGATACAAGATAATGATAGATAATGTCACAAAGGACATGGTATAATCAATACAAATTCCTTGAGCGGTTACCTTAGACTGTTAACTGTTTTACAATGTTACATTTCTCTTCGTATTAATGTTTTATCATAAGTGATGAGGCAGAGAAAAACCTCCAGAATTTAATAATTTATTAACTGCATGAAAAACGTTATTTGTGATGTTTTTCTTTTCTCGTTTCGTTATGAAAACAGTTCCATCATACTTCTGAATCTTCGTTGATCGATGACACAAACTGGATTATGAACATGCATGTTGACAAGTTTACCAACACAGAAAATGTCATGAAGGAAAGCGATATTTTTACAACAGTATCACTGTTGATATTAAATAACCAACAAGGACGATATTAGATATCCCTTGCAAAGCCTCAAAGAATGACAGCTGTAAGATCGTTGCACTTATTATCGACGTTTCCTCGTCTGTTCTCAATGTGTAATAAGACATTTAGCCGCATTATCGTCTGCGTCTAGTTGAAGACTCTGCAGGATGTCGTACCAATGCTTTTGATAACCAGACAGGTTCAATACGTGATGTCTGCAATGCATGACTCCCAACGCATATGTCTCCTTAGTGGTATTTCTTGTCTGTTCCTTTCGTTTAACATTTACTTACATTTTTGACACGAACTTGCGTACAATATCTATCAACTTATCTCGTCAACGGCAATGTAGATACAAAGAATATATGACGGCTTTGTGTCGAATATAGCAAAACCCCAACTAGCTTTTCAACAGAAATCGGTTACTTTTTGCGAGACATACGTTATTGAGTAATTTCATGAGATAGCTCAAAAAGAAATTCACACGATTTGCTACTAATTGTATCAAAATCGCAATTACAAAATGGAAAGTACTAAACAGCTCCTGATTGCGAAGTAGTGTACATGTTTTATCATATATTTTAAAACCCAAGACGAGAAATACAGTAAACATGGAGTAGAAGAATTTAAAAGCTAACAAAATATTTATCATTTCAATTTTTTTTACAGCATGATATATCCTGTATTCTGTTTTAAACGCATCATGCGCGTAATGCCAAAATTATATTAAAATGGTTTATTTTATACCTTGTATGTTTGCATTTATCAAAACGGTCTATTATTGCATTGATTTATTTTCCCACTTTGCGTCTGAATATCCGAACTGAAAATGTTGTTCGGGACAACTGCTTATAAGATAAATGAACAATTTATAAAATTGTTAATAAACAAAGTGCATTTTAATTGTAAGACAATTACGGTGCAACCTGTATTGAAATCCCCTGCGAGATGGTATTCATGACATCATGAATATTCATGAATGATTCATGAACTTTCAAGAATATAAGCAGACTGTGGTTCATGAAAAAAAGTTCATGAATATTCATCAAATGACTCTCATGAACTCTTCATGAAGTTTTATGAATCCATGAAACATTCATGATTATTCATGATCAATGTGTCAAGAATTATCCATGAAGTTTTATTCATGATTGATATTCATTAAAATTCTTCAAAATGAATAAAGTGTTTTACTCATTTTTAAGAATTTTAATTGAATATCAGTTATGCATAAAACTTCATGAATGAGTCTTGACATGCTATTCCATTCATGCTGATGAATTTTAATGAATAACTGAAGTCACATGACTTGGCACATGACCACATGAGTCACATGACTTCTATATACATTTCCCGCCAAAGCAGTCACAATCTAAAATGGCTGCTATATCTGCTGGCGTGTGGAAGGGGAAATATTATTCTTCTTAAAATGGAAGGTTTGGCACATAAGTGAACGGATTATTCCATTCCTGGATTTCTTTAAGCACAAATGAACACTTTCAGCAAGTTTTGATCTATCTGCAGTTCTTTTTCAACATGACATCGTTGCACACTGATATTGCTATAATGAATATGCATAGATATTGGTTTGTGAACATTTTGTCAAACATAATTGAATCAAACTGCTCATATAAACCATCATGCTTTACAACTATAGGTTTATTTTGGACATACACTAGTTTACTTTGAATGCATTATAAATTGATTGCTGTGTATCATTAAAAAAATTGTTAGCACTTATCTGTGGCAGTATGATTATAACTGACATAATAAACTGTTGGTGATTTCATGTTAAACTCTTCTGATGTTATGTATTAATATATGGATTATACCTACTGTCAGAAGAATTCGTTTCATCAAATATTGAATTGATTCCAATAGAAATGTCATTGGTTTGATAGAAAATTTCAATTCTAAACATCCAGCAGAGTTTATGAAATTCAGATGCCGCTGACTCCAACTTGCATTCATTAAACTTCATGAACACGACTCAAATTCATGAATATTCATGAATTGTTCCAGTTAATAAAGTTTCATAAATATATATGTATTGATTGTGCATACTGCTGCGAAGTGTAATTCATGAATATTTCATGAATTATCACGAATAAACATTCATGTTCATTCATGATGGATTTAAGTTCATGAATATTCTTTATATATTCCTGAACATTTAATTATTTTTAATGGATTGTTCATGAATGTTCATGGTTTCATTAATAAAAGAGATTCATGAACGTTCATGAATTCATGAATGAAAGGAAGCATGAATGTTAAGGAAATATTTTTTCCTAAATTATTCATGAAGTTTAAAGTTCATAAATTGTATGAAAACATTTATGAAAATATTTGAAAAATATTCATAAATTTTAATCATGAATAATTCATGATTTATTCATGAATGTTCATGAATTATTCATCAACGTCTCGCAGGGGATAAATTGCAAATTGAGGCGGAGAATGATTTCTCACTTTTGTAAATATGTAATATTTGTAATACAAATAAGTTCAGAATATAAATATCACGTCATGGATAGCAGACTTTTAATTAGTTTGCATATGAATAAATTCAACTTGAATGCCCCTGCGACAATTATCTTATCCTCACTGTATTGATTTTACACTTACTATATCACCTTTGCGGATAGGTTTCGATTGTGAATCTGAATTCACGTCTGACAGTATGACAAATGACGTCACAATCAATACCTACCCACAAGGGCAGATAACTCTGTAAAATTGAAAGACACAATATACAAGAAAATATTTTTTTCTGTTGTGTAAATTGGTGCAGTTGTCTATACATTTACGTAGCAATCAATCAGTTCCAAATTAAGTCAAAACTACTGCATGACGTCGTGATAATTTGAGATACAAAAATAATTATGTTGTGTTGTGAAAATCTTCATGTGATAATAGTCACGAATCCATGGTATACTACCCGATACTTGCGAGAGTGTGTTGAGCTATCAGTTACATATATGAATTTCAATTTTTGATGAAATATACAATCATTTACCACAAAATATAGTTTTTTAAGAATGAGCAATTATATATGCAAATACGTGGCAAAAAATCATTTAAAGAAGCAGAACACGTTAAAATTACCTTCTATATCATTTGGTGTATCTAGGTCGTCTGGTTGTGACGCGAGGTATTCCGAAAGTGCTTCCCGGACTGCCTCGTCGTTCATCGCACCACCGTTTCTTCTCCGTAAGTCTTTAATGTCATGAAAAACAACGCATCGATTAGATAAAGTGCTACAACAATAGTTAAATATAGTGATTTTGTCACTATCTTTACACATATTATTTCTAGAAAGGTTATTCTCATTTGGAAATATTTTGCTTGAAAATTTGATTTTTCCGATTTGCTTAATTTAACAGTGAATTTATTACTCTTCTTTATCGATGACTACTTCCAAATAAACTTAATTAAAGGGTACTTTGCCAAGACTGTAAATTTTGATATTTTGGGGAAAACACTTACCTATTTGATTCCCATTAGAATCTCCCCGTTGTAGATATTGTTTTGCAAATCTTTCAAGAACATGTTGCGCTTCTACAAAATTATATAAAAAATATATGTTATTAAAGATGCTCCACCTCTGACTAATGGTACTTTTCTATACCATGCTTCTCTATCAAAAACAGGAACAAATGTATTTTTCTTCGGTTACAAAAGTTACTTTAGACCATTACCATCATTGAAAAGTTCAAGACACAGATATTAAAATCAATTATTGCATCCTGAAAAAAATCCTTGTCACTATATACTCTTTGGAATGAAGTACTGATTGTGCATTTACTAAATGAAAAATAAATCATTTTATATGTATTTTTGTTCAAATTAGACATATATATATATAATTAAACATAAGTTATTGTTAAATGACGGATATCGTTATGTTCTGTAGGCGGTAAAACAGCTTTAAATATTTACAGTTTTACAGAGCATAGAGAGGGATACTCCACTATAGACTGTTCTGATTATGGAGATACAACTAAGTGTTTAGAGCTACAGTTGTGAAATTTATTACTGAAGTATTTGAATAGATATTTAAAAAAGGATGAGAACGGAACCCTGAAAAAATCAAATTCATTTGTCTTTTGTTACTGTTTCGATCGGTATGTTTTTGATCTGCTTCGTCATACAAACAACTAGTATTAATCACCAACAAAAACAGATTTTGAAAAAAATATAAGAAACAATACTAGAAGTCATTTAGGTAATAAGAAAATATACATTTGGAAAAGGTTTTCAATGCCTGATCTTTTATGATGAATCCACATTGGAAGATGACGATAGAAGCTAGTCCAACATTAGAGATTACACAAATGTGTACAAATACTACAAATAAAAAAAAGAAAGCATCTACGTTTCAGAAGTAATGTTGGAAGGTTGATGAAGTCATATTTCGTTTTTTAACGGAATGAAGCAGTTGATTGCCAAAAGAGTGTGAACACTTTTAAACAAAATTGATATGATTTGGATACATGTATTTCAGATGATTCCTTAAAATTGTTCAACACTGATAATATTACACCACAATATATATACAATTCATAGCATCTTTCAAAAATTTTAAATAACCCTTTAAGCCTTATACGTATTTCTTAGAAATTGTAATCATTTAAGTACATAACAATCATCATCATTTTTTTTTCCAAAATCATTATTATCAAATATTTATTAATACCTTCCCGTGTGAGGTCAACAATAGTTTCCACAAAGTTGTTCCCAGGAAGCCCTAAATTTGGCAACTCCTAAATATGGATACATATAATGAATTACATAATTGTTGTTTTGCTACAGCTGTTTTTTTTTAAAACTAAAAGAGTGCAGAAATACCGAACCTTTATCTTCTATTTCGCCTTCGTCATCTGGCAGAGGATTTTCATACCATCTTCCCATGCCATCTTCGTAAGTAGGTTTCTCATCGTCGTCGTCTAACTCTGTGTCGGTTCGTTTGTCGACTACATCGTCGTCGTCGACGTCATCTATTTCCTCTTCTTCGTCCTCCTCCGGATTCAGTCCATTTTCCTCTGCTAGCTGTGCCAAGGAAGCGATTTGAAGCGCTAATGACGGGTTTGATTTAAGCTGCTGAAGAATTTCCTCATTTCTGAAAAAAAATTCCACCGTGGACTTAGTAACTCTTATCGTAAAAAGGCTTTGAAAAGACATTATGTCACATTTGAATATATTGAATTCGGAGATGTTGTCAATGTCTTTTTTTAGACACATTATATCGTATAACTCCGCTGTTAAACTAAGAAAGGTATATACCAGGTACAAACTGGGCCCAGTGTCACGAACATTCCTTAACTTAACATTAACTTAAGACAATTCCTTCACTTAAGGGAATTCCTAACTTAAAAGTATCAGTTGGAAAGCATTACAGAAGCAGCCAAAGTTCCTTTTACTTGCTTTTATATGGAAATTTTTAAGTTAAATGTTATCACTTTGTTAAGTAAATTTCATGAAAGGGTTCCATACTATCGTTAAGTGTTACGTGTAGCTTTTTAACTTAAAATTTCCATATGAAAGATAAAACGAAGACGAAAATAAACCTATACTTTACTGCCAGTAAAAAATACTCAAGCTCCGTCTTACTTTTGGATTTTTACGATAGATCGGTATTATATATATACTAACTTGCTTAATAATTTACAATAATAGATAATTCGATTCATCATGCTGTGTTGTGTGTTTAATATGTAATGGTTTTTATGTGATCATGTTGCATTTGAAAAATTTGAAAAAAATGTACATCAAAACTTACTTTATGGCTTCCTCAATGTCTTTGTATTCCGGTCTGAGATAAGAATCTGTGCCATCCATCTGGGAAAGGGTGGCTTCCTTCAGAGCACTGGCAAGGTTATCAATTTCCTGATCTTCAATGCCTTCCATCAGACGTAGAAGAGCGATCTCGTTTTGCAAATCATCTTTCTCTGATCTCAACGATTCCGCGTTGTCTCTCTTAGCCACCTTCTTTTTCTTTTCGGAGGGGAACGAGTTTATCTGAGGGACTATTTCCTCGCCATTTGAACTACTGTCATCTGCGGTGTCCTTAGATTCAGCTGGTGTGGCATTGTCTGACTCGGAAGATTCATCACTACCGAAGATACCCTTTAGTTCTTCTTTCGAAACTACCTCAGGCTTAGTGGCTCCCTCTGCTTGTTCTTTATTACCAGTTTCCTCTATAACAGATGGTGCCTCTGCTTTTTCCTCCGAGTCTTGTGTTTCAGCGTCTTTGACTTGGCTTAAAAGTTTTTCCATTTGTGATTTCGTTATTTTTCTACTTGCTGGATGACTGTTATCTTTTACTTTAACGGCTTCATCTAAAATTGAGTCATGATCTTTTTCTGACGTTCCAAAAAGGCTTTTCAATTCGTCTAGAGATGGCGTTCTGTTTGGTATCTCTTGCTCTCCTTCCTCTTCTAGTTCGTCAAGGTACTGCTGGTATGCAGGTAAGAGATCTTCAAGATTATAACTCCCGCCCAACCCTCCGTACTCTTCATACGGATTATAGGATTCTTCCTGCATATCATCTAGGTTGTTTCGAAGGTAATCACTCATATCCACTCGTCTTCTTTGACGCTGTAATACTTTGAGGGCTCGTGTAAGATCTGCTGGGTTCTGATGGGACCGCTTTCGTATCGTGAAACTCAGTGCGCATGACAGAAACATAATAAAAACGACAGCTTTAGGTAAAATAAGCTTCCGGTCCATGGCGGCTGATCTGTAAAAGATGTATGATGGGAATTATATATAACTTCGAGATAGTAGTCACAAATCATAAAATCGTTAAATTAAAAAAGAAATATTACTTCGAGATGTAGCTGTGCTACTGTAAACGATGTTACGGGTTGCGCATTCGCACAACGGACAAAAATGAATACCACATTAATATAATACTCTCAAATTCTGTTCGATTTTGTCAATTAATATGTCTTTCTGAGTACTATAATGAGGCTTACATTTATGTCCTTGTTTATATTAGTTTATATTACACTATGTTTAAAAACGGCTAATATGGTGTCAATCGATGCAGTGAACATGTCGAGTTATTCCCGGATATATTTCAGACATTTCGTCATATAGGTATCGTTTTTCAGGTTTTTCCTTTATTCGTCTGAATTAAGGCACTACCGTTCTGCCGTATATATAAACTTAATGTCTGAAAATGTACATTTGTAGAACCAATTTATTAAAAAGGATGTTATTCAAGGAAAATATCTATACTATTTAAGGAAAATGCGTGTTATGCTTGTTATATAATACCTAGACTTACAATTATATTGATTCACCTTGAATCTTTATGATACACAGACAAACATATTTGATCTTCTTTGTTTGTGACCTGTCTAGCTCTTTTAATCCCATATCATGATGAGATGTGTCTTAGATTACATCAATTGTTATTTATGTACCTATTTCAAGGTCAACGAATACCTCATATATATATAAATATGCAGCTATATAGCTTGCCGTCTCTATGGTAACCTCTACGACTTCCTCGATGACGGCAATGGAAGAAGCTTAGGATCGGCGGATAGATAATCAAAGACACGTTTATATCCTATATATGTATATATTTATCCCTAAATTGTGACTGATTTCAGAGTTGTTTACTAAAAACATCGAGAGGTTACCTAAGATAAATATTGATCAGTGATAAAAATAAGCCACGATCTTATTTAAGGAGTTTCCTGTCAATATTCTTAATAACTAATGCATGTAAGTCGCGTGTCACGTACCGATTACTTTCAATACATTACACTACTACCTTTCGAAACGACACGGAAACAATTCACCATGAAAAGAGAATAAAACAGGTATGCTTACTTAAAGATGCTCCACCGCCGACAGACCATAAACGATACTCATCATTTGAACAATAATTTATGTTTAATCATGAATATAAAAACATATATGTCTAATTAACACAATTTATTATTTAAAATGATTTATTTTGCTTTAAGTACATATGACATAGTGCCCCGGATTTTTTTCGGAACGCAATTGTTTCTTTTCAATATCTTTATCTTGAATTAAAAGTAGAAGCTTAATTTTTCACTGATGGTAATGGTGTAAAGTAAATCACTTTTGTAACTGAGAAAAAAAATACGATTTTTTCATATTCTGTTATTTATTGAGAAAAAAACTATTTGTCAGTAGTGAAGCATCATAAAATTCATACTGTAAACAGCTTAATTTTCGAGTGCACACTAATTCGCGTCATCGTTATTTCGACATTTGGCGAATAAATAAAATCGCGGTCAAAGGATTTACTGATATTAGTATTTTCATTTACAAACATTTCCGTATAATTTGATTTCGCGTTCTTCGAGCTGTTTCGTGAACATTTGTATCTCTGTAAATGTATCCTTCATCATGAGTTATTTAGCGAAATTATGTTGGTCATCGACTGCCATTGATAAGCTTTCTGGGTCTTACATTTTAGACCATTTTACATGCATCGAACCAACATCGATAAAAACACGAAGTATTTCTCTGTAATATACCTCAGCATATGGATAATAAAGGATGATAGACCTATGTGATTACGTGTACATAATCAATACAAAGTGCATTGAATACAAACAGAAAGCACTTGAGCCATGTTTTAAGTTGATACTTCTTTAGAAAAATAGTAACAATAAAACATCATGACAATTTGGATTTGAAAAAAACCCCAGACTTAAAAATTAAACGCATTAAAACTTCATCCTGTTTATTTGGTTGCTGTGTGTACTTAATTCACTCCTCATTGAGCTTATCTATTCATTATTCGATATTAACAGATCAAGTAATTGAATGGCTAGTTTGTGCTGTGATTGACAATGTGGGATGTGTATAACGATTGCTTCCATTACACGCTGTCAGGGGAGACTACCTCTGATCAATACAATGTCGCTCCATCTCCATTCACGGATCCTTAAAATCAAAACAATGACGCAGAATGTGAAATGTAATGTAGATAATAACTGCTAGTTGTCTGCTCTGATATTCCGTCTTTTTAAATTAAAGAGTTACCTCCCGTGCGGGTAGGTTTACATTGTGACGTCATTATTTAATGAGTAAATTTCACGTCGTTTTCTCTGAAAAGTGTGACATAACGCTTGCAAACACATGACGTAACAATTGATACCTATTTTGTACAAGTGCAGAGTACATTTAAGCATTGAACGCCTTTAAGTTGGCATTCATAGCCAATATGAATGCAAACTGGACAGAGGCAGTTGAATTTGCCTCTGTCCAGTTTGCATTCATATTGGCTATGAATGCCAACTGAAAGACGTTCAATGCTTATATTTACATTTGGTTACAATTTTATGATGAAATCCCAAGGAATTTTGCATATATAATGAATTAATCATTCGTTATCGTCATGGATGGAACAGCCATTTGAACAGCCGTCTTCCGTGATCGCTGGCACGACAATTGTGACGTCACAATGATAATGACGTCATAATAAGCGCTTGAAGTTCATTGTCTATATGACTGCCAACTGCGCTTGGTAAGGTTACATAGTGGGACTGCAGTGAAAATGTAAATATATATAAATATACATTATTTTGTAATGTGCAAATACAGAATGTCCTCAACAGGCCATACTCAAAATACAATCTTGGTAGGATGTGTATATCTATGGGGCTACCATTGTAACAATAGAATATATTGGGATTGGATGTATTTTTCTAATTTTCATAGCTTCTGCTATTCATAGCCGCTATGAACTATCTACATATCCCGTTCCTCGGAAGATATGTAAACAGCTTCTGCTATTCATAGCCGCTATGAAAAATTGAAAAATACATCCAATCCTTTTATTTACATTAGATTAATTTATGAAAATAAACGACAACGTCTCGTTTTCAAGCTTCTGCCTTCCGGTCGATTTTTTTTTTTAAATGACCAACGATAAACAAGAAATGTAGTTAAGATAAAATTTGATTGACTTATTTTAGTAAACCTTAGTTGATTATACATCAAGAAACAAGACATTAAAGATTATCCATTAAAATATTATGGGAGACTATTTTTTATTGATATGAAACTGGCGTAATGTTTGAAATCAGCTGATCGATGGACGAGAATCGTTGTACTCATTGTGTATTTATAGTGTTTTCACAGGCAAATGTTTGTTTTCGTCAGTTGGTTGATTCATATTATGACGAAACACTCAGAATGTAAATATACTGAAATGAACAATAATAGATGTTTTGGTAGAACACAACCGGAGCTGCCATTTAGGCCATGAAATAGCCTTTAAACAGTATATATCACATTATCATTCAAATTAAAATATATATATTTTGTATCTTAGGATCGGTAAGTCAACTGTATTTTGGTTTGGTCGTAAATCGTTTCATGTCTAGTCAACTGTTGAGTGGTTTTCAGAACAGCTTCCTCCTTTGCGATATGCTGTGAACTGTTAGTGCGTTTTTCTGGAGACTGTGATGTGTCCGTGGTGTGACTCCTTTTAAACTGTTTAGCACGGAAATCGTGTAGACTTCCGTTCGTGGTTTAGAACTTTATAACTTTATGGATAGAGATACTCGTGGTAAGCGATAATTATAAGGAGTAATAATGATCATTACGGAATAAATATTTTTCGGGTGGTTCAATCGAAGGGTAAAGTTTAGAAGAGTATCGAAATATGGAATAAGTCGTGAAAGTTTTACCGACATATACAAATGTAAAATAGAAAATGCATATATGACAAGTGCCTAAACCAAGAAGCAAAATCAGGTCTCCATCGTGGAGATAGCGGAGGTAGAAGAGTACGCCTTGTATATGTATTTATTAAATGAGACTTTGCACAAGCCGCAACTTCACCATTTTCTTCTCGTCTTAGCCATTAGCTTTTTAGTTTCCCTCCTTTTTATGTGCACAGACACATTTTCCTCCCATGTTTTTTTACAATGCTACTGCAATTTTTGTTTTTTTATATTGTCTATCTGGACCAAAAGCTGCCGGTCAATGGACCAGTTACATGACAAAAATTGTCTACCCTACTACATATGTATAGAGTTGTCGGTCACGGGCAGACGGACAGGCGTTATTTTAACTAGCATGACCTTCAAGTTTTATTGACGTCATGATTTATTTATATAATTATGTCCCCAAACGAAGTTGGGGGGACATATTGTTTTTGCTCCGTTTCTTATTATTATTTTTTAATATTCTTATTTCTTCCACTTTCTTCCGTCGCGCGGGTTTCCGCAGCTTTTCTCAGAAACTACTGGGCCGATTATCACGAAACTTCACATACATGCTCATTAGGGTGTAGGATTGTGCATAAAGGTTTTTTTCCCAATCGAAAGTCCAAGATGGCCGCCAGAGCCTATTTCCGGTTTTGAGATTTTGGAGTTGGATTTCGATGAAAATTAGTATATAGTGGTTATTTGGGACACCGAATAGCATGGCAGCATTTTCGAAAAGCTCAGTTGCATCGTAACGAAATAAAGGCCTCTGATTGGTCAGAAATTTAGATATTGTCAGAATCAGCTTAAAATTGGTACACAGGGATTGTGAGGTATGCTTATCGACATGGCAACAGGTTTGAAAAGCTGTGTTGTCATGGTTACCTAATGGAGGCATCTGATTGGTTGAAATTTAGATTTTGTTAGATTAAGCTGAACACAATGGTTATGAGGTATGATGAACAACATTACATCATTTTGAATAGCTGTGTTGCTAAGCTCTTTTACCATCGTAACGAAATGGGTGAGTAGGATTGTTCAAAATTTTAAAGCTTATAGATTGAGCTGAATATCAGCAAGATTAAGCTGCCATCTTTGGAAAGATTTGCTCTGACAGCAATCGACACATTATCTTGCGTAATTTTCGTAATTTTTCCCCGTATGGGATTTGATGGAGCCAGTTCGTTTGGGGGACATCTGTAATGGTCCTCCATTAAAATTATTACTTGTTAATGTTGTTTTTGCTGTAAAAATATAGGCATGGTAACGTTAATCGTTAATCCTGTCACGGTTCTCTCACCCACTTTTTGTATGGTTACACGTTTTCTAGTGGCATATAAATGGATTAAGCCTAATATAGAATTAAAGATTTTTATGACGAACATGCAGTTTAAGTAGTGAAATGTTGAAATAAAACACTCCATTCTTCATGAAAACCATATAATGTAATTTCCATGTAATTTGTTTCGCTCTCAAATCATTAAATCATTTTAACTTTATTTAAGTAATTGAAACGGCCGATGCGATATTTATGTTCTATGCTGTCAACAAACTCTTGTAGTATATTGTCCTGCTGGAAGGCACGCCAGAGTTGTATTAGCTGTCCCCTTTACATAATGGTAAAATGCGACAAAATTTGGGATCTTATCTTTTACCGTGTTACTTTCTGCTTCCTAACGCTTGCCTTGACACCGCATCACTGTTAGTCTTTAGTTAAAAGAGCGCTCGCCTCTGAGGATTGACCTGCGCTATGACAGTGTCAGTATAATGTGATCGATTAGGGTATATTATTGGGTGTCATTTTCGGTGTGATAGCACTATACAAGGAGAAGAGCTCTGCTATCATAAAGAGACACAATACTAGTTTATCATGCAACTGCCCCACATACTGATGGATAACTACTGCCGGCTAAACTTGTGCTTTACCCGTCAATACCAAATGCTTTATCCGTCAATACGATCACGTGAATTTGTTCCATATCTGACGGAACTTTTACTAACTTGACCCAGAACTTAGACCTTCTGTTGAATGAAACGTCATTCAATCCCACTAAAAAGTGACGTCACATTCACCGGAATGCTTTCAGTTTTACGATATCAAAAATCTTCTATGGCGGTGTCATCTTTTTCTTACCACATAGCAAAGGTATGTGTTGTAAAGTAATTCTTTGATGTTTTTTGAGTATTTTCATATTGTTTCAGTGATATTACACACTGAAAAGAATCACTGGTACTGTTTGCAAATGCGCTTGTGTATTTTTCACGAAAGTAAAAAGGGGTAAATCTACACTCTCATTCGGTTTAGTGAATGAATCTTTTCCTCTGCATCAAAGAAGAATCTCGCTTCGAGCGAAACCAAGTAGATAACTGACAATTTACTTTCGTAAATGAGGCTTTGCAAAGCCACGTCATCTCGGTTTTCTTAAGTCTTGCACCAAATAAACCCTGTAATGTAAGATACTAAGCATGTATTCTCTATATACTACAATATCCCAAAAACACAATGACAATGACACACGCAACACATATGGAGACCGCCCTAAATGACCATAGCTGCAAATAGGTTGTTAAGCCCTATCGACCAACCGACAAGAAAAGTTGAAGGATAACTATATGAAAATAAAACAGTTTTTAGTAATATTGAAAACGATACTGTGTATGGCAAAGTGATCTCCGAACTGCTCTACCTCCCCACCCCCACCCCCCCCCCACCCCCCACCCCCGAACTGCTCTACCTCCCCCCCCCCCCCCCACACACACCCCCACCCCTCCCTTAACTGCCAATCCATATCTCTCTATTCTTTTCTTTATTTATGTTTTACCCGTATATGTTTATCATCCTTTAGTATGAAAGATAGCGTAAAAATAACTTTAAATTTGAAAAAAAATAAAGATTAGTTTGGATGTGTTGGTGATTGTTGATGTTATGTTGAATATCAAATGTAAGTCAATCCTTTTGGAAGTTAATCGAGTGGACGTAACTGATATTTATATGTAATTAAAACACCACGTCTATCTGGTTTACACTTACAGTGTCGTGTAGAGGGGTCCATGTTGATGTCAACAATGCCAGGTATCAATTTCATATCATCACATTCTACATGTATAAATCCTCAGTTATACTCACTGCAGATTCGTAATGGGAAATAGAGGTCACGCGTGATACTTTATACGAATTTTAACAAAATATCGTTGGGGAAATTGATAATGATATAATGTGGTCTTACAATACAAATATAGATTTATTGATATGGTTTGCAGTGAGTGTAACTCCTTTTCATTATTTCATGTTTTTGTTGTTGTTGCCTGGTGCCATTTACAATTCAATGCCTTGAATGATTGCAATAAAATACGGTTCAACCGAACATAATATAAGGACAAATGTAATTCCGTCGATATAAGCATAGTTCGTTATAAATATATTAGATAAAGAACTCTGACCGGATACACTATACGCATGAACGCGTTGTAAGCGTGTTTGATATAAACGTGTTTACTGTAGTGTGTGATGTCGTAAGTGGTACTGTGGGTTTTGTTGTCACTATTTCTGCTGATGTCTACGTTTTGATTTTTGGGACTAAAGTTGCTGCTGCCTTGGACAATATTTGGCAATTAGTTTATTATAGAGAGATTTTGTTGTTGTTGACATTGTGTTCGTCGTTACTGCTGTCCGTGTATTATTCTTAAATACATTCGCTTTCGCAAAAATGACAGCAAACACCATTATTCAAAAATACAAATGCTGTGAAAAACGCTTATATCTACAATGAACATACGAATTTATGTGTGAATATTTACTGTGGTGTATATCACATATTGATTTCAACTCTCTTGTCAATATTTATTTGACAGTTTTTATGATCATTCCGAGGATATATAACATCTTGGGCAATTATCAATAGAGATAAGTTCACGACTCCTATCGGCCTCACGGTTCCTGTCAATATCATACCATTTTCCTGTAAATATACGTCGGTAAATGTGGGGAAAACACCGGCGTATGGGGTATTAATAATGGTTCTCAATTTTGATCACTGACAGTTAATCGGGTTTTGTCTAAACTGCTTTTGTCTGATAGAAGCACACAATGAGATAATTAACGAAGGGATGTATTATTTATACTCGGAACGAATTATCTCTTTGTTATTGAAGCTCTATTATACGGCATATGTGGCGTCTATTGATTTATTGATTGATTGATTTATCGATCGATTGCCGATGGGGAAAACTAATGAAACAGTCCCAGATAACAAGGTCAAAGGTCAAGGAAACGAACTCTACAGAAATATCAAACCAATAGGTTGTTTCCGGAATATTTAAGCCAAGCACCTCACTGAAAGAATTGTGGCACGCTTTGTCATATGCATGACTGACTGATAAAGAAACTATATACAAACAATTTACACCATGAAACATGAAATCAATTGCTTTAAACGTTTTTGTTGACAATCCTGATTAGGCTAGCTGTCAAAATATCAAAAAGATTATATGTACTCTAAAAGGCTATATTAAAAATAGGAAACTTATTAATTAGCATCAATCAATCAATCAAATGTAATTAGTGTGTTAGTTATAAGCAGCAGACCACACGTTATACACACAAATAACCACCAAGAGTATTTTTGGGGAAATCCATAATTTAAACACACCTTATTACAATACATTAAACGTATTGCAATATGTTCTAGAATAAACCTACCTAAATGTTTGATCTTATTTTTGTTCGGATAAATATTCGCGCATTGTCAAACTCAACAGCAATAACTCACACATAATATAATTATTGTTATTCTATTCATTTTATTCGAGGGTATATAAATTATGTTGACTGCGAAAACAGCGCAATGTGATCCTCCTCCGTGAATAAATAGAACTGCGCAGTAAATAACACACAATAGATAATTATTAGTATTGTTTGAAACCTATCCTGCATAGCCATGACCCTATTGATCTCAACATCATTATTCGTAAATATTAAGCCTTCATCTGTAACCACAGACGCCAATGAGAACAAATCAATCGGATAGAAGTTTGCTTGTTTATTGAACGCCTTAAATATTCATAAATAGTAATCATATTCATTGGACATGATCATAAAGCCATAAAAATATCATAAGCAAATACACTGTAGCTAGAGAGGTAAAATGTTAAAATAGTTTGTTGCTTATTGTTTCTTTTTGGTTATCGTTAAAGGCCAACTCACTTTCCGAAACATAAATTTAAAGTTTCCCAAAAACAATAATATGTATATAATAATGTATTGATGACATAAGCTGAAGTTACAACATCAAACAAATGAAAGGTTTCCTGCGTAAGTAATGTCAACAGTGATCAGTAGCTTTAATCCACTGTTTTGCCGTCTGGTGCACTGTTATTAGGACGATGTCGGGAAACAAAAGACGACCCGCGTTATGAAAGTTGACATTGATTTCTTTTAATTAAATTGTTCAGAAGGCGAGGATAAGTGTAGTATCAACGGTTAAATTATAATGTTTGCCACTCTAGCAACAACAAAAAATCTCGTTTTACATTACCATTAAAGGTCCACTAACTTTCCGAAACGGTTTTTAATTTTTAAAATGGAAATGTAAAACTAGATCTGTAGAATCGCAAAAGTTATTAACTTAACGCAAATACTGCACTCTTCATCATCACCTGAAAAAAATAAATAAATAAAATGCTAATTTTCATGACTCGGGTTGTCTTATGTTTTCCGCCGTCGTCCTAAATACCGCGCAGTAGTTGAATATCATTGCGCCAGACGTGTTAATATCGAAATGAATCTCAACATTCATCATACATTACGCAGGAAATCTTACGTATGTTTGGTGTTGTAACCTCATCTTAGGCCATCCATATGCATTTCCTTATCCTATTAATGCTCTTAGGAAACCTTCAATTTGTTTAGTGAAAGGAAGTTGGCCTTTAAAAAAATTCTTTCTGTTGCTAGACCTTAAGTACAAAGTGTTCAAGTTAACATCACAAGATATTTGAATTACTGATAATGCAATATTGTTTTTAGATATTCTAGCTATATTGCAATACAATCATGATGCTTTTGTTATTTAAAGAAATAGTTTTACATGTATTATGATAAAATGCATTTGAATCATATTTTAACCATACGGTTTCCACTGGCTAAGCTCAATATTTGGACAGACTTTGATCCTCCGAATGGAATCGTTTAACATTTATATCAGCTCAATTATACCAACCTCATTACATCTGAGTATTGACTCATTTGGTCTTTTCATATCTCATATTCATTATTGATAACAACTGCTGCTTAAATGTTATGCATGTTAAAATGTTCTATTAAACTGACGCGATTTAAATAGGTTGTAAATATCAATTTCATGCTGGCATTTGCAAATGTGTTCAAATATGGATGTTATTAATGTTCTATCAAGCCGACTCACATTAAAATGGGTTGTAGATAAAAAATATGTGCAGTATTTAAATAATTATGTTATAAATTTTATGATATATCGACTCAATTCAATTAGATTGTAAATGATAGTGTGACTTGGCAGTGAAAGCATTAATTTATAAAAGATTATAATGAGGATAAATAAATCAATATAAGTAAATATTAAAGAAAGTTACTTAACAACAATGATATACTGTGCGTTGGTCGTAATACTTATTAGCTTAAATAGATTCGTTTGATCTTTCCTTACTACAGTAGGCCTAATTGCTATCAGACCAGACCAAAAGTAAGTATTGGTATGGATTTATTTAGTGTTACGCCCTCATAATTCAATTTGTCCTGTGACGAAAATTCTCATTGGCTGGGGAATTTACTTTGTAAGCCCATAAAGGAAAAAATGGTGTTTGTAACTTTGCTTCTGATTGGCCAAGATAATGGCGTAAAAATTTCATAGAAAAAAGTCCTAAAATGAATTTGGAATTTTGATGAGATTTACTAAAGTAAATTTAGTGAATTGAATTATAAGGATTCATTTGAATATACTTTCGATATTATGAAGTTTAAATACTTTTGAATGTACTCTCATCATAAATCATATGGAGTACACTCAGATTTTTGTGACTTAATTACATCCATGATATATATAGAGAGTGATAGATAAATTATTTTCACGAGTAATTAATGAAAAAATGAATGAGTGACGTGAACATCAGTAGGAAAATGTTCTAACGTAGTTGTGAAATCTAAAATACTGACGTCTGAAAAAGTCTATTTATAGGCCATGGCGTGTTTCCATTACGATAGAACTGGTCAGTCGGTACGTGGACATGTTACTAAATATAGACCAATTGCATAATTGATAAAGTGTTAACACGTGACAAGCAATCCCATGAATGTTCATTAATGTAACTGTTAATTACACAATTTCTACACACAGATAATTTTACATCGTTTTCTTCTAACACGCAGGCGCCAGTCTATTTATAGATAATTACATAAATCGTCTATGCTTTTATTAAATTTGCAACGCTAATGAAAAGCGACCTGTACTCAAAAGCCAAACTCGATGACAAAAGGCAAAATAAAATTTACTGTAAGTTAACTTGCTTCAACGCTTCAACTCATTCATAAAACCACGCGTTTATAATAGAAAAAAATTATTTAAAATAATACTTCATTTTCATCATTTACCAATCGATATTATTTTTCAAATTTTTGAATTATGTTCTGCCCTTCCCCGTCTGTATTTGGTACAATACCTACTACTAAACGTCTTTAACGCATGTGGTATCATTTTTGTGCAAATATTCTTCTGAAATTGCGTTAATTAAATTTGATATATGTCATTATAACAATTATATTCAATATGCTTTTATCTTTTATTCAATTTAAGCAGAAAATCTGACTGACTGAAGCGCTTTTTTGTTGTTGTGGGTTTTTTCCACATATACCTATATAATAAAAAATGCATTTACAGTTTTAGAGTATAACGATACGACTATACCAATATATTAACACTTTTGTCGATTAAGAAAGGAAATTAATAGGAAAGCAATTAGGACATATACATTTATGACGCCTGCTCTACAAGGTGAACCCTACTTTATATATATACATTTTCCAGCGACCATCAATCCCAGAAGAAGAAATGCAACGCCAGATGGACGCCGGGAAAGGTACTTTAATTAATAAGAAATACGAGCCGGACATTGTGTAGATTTTATTGTACTCTGACATATTCATCAAATGGAGCACGTGCGGAAGTTGCAACCATAATTACAGAATGACCTTCATTGATACAAGGATTGGTTCGAACAAATTGCTTGATACATCATGGATATTGGAATAGACAATTATTTGTAAAGATGCGTTATCAGACGAACGCCTTACGGAACAAGGCAATGTAATACACAGTCTTAATTGATGCAGATGGTTTTGTTTAATGGATGAATAGAACAAAGTACCACTAAGAAATGTCATTCAATTTGCACAAAGAGCAATGGCAATTTATATTACGGCTAAGAAATACCATGTTTTGAAACATAAAGGTTAGCATATTCCGTCTTTGCAGAATTACATCCCTTGCGGGTAGGTATCCATAGTGATATCAACATTTTTTCGAGCGAAATTCATATCGTTTTCTCTGAAAAGTATGACGTTACGCTCGAAAACCTATGACGTCACAATAAATACCTACCCACAAAGGCAGATCATTCGATTATGTTACCTTATACCATCAAGTCAATAGAATTTGCTGAAATACAGATGTAGGTCGATAAATACTCTAAATAAAGTAATAGTCAATATGCAATGTCATAAATTTATTGTGAAATACCTAGTTTTATTTTACGACATGATAGTTCGATTGTTTTGTGAGTCCTCTTTTGGTTGCATTGCCACCATCTTCATAGCATAAGCATTGAAGCTGGTGATTCGACGTGGATATGACCTGGCGGTTTGACAGATGTTGCCAAATTACTTAATATTTCGGAGCTCCTGACTCTGTTACATTAATTTCCTTAGAAATCACTTATTCATTTATACTTTTATTTAATTGAACATGGAGTAAAATTAGGCTAATGCTATTACTTTAAACCAAGCTTCTTTCAACGCTTTTACTTCTCGCAATTTCCCCTTTAATGCCAAATTACCTCTCATGGATTTATAACTTGTACGAAAATACATTCCATTATTGAGCTTTAGACCGACTGACATTTGTTTTAAACCCATTACCAGTTTATAAAATCAGTTACTTTTTTTAAATCAAAGTGTCGCTACCTGATATTGATCTGATTTCAATGCACTATTGCGTCGTCTAATTTTATTTTACTTATTTGTGCTTTTATTATTTTCAGACTAATTTCAAGCATTTTCCTAATTTCTAGCAGGTTTTTAATCAAATATTTAAATATCTATCACAGAATACGATAACACACGACCAAAAATCAAACAAAGTCAATAAAATGTCCCCAAAGGAAAGACCAAATTGATTAACGTCAAATGTTTATTTTATTGATTTCGAGTCAGCACCATATTTACCGATCTCTGCCTATGACACAGTATAGTAGATTATTGTGTAAACATCACGATTCTACTCTCTATGCGTCCATCATAGCGTGAAATATACGGTGACACATTTTCTACGTTACTAAAAATCGACCGGTCTATCTAATAAGTAATTTTGATTTAGTGATATTTACTCTTGTCCGTATGACACTGATCTATATGATGATTTACAATTTCCATTCAATATATCATTATCATATAAAGCCATCTTTTGAATAAGTATTTGCTTTGAATTATTTGTCTAACCTTTAGTCTTGAAAAAAAAATCTATTCTATTTTCTTAAATTAATGAACCATTTTTTGATAAATCTGAATTAAAATGTGATTATTGATAGAAGGACTTCTTTTTTAATATTAAATATTTTTGCTTGGTTTCGTTTATATCCTATTAATGATATTTACAGATAAGAAGAACGTGACATTGGTCTTAAAGCCGGAGTTCCCGGAGGTTTACCACTGGCTAGTTATCAGTAACTGTATCTAACACAATGTTAAAACGCAAGATACATTGATCGATAGGACAATGTTGCTCTCCATTCTGATGATATCCCTAAAACAATAGGAACAGAACAGATGAATGCTTTAAATCACACAGTGTGACATTCATTCACGATTTTGTGATTATTATGGAAGCTTTCCAAATGGCTATTGTGGTCATCAATCTCCCATGATGAGTTAATAATAGGTGGATACGTGGAGCGACAAAGTGCGCAGCAACCACAGAACACTGACTGGTAAATTAATCATATACAAACAGAATCAACCGACCAAATATCTGGTCTGTAATTGGTCTGTGATGATATCAACCGACAAAATAACTGGTCTGTATTCGGTCTGTGATGATATCAACCGACAAAATAACTGGTCTGTATTCGGTCTGTGATGATATCAACCGACAAAATAACTGGTCTGTATTCGGTCTGTGATGATATCAACCGACAAAATAACTGGTCTGTATTCGGTCTGTGATGATATCAACCGACTAAATATCTGGTCTGTATTCGGTCTGTGATGACGATCAACCGACTCAATATCTGGTCTGTATTCGGTCTGTGATGATATCAACCGACTAAATATCTGGTCTGTATTCGGTCTGTGATGACGATCAACCGATGACGATCAACCGACTCAAACTAAATATCTGGTCTGTATTCGGTCTGTGATGATATCAACCGACTAAATATCTGGTCTGTATTCGGTCTGTGGTGACGATAAACCGACCAAATATCTGGTCTGTATTCGGTCTGTGATGATATCAACCGACTTACATGTAATATCTGGTCTGTATTCGGTCTGTGATGACGGTAAACCGACCAAATACCTGGTCTGTATTTGGTCTGTGATGACGTAGTCAGTGATATTTGAAATGTTGACAAGGTAAAAATGATTGTTTAATAAGACATTATATCCAAAAGCTGTCACTAATTATCATCGGATTATTGAATAAAAATAACCATGTGTAAAAATATATTGAAGAAACACAAATTTAACAAGACATGTGTTACAATAGATATAACAAAACATTGCATCCCTAACAGTAGCTAATTATTAATGCATTATTGACAAAAATATAACCACGCGTTAAAATATGTATTACTTAAAACAATTCAATACACAAACTAGATTAAAACATAGATATTGTTCACGGGTTACATGTTCGGTAATATGTCCACAACATTGATAGAGAGTTAAACCATACACTCAAAATATAACAATAGAAAATAAATTGAATTAAAATGAAAAATATACCTCACTGTTTTTTTATTTAATAGAAAAAAGGCTTCATTTCAGTCTATATTAACGGAATATCGACGTACTAATTAGATTAAGAGGTTTTAGAAGTTAAATAGATATTTAAACCATGTTAGTGGTTTTTTTTTAATAAATGCTTTAAGATATTACCGAGAATTTCCCAGGATGCCCACTTTCAACCTATTCACCCCTGAAAATGTATCAAGATTAATCTAGTTCAAAGGCTGGAATAGTCCATCTTGGATTGTCAAGGGTGCTTGTGCCCTTCCTTCACTACAGACACGACCAGGAAGTTAGAAGAAATGTTTCGGATTATAATAAATCAGCTATACCTTAGGGGATGAACAGGACGGGTTTAATTTATAAAAAACAAAGTTGGTTCGCAGTCTCCTCTCAACAAAAATGGATGGTATCAATTCAAATTTAGCTTAGCATTTTTCATTGTATTTCTTTATCAAATTACTGAATAATACGAAATTAATCTTTGGTAAAAAAAACAAAGGGTCTTGCATTTGGTAACATTGATGGACAATTAAATCATAAGGAAAGCATGTCGTTTCTAAAACTCCACAAAAAAGGTCATACAATTCTGTCGATAAACGAGTCATATCACTCTCCGACCTCTCACTAAATGAGCAATATCGCTAACGAAACTATCAATATCATATGTGTATACTTTCTAAATATGCCAATAAGGAAACGATATTACTACTGTACCATATAAATAAATAGAATAATGCCGGGGACCAGCAAAAACACATCGTTATAAGCATAGTTCATTATATTATAAGCAGAGTTCGTTGTAAGCATAACTTGTTATCAGCATAGTTCGTTATAAACATAGTTCGTTTTATAGGAACTTGGTTGGTGATTGAATACAATACGTTATAACCATGAATTCGATGTAAGCGTGTTCGTTATAAGACTGTCACTACCAAACATGTCAATACTAGAGTGATATAACTACATAATATGCCAATAACGGAATAATTTAACTACCGATTAAAAAAATACTGGAATAATATAACTACCTAATATGGAAATACTGGAATAATATAACTACCTAATGTGGAAATACTAGAATAATTGAATCACCGAATATAAAAATACTGGGATAATATAACTACCGAATAAAAAAAAAATACTGGAATAATATAACTACCTAATATGGAAATACAGGAGTAATTGAACCACCGAATATAAACATACATTGTACTGGAATAATATAACTACCGAATATAAAAATAACGGACTAATGTGACTATTGAATATGAAAATAACGGAGTGGTATAACTACTGAACCTACCAGTAAGGGAGCGGTCGAGCAAAGGAGCGGTCGTGTTACAAGGTAACAATCAATGTAGGCGGTCATTCTCTACTTTATCTACGTAATTGTACATAGTTGATCACTAATTCAGCTGGGTACTGAGAGCGATACTCGACTGTGGTAACAGTGGACGTTATACAGGATCAATACATTGACGGATCACCACGTTAAACCGACTCTGATTTCAGTAATCAGATCGAATCTAGCCCCTTTTTATCGCCGTATGCCTGGTGAAGTGTTTGGGAATCATTTCGATTAAATGATTACGGACTTATCACGAATCTCCATATGGCACCTGGTAGATTGCAGTTGATATTAGCTCTATACGGTGGGTGGATGTAACAACAAGATCCATCTGATTGGCGTCAGTGTATAAATAGAAAGTATTAGTGCGAGTTAAATACCAGGATGATAATTAGATAACATCGTCACCACGTCAAATATATCTTAAACTGTTACGTATAGTAAAAATTTGTGGTTGCGCAGTGTCATAAAAACTAGGATAAAATTTGAACGATACATTGCGCCAATGGTTGTTGAGACGAGATTTAAAACAATTAAGGGTTGGTGACTCTACTACATTACTAGGTAGCGAGTTCTAATTGTCTATTACCCTTCTGACAAAAGTACCTGGTACCTGGTCCTGTTCCGTTTCTTATATAACTTTATTACCTCTAGTCAGATACCAAGCCTTTCCAGAAATGGGAGTCGAATCACCATACTGCCAGTCTTTTTGTAGGATCAAAATTTTGACGATTTGAACCCAAAACTCAAAACAATAGATAAGAGAATCAATAGCTTGTGGTTAAGAATCAGAAGAGTTTTGGCTTCAAAAGTTTATATAAAAAAAATCATTATTATCATTTCACGGTGTTATGATCGCAGAATCTCAAAAATATCATCAGCACGAAAATAAGCAGATAAATAGTATATGAAATGTTATGAGAAAAATCCACAAGCTGTTTGAAACTACCCGAAACAAAATATCCTATCAACGTCATACTATTTGAGAATAACTTATGTGTACTTACTTTGAAATGTTACTGTGGTGTCGTTCCTCTTTGGTTCGCTCTTCTCCCGATCAATATATCTAAAACGAAACAGAAAATTGGATAATAGTTTTTGTTTGTTTTTAATTTATTAACGATCATCGACTCCTTTATAACAAAGCATTTAGTTTCATCCATCAATCATGACCGCACACACTATCATCCCCGACAATAGACACAAGCCAACGGCAAAGTTCCAGAACAATATTACAATCATAAACAATGTTCCATTAATTGGCACTACAAGGATTCATGCCTAAATTTATAAGTGTCAGAACTAAATCAATTCTTAAACAATTGAAAATGAAAATAGAAACGTATTCCGTCGCCGATATGTTGTTTGACTTTAATGCATTTCAATACTGGGTTTGCCACCAAACAGGAAGTAAAATTTGTAATATGATATAGACTCTTGCCTTAACGTGATTAGTATTTTTACCATTGCTTTATTTCGTTTGTTCTATTTTTAATTATTTTTTAAAACTCTATAATATGTATCATTAAGTATATTTCGTTATTCGTTATTTCTATTTCTACACTTGCAATGGTATGACATCACAATCAATACCTACACGCAAGGACAGATAACTCTAGTGTGTAAAAGCGGATTAACGTTGTTATAATGACCTTAATTGCTTATCAATCTTACATAATCACTGCCCTGTTTATTGTGGAACTTGCTGTTTGTATAATTGATCGTGACGTAATACCATAATTTAAGTTATGTTGTGTAACTTGCTTCCGGTGCTTAAAAGCTTGATCGGCACGCTTATTATAAGACCAATTGAAAGAGCCTCGATGACACGTGACAATGATACTAGGTTATTGACGTCGCTTAACGCTTTCACCCAATTTTAATGTACATCCTGAAATCTATTTACGCAGTGTTAACAGTGTCAGGCTAGCCAATGTAACTTGAGGTACAGAAATAAATGTGGGAGCTAGACAGAAAGGGGATTACAATTTCACAGCAATATTAACTCCGTCTAGTTCTGGGGGATTTATGATGTGTTCTGATCATGGATGTATTGACCTACATGATGTTAACCGTTCATTAAAATTAACTGCGGTTGTCGGTTGGTGTGGTGAAAAATAAGTAAAGGTTCATTAATATCTGAGTTAACCTCATCCCATGTCTATAGTTGTAGTAAAACATGTTTTCGCGAATTGATAGATTTTGTACCATAAAATAGAATTCATTAATCATAAGTATTGCGTTACACAATGATGTCACGAGATAACAGCAAATTATTCTCAGAATTATTTAAGAATGATTCTTATGAATAACTATGTCTGATTTCGTTTTTAAAGTTTCTTTATATATTTTTACCTTTACCAAGGATTGAGTAGGGTAGCTGTACGCCACAGTTAAAATAATCAAATGTGCTTTGATATTACTCATATTTTCATACAATCCGCTAATAAGATTTTTTCATTATATTCTTCCAAACTACAGAACATACTGTAAATAAATTTTTCGCGTGTACAATATTTCGTATCGTCGTTATAAACATATTGACAGGCAGTATGTAGAGCCACGCCTCGTGCTCACAACCACACGTGTACCTTTTCAGAATCGGAACAATCATCGTAGCTTACAACATACAAAATGCTAAGTTATTTGCGATTTGATTGTCTGTTAACAATCCATCAATTCGCGAACACATAAAATGTTATCCGAGGGCTCTTTCTGATAATCGTGCATTTGAATTCGCGTTCGAGCCCTCTCAAAATATTACGCGAAAATTTGTATCTCATGAAAATACCTGGTTAACAGGTGTGTGACTGGTATTCTGTATTTGCATATTAGAGTTATCTGCCCTTGCAGGTAGATATTGATTTCGAAGTGTGTTTTCGAGCGTAACGTCATACTTTTCGGAGAAAACGACATGAATTGCGCTCACAAAATAATGACGTAACAATCGATACCTATCCGCAAGGGAGCTAACTCTGTAATATAAAAAGACAGAATAGACGATGCGTCTATGATTCCCGTGATCAGTCGAGAAAAAGCTGACTTTATCTGACAGTATAGAACGGATCTTGAAATGATCTCCAAACCTTTATTTACAATCAGACTATGATAGCAACGGTGCATTTTACCAGCGACATATTGTGTCAGTATCGATTACAGCCATACAAAAATACAATAATATGTGTATTCCGTAAAGTGTGTCTTTGTAAAGAAATTACATATAGGCCTAGATCCAAGTAGTGCCAGTATTTTACAAAAGAAATTTAAAATAGGGTTCAGCAGAGATAGATATGAAAAGGTTAACTCTCTCAGTACGGTTCTTCTGGACATGACGAAAAATCATAACATATCTGTATTTACGCCATCCTACAGGACGTGTCTGCTAGAATAACGACATAAAAATTTATTTCAAAGCTAAATATACCTCAGTAAATAAGACCAAAACATATTTACGTTGTGCGATTCTCCTTACATCACACATCTATGAATAAATCTAGAATCATTAAAGTAGATTAGAATTTGGCAGTTTTATTAAAATATACGACTTGAAGAAAAATATGTAAAAATACGTTACTTTAAATTGATCATATTGAAGTCTTATAAAAAAAATAATGCAAGTAGGATGCATGCATGTTATCTGAACTTGCTTATGATAATTATCACAATATCACCACTAGCCAGGAACTATTATGACAAAAGAGTCCAATAATTTTTATATCTTCGACAAGGATATATTAATCAACAGTGTCTGCTTAATAAGATCTGTGGAGCAACTTGTAATTATCATCTTGTCATCCCATGTTTTGTGGTTTTGTATTTGAGTGTTATAATGAGCTAATTTGCGGCTGGGAGGATCGTTACCAAATGCCTTAAAATGACACAACATTAGACTGTTTGTCTTCCTCTAGAGCTTCTGAAATGTCATCAGCAAATTTCATTAATTGGTTTTTACACGATCGTAAGGGTGTAACACCGTGCTGAGTAGGCATCATCTTCAGAAGTTATTTGTTGTCGCGTTTTCCAATAAAGAAACAAATATTGGTCGGTTGCTTCGGTCTTGCAGCAGCCATGAAACGAATACGTGATCTAAGGGAGGTGTTTTGTTCACTGTACAATTATTGGTTAACTTACACAGGCAATATTTCTTCACGTGAATATCACGTGAATTTCACGTGAACCGGAGCAAAAAAGAGAATTTCACGTGAATATTGCCTGTGTAGAATATCAGAATGACAGTACTACACAGCTATGATACCATATTTAAGAATTAACCTGAATAGATTTTATTTTATGGAGATATAACACAAACTTCTAAGTGCACTCACATCATAGACCGCTTCGATGTTTATTTCGAGTACGTACAGATTTTAGAGTTTTATATTTCCATAAATTCAAAATAATATTCAAATTCATCCACACAATTCAATAAACTATATGAACTATTATTCCTTCACAATTCCAAATTGATTTTGAGATTCTTTTTCTATGAAATAATTGCGCCGTTATATCCAGCCAATTAGAAAAGACGTTACAAATGGCGATCAAATTTTCCCTTGATTTTTTTTAAAGCTAATGAAAATTTCCGTTATACGCAAAATTTAATTATGTAAAAAATTACAACAAAAAATACTTTTCGAAATTCATAAATATTCGCCTTATCTGGAAATATTTTGTCTTTGTAAAACAATACTTGGAACTCAGTTCTTTCTGCGTTTATTCACAATTACGGTGATGGCTTTAATCATTATTTTTAGATTTTTTAAGTGAAGAATATAACTCTGTTTACATTCATTAAAGATATATTTTCCACATTTCTCAGTAAACAGCATATCTAAACAAAAAAGCCATAACGGGTCATGCCAATGGAAAAATAAATAAGAATCGTTATGAGGAAATTGCCTCTAAATCAGTTATGGACAGTGAAATATTGATGGTATCGAAAGTTGTAAGAAAGTGATGGTAATTTCATCAATGAAGAATAAATCAAAACCTTGTTTACTGGAATTGTGAATGGAAAACAGTCGTTAATCAGAACTGGGCAAGGTCTTATCAGCAGATTCTCTATTTATGGCTTGGTGCTTGGGTGACTCTAGTGACCTTTGGCCAGCAGCCTTCACAACCCTACTACGGGGAATATAAAACAACAATGATTGTAGCAGAAAAGGAGAGCTTAGCTCTTTACAGCTCTAGTCACCACAGAAAGACTCTGTACAGTGGTGTTATTAACCCTCTATCACCATCTCTTATTATTGTATATGGAAACTAGTGGCATTGACAAAAATAAAAAATAAAAAAGGAACGTGCCAAAATGTTCCTTATCGCAATAAAAGACAAAACCTTAATACTTCTATAATATTGTCACCGAGTGAATAACGAGTCAACAAATAAAACACTGATTCTTTTAAACACCATGTTTTATACTACTTAACGAGACAAAATGATAAGTCTTATTCGTGTAGCCAACACATTGGATAAGACCATTTCTATAGCATGTCTAGCTAACCCTGTATTTACATCGTGGGCTACAGCGATCGATCCGTCTCGAACAGCAAGGTTGTGACAATAAACACCGCCAGATGGTAACAATATATAGAATAGGATTCTATCACGGAAGGACAACTGGACGACTTTTAAAACAATGGTAGACCCCTGAAGTAGAAAACAATGGGATACCTCTGAAGCAGAAAACAATGGAAGACCTCTGAAGCAGAAAACAATGGTAGACCTCTGAAGTAGAAACAATGGAATATCTCTGAATTAGAAAACAATAGGAGACATCTGAAGTAGAAAACAATGGGAGAACTCTGAAGCAGAAAACAATGGGAGAACTCTGAAGTAGAAAACAATGGGATAACACTCTTAAGCAGAAAACAATGGGAGACCTCTGAAGCAGTAAACATGGGAGAACTCTGAAGCAGAAAACAATGGGAGACCTCTGAAGTAGAAAACAATGGGATACCTCTGAAGTAGAAAACAATGGGAGACCTCTGAAGTAGAAAACAATGGGAGACCTTTGAAGTAGAAAACAATGGAAGAACTCTGAAGTAGAAAACAATGGGAGACCTCTGAAGTAGAAAACAATGGGAGACCTCTGAAGCAGTAAACAATGGGAGACCTCTGAAGCAGAAAACAATGGGATAACTCTTAAGTAGAAAACAATGGGATACCTCTGAAGTAGAAAACAATGGGATACCTCTGAAGTAGAAAACAATGGGAAACCTCTGAAGTAGAAAACAATGGGAGACCTCTGAAGTAGAAAACAATGGGAGACCTTTGAAGTAGAAAACAATGGAAGAACTCTGAAGTAGAAAACAATGGGAGACCTCTGAAGTAGAAAACAATGGGAGACCTCTGAAGCAGTAAACAATGGGAGACCTCTGAAGCAGAAAACAATGGGATAACTCTTAAGTAGAAAACAATGGGATACCTCTGAAGTAGAAAACAATGGGAGACCTCTGAAGTAGAAAACAATGGGAGACCTCTGAAGTAGAAAACAATGGGAGACCTCTGAAGTAGAAAACAATGGGAGACCTCTGAAGTAGAAAACAATGGGAGACCTCTGAAGCAGAAAACAATGGGATAACTCTGAAGTAGAAAACAATGGGAGACCTCTGAAGTAGAAAACAATGGGAGACCTCTGAAGTAGAAAACAATGGGAGACCCCTGAAGTAGAAAGCAATGGGAGACATCTGAAGTAGAAAACAATGGGTGACCTCTGAAGTAGAAACACCAAGACTTCGTCATTGACACTACTAAGGAGGTCAAGAGTAAGTGACGTCTAAAACAGACCGAGGACACATACGACGCCAAGTACATATAACCTTGAAAGCTACACTTTGTGACATGTCAAAACGAACCAGTTGGTTTTGCCACAGACAGATTTCTTGGGAAAAATGAAAATAGTCATAGTTTTAAGTTTATTATAAAAATAATCGAAATCGTTTCATAGTGTAAAATATATTTCTAGTAAAAATTACAACAGCAAGTAATATTCACGTGCATGCTCTGGTTTCTGGAATCTGGACGTAATTTAACTGACATAGTTATTGATAGACAAAACTATGGTTTTTGTATCTTATCTAAACACAAGTTAAACATTAGCAATTTAACACCCCTTTCAAATATCTGTAACCGTCAAATAAGTAGCCGTTGGTGTAGATCGATATTGCAGCGAGGTCAGAGTAAAATACATAAAGGATATGACCGAAGACATCATATTACATCAGTATCTACAAAATGGAAGACATTTATGTGGCTCTCCTTTTCGCTTTATCATTTATCGTGAATAACAAAATCGATAGCACTTATTATAAGAGCTTTATAATGAACCCCGATCTGTTCGCAAATGCTGACTGGCGACCACTCGTCAATCTTATGTGAAGAAACGTGTTCCCACCCAGGGGGATGTTCGTCAACAAACCAAGATCCTAGATATACTTCACAAGGCTACAATGTAGCTTGCTACACGACCAGATAGTTCCTCTCAACGGTAGAAGTTCCTCCTGAAAGGCATTTCAACGTTATCTTGTTAACATTTGTATCGTCCTCTACCTTATGCTACAACACAACTAATTCTGTTTATCTGCTTCTCCTTAGCGCTCAGCATAAATGGACTGGGACGACTGGTTTGGTCGTTATAAGAATAATATGACCTAGTCGGGGTTTGCTTGATGGTGTGTCCGGCAACATGCTTCAGTGAGATAGCTTTGTAACAAAGACAAGTGTCATTTACCACAGCTTACCCTAATAGTTAAATAGTCTGTTATCAACCAGACATCGTGATCCAACCAATTTACAGAATGTACTTTGTTTTGTCTTCGGTGCCAGAGTAATTCGAGAACGTACTTTGCTAAGAATGCTGATGAAACCAGGAATATCCGGAGAAAACCACCGACCTATCATCAGTACCTGCAACTGGTCCACGCGGTATTCGAGCTTGAATCCAAGAAGTGAATTTCAGACAGGTAACAATAATAAGTCGGAACAACAATATTATAAAATGGAACATATGCCTTCTAAATCCGACGTACAAAGTATATCACTCATCCCATTCTAGCTTTAATTTGCCAACTTAAACAACAATATTGTTCAATAATGCCTCAAAAAAAGTATGGGTCTGTAGCAATGCTTCGTGTAAAGGAAAGCGCACCGCAGAAAACTCAAGAGACTTAATTAACTCGTTTAAGAGAAATAACAGAATTTCTTGGTTTCTGACCATAAGGGAGACTGTCCTTTAAAGATCCCAGCTTTAATAAGACAATCTGAAAAACACACTTGCTCCCTAGAGCAGATAAATCATTTTGCTAAAATGTCTGCACTTTGATATACAAGGTCATAGCCTCATGTATTCAGACAGCATGATTCGACAAACATCATGATATATTACCTATCCTAGCAAAAATATCATTACCTAAATCTAATATATTCCCGCATGATGACCGAACTTTTACTCAGAGATATCGCCCCTACTTCTCACGACGAGCAGTTGTATGTCCCAGGTGGCGTTTTGGTCTTCTAGAATGTATTTCATAATGAAGGCAAGAGCAAATGAATCTGTCATCGCTATATCTGTTAATGATTTATTGTATACCCTTCACATGGGTTTGTATTTCCGATCAAGTCACATATATTATTCGGATTTATCATCACTTAAAGAACTGTTTTATTCGGCTGTATTGTTATTCGGCACAGAGAATAATGCGTATTATCCAATAAAATTTGCTGAAAGGGGACTTCTGACGTCAACAGTCAACAGCGCAGGGGAAAATTACGGTAATGGTATTTTATGGGTTCCAAATACGAATGGAGAAACAATAAAACGGTCTGATATAGATATCAGCTTTAAAGATGAATAAGGTTGCATTCTATATGGCTCATTATAATTGAAGGGTGTGGGTATACATTAGTTGTGGTGTACAAAAGGCAAGGTCATTCAAACACGTGTCAGATTTTGGTGTGGAACTATCCGAAGAAAAATCGCCGCCATACGGCTGTATCAAGGACATTGACACCCTTTGGCCTCAGAAACATTTACTTGGTTACCGTGGCGGTATACATGGAAATACTGTTGTGGCGTTTACAGAGCTCGATGATCAAACTAAACTATTTATATTTCCACTTAACTCTATGAACCTACAAAAGTCATCCCCCGATATTCCAACCTGGGGGTTTACTTAATGCGTGTGATGAAATTACAGCGCTCCGTATTACACACATTATACATCATACATCACCAGTTTCCATACATCACCTTTATGAGCCTTGATCCTTTTATTTAAACTCATCAATATTCTGAAGGATATTACATACCACCAGAAATACGAAATAGTGATATCCCGTTCATTAGTTTCAAATAAGTACTCTGCGCAGGAACTTAGCACGGCACATACATGTAAATGTCATTTAATTACATTTATAGTAGTAGTAAGCAATGAATCCATGCGAAGTCCAACGCAATACCATTAATGTGTGTAAAATGTATTAGTCTTGTAATTATATGCCAGTTTTGTTCCATAAATTGATTTTGAAGTGACTGCGTGTCACAAAAGTGTTACACCTGTCTTTCACCTAGACGGCAAGTGTTCTATTCCAAGATCGGGAGTAATACGCTGGATGAAAACATGTGTTCAACCAGACGAAGTTTTGTATCGTATTCCTGGCTTTTCTATCTGCACTATTTGCACATTTCCATCAGACAACGTGATTTATTTTTAATTCAACATCATTATTTCCTAATAGCATTGAACTAATTACATTTAAAAAAATCGTAAGACATGACTGGATAAACCGGAATATTTAAGATTAATTATTTCTGAACATTGCGATTTTGAATAAACAAGGTCGAATTGATTTACAAATAAACGTCATCATGGTTCCATTGACCAGATAATTAGACAATCTTCATGTTAATTAACACGTAATATTATTTATATACAGTAATTTGGAACCACCAAATTTGCATGTGTGATCATCGTCCGAGTTACCTTAAATGAGTGAACTTACAATTGCGTCATTCTACAGGAAATGTAGTGATTAGAATTTGTCTAATTAGTCATAGATTTAACTAATGCAGAGGTCCCTATACAAGCAATGTCAGCAGTATGAAAATCAATAAATGACGTCGTTTTGTTTTATATGCGTTCACATTGAGTTTAAATCGTTGAGAAGGTCATCTGAGTGTATTACAAACATATTTTGATTTTTCATTAATTGATGACATAACAATGCAAACTGCCTCATATCACGTGTTTGGCGCGCATGCGTAGACTCGATGCTTATTGATTTAGGACATATACGGCTTCATCACAGATTATAGGGAATCTCCGATGTCATTTGTGCACCGACAGCGTTCAATCCTTTCATAATGGCCAGCTTTAGCAGACTCAAAGTCCTCAAATGTATTCTATCAACGTTCAACCCGCCCACTCTATATCGCCCAGGTTTGTATTTTTAAGCAATGCTTTTCAAAGACAATTAGAAGTCTATGTTGCTATTTTAATGAACGAAACACTTCACAAAAAAGTTTTAATTGGATCAATAAATCTGTAGCCGAGAGGTGCAGCTTTAAATTCACAAACATTTATATTTTTTTCTTGAAAGATGAAATCAATAACATGTTTTTAGAATAAAAAAAACCCCATAAAAATCAAAATGTGATAAACTTAAGCATATCATTAGTGTTAAATGTATCTCATTTGCTAATGTTGTCAACATGAGCAAGTTCGTGCGAGAAAGGACAACTTTAGTTTGTTATAAATTGTGAAGTTTTTTATTGCAAGAATAACTTTATGTCGATTTGAAATTTTTCATTAAACTTTGATTAGTCTAATCACACTTTGAACAACTGGACCCAGGCGTCTCATTTTCTTGCTGCAATGCATGTCTAACCTTTCATTAGACAGCGTCAAAGAAATGAAAACTTTTATAGACTCATACTGACGTTTACAAAAGACGGTGACAATTACATCGCGGTTCTATCCCATTTCATTACATAACTGTTGACAGGTTTCTATGGCAACAGAAATTGACTGTCTGCATTTCCTGAATTCCTACTTTACAATTCCATAGACTTCGCTGTGTTTATTCACAACTCATTTGTCGTGTAGTCAAAAATAACTCAGGGCTCAGTCGTCAATTTGGGACTTAAGCACATGACAAATGTCGAATAGTCTAAGATCGAACCTTTCCGAGATGTTCGATATTCTTACTTGTAGTCTGTTCATGTTAAAATCGTTCTTTAGCTTGCAGAGTAATTTGAATTCTTTAATTTCTACATGCCATCAAACAAACAACTAAAATCTGAAATCATGCACTTTCAGTTACAAAGTCGATTGATATGGTTTGATTTAACATAACGTAGAGTTTGCTTATATCTAAGTTAAAGTTTTGTGGTTAACGTATCTTTGTTATACTCACTAAATCACATACTCGTATGTAAGGATGCATTTAAGTAAAATGGTTACCACTTCCTTTGAAACGATGCCCGATATCACTAGTCATATACACAACCATTTGAAAGAGAATGGTCGTTTTCATCTCAACACAAAGTTTTTTTTTTTTTAATTTCACCCGTCAGATTCAAACGTCACAGATCTATATTTAGCTACATTGATGTAAGAGCACGGTTTGAAAAGCTAGCATCAATTATTTATCACGTATTTTCGTATTTAGCTAAATGACGTACATTGTTGAAGGAGCATAGTTTCAAAAGCTAGCATCAATTATTTATGACGTATTTTCGTATTTGTGTTTTTGTAGTGTATCACAATCTGACGACATTCCAAACCTCCAAATTAAATGTTTATTTAGGCCAAATTCCGTTTCCTTGAAGCGACAGTTACGTGGGCAGGATAACATATAATGGATGCTTTCCTCTTAGACGTTTACGACCGTGAGTTGTGAACGACTATGCATAATTGATAAACAATTTACCAACTACTCTAAATGGTAAACAAGTAATTTTCTAAGACAAGGTAAATCCGTCTAGCATCTATTTAGCTACATGGTCGATTGATCGACAGATGACGTTTTCCAGTTTTTGAAAATTTAAGATCGTATAATGAAATTATACCCGATCCTTAATACATTTTTGCACTTGATACATTTTTTAAACTTATGTCTGCCTAAGTACATTTACATCATCATTCTTAAAAGGCTCCCGAATAAAATCACCAACTATATACGTTGTACTGGGCAACATTGTAAGCATTTCGGTATATTTGTGACGGTGGGAAATAATTGTCAGCCTTTGATTCAGATTGTTTGTTTCCAAATATACACTTATGACATATATAATATCGTATTATAGGACATACATATATGAACATTTTAGAATTAAATATTGACAGCGTAATTTCATCATAGTTTTAAAAATAATTAGCTTTGCTATACAACTCTGGGATATCAAGGTATTAGAATATAAATAACAGGTTATTAAAAAAATTATCGGACATTAAAATTAGCACTGAAAAATTATCAACCCCTGATACATTTAAAACAGACTGGGTTTTTTTTTATATAAAAAGAGAAACGATATCATATGCTTATTCATATAATTTACAAAACAATATATGTTATATTGGTAAAATGAACTCTGTAAATTCCTGAAATCGATCAATGTCACTTCACAAAAAGTGTAGATGTTTGCGGCTGCAGAAATAGTAAAACGTTTAATTAGCATATTAACGAGAAAAGTTAATATTTAATAATTCGTGTCAACTCCTGAATCACGCATGTTTACTGACCGGTTAGATAAGCGAATCGAAGTTTCTAATAAATGGCAAGCCGTTAGGTATAGTGATCGATTGGAAATCCTCGGCATGCATTAGTCACGTTCGAAGAGTTCCGAGTACGGTATTGATAAATCACGTGGTTTCTAAAACAGTCATTTTAACCAATCGCAAATTTTCGGCACTAGAAACGAGAATTTAACTGTTGTCATTATAACATCACCTTGTTATGTCTAGTGTACATTAGGTCATCCCCGATCATCGAGGGGTTATTATCATTGTCGTTATATCCATCCTTGGACTGTCTCATTAGAGAGGTAGCCACAATGAACGGTTTTCAATTTTTTGATGATGTACATCAAAAGATCAAACAAGACCTGCTCATCTGTTGTCGCACACAGAGCCTTCCGTTATACTATGGTATATCTCAGGGGTGGATATTACGATAGTGATAGTAACCCCTGTGATATGGAGGATTGGTATAAATGTACGTGTAGCATGTTTCTGTAGGCCCATGACGTTTATCATAACGTATCCTATCGATGCCAAAGTTATAGCGCTATCCCACTGAAGTGTATTCCGTCTTTGTATATGTCAAAGTTACCTCTCTTGTGGGTAGGTATCAATTGTTGCGTTATTACTTTGTAAGCGCAGATCACGTCGTTTTCTCTGAAAAGTATGACGTTACGCTCGCAAACACACGACGTAACAATCAATACCTATACGCAAGGGCAGCTAATTCTGTAATATGTAAATACAGGACACTGTCACTATCCAACAGATAATGGAGAGGGATAGTACAAGTTTTTTAAACATGCAATTCTTTATCAATTCACTCAGATATTTTGCCTTGGTACGTAAAAAATAAGCCCTTAGCAGAATTTATTCAGGAACTTCCCTGCACAGATTGGAAGTCAATTGTCTTCGGATAGAATCTATATGTCGGGCCTAACCAGGCCTGAATGATGATATAGAGATTTAATATAGATATATAGATTACCTGCCCTACGTCTCGCCGGGAAAGGCCTCGCCGGGCTGTTAACAGTTAGCAGCATTGATGCTGCTAGTGTTATCTTCGTCACGACTTTGTGGGAATCTAACCGTTTGTCCGGAATCGGAACTAGGGAACAAAAGCCTGGATCAATATATCGTAGGACTCTGCTATACTAAGTGATGTAAATCGCACAGCCATCACGTTAGTAAATATAGGTTTATTTCGGTAAAATGAACACATAGAAAAGTCCATTCTCGGATCAGGAATTATTCTACTTATTAAGATATTAAGTGTATCGATATTTCTTTCAGTTGTGCTGTTATATCGGAAATCTCTTTCGAAAAGCAAATTCATACCAGACATTTTTAGTGTCTGTTCAATCGTGAACATACAGCGCCAACTTTCCTGCAATATTGTGGGTAATTTCGTGACCTTGACATTTGTTTGAATGTTGTTTTGGGTTCGTTTTCATGTTTATTTTCTTGTTTTATAACATTGACTTTGATATTTTTATTCGCGCACAACCTTGACCTTAGTGATCATATTTGCATGACGTATGATTGGATAGTTTGAATGTATGACCTTATCACTAATACTGCGACAATCTGATAGTGATGTCTCTTTTATTCAGATTTTGATACTGCTATTTATACCTATTCGACCCTGACCTCAATATCTCGTTTACCAAAGTATGATAATACATATTGTGGGCCGTTGAGTATGCCTAACGTTATAACAGAGACAACATCAAATATATGTTATAACAAACGTTTTACTAACACTGATCAGCCTATATACACATGGAAAACGATTTCTTTCAAAATAGTGCGATTAATGCAGAGGGTCTTTTTATGGTTGTTAGTTTGGACGTGTACGTTACTGTATGAGTGTAATGCTGGCGGTAAGCTAATCTGCTTATACACATATTCTGTATGTAAAATTCATAAACTTGGTGAGATTCATAACTGTTTCACGAACTTTGAACTCACTAAAATTGAGGAAAAAATAAATAGAAAATACAATGGTCTTGTTGCGATAGTGGAATCTCAACATCCTTATAGTGTTATCACAATAAACCAGTAGTTGAGATAACGAACCCGGTACATTGACAGTCTACATAATGTGCCACATTTCCTTTATGCTGAACAAAATTTGATATGAATAATTATTAGCTTCCCAATGAAGTAGTAGTTATTGTCGAGTCTTCGCGGCAATGCGTTCACTATCTTTACAGGAAATTATATATACCAGTCTGGCTGCTGTATAGTTTGAGACACGTCTGGGCTCTATTTCATTCCATATAAATGGTAGATTTCCGCCATGCTGGTGGTATCTATGAATATAAATAACATACATCTGTCTTGTAATTCGACACTGGTCCTCCTCATTCTATCCAACACAGCGACAATAGACCTCCCAGGAGACTTACAGCCAAACCTAAATCCATCGATTGATTTTGAAAATTCGTGGACACGACAGCAGGATTGATCTGGTGTCATATTATCACCAGTGTGTGGATGCCAGTTCATCTTTCAGGTCCCCAGTGGACATCGCAGGGACGTGAGAATCGGTCAAGTTGGTGAATTCATGTTTCTTGGAAACATTAAAGGAACTTGTTGCTAAGGGCATTAACTGTTATAAAGAATGAAGCAATGTAAACAGCAAGAACACTAGTACCTGCAGTCACGATTGTATGAACCGGATATTGTCGGTTTTATGATGTTTCTTGTAAACACCTTCTTACGTTTACGCGTTGATTAGACGCTCTAAAGGGTTCAAATGTCGATTTCTTACAAAGCAGCTATCTGAGAAGATAACAATGTACACAATACAACGTTTATGTTTCTAGTTACCACAATATGGACCTGAATAGGACTTGTAAATCAGTCGTTAGGTTTCTTTAAGACCATAACGGGGCCCCTCTGCAAATTTTAAACAGCTAATTGGTTGGTTGGTTGGTTGGTTGGTTGCGCTTGAAGTTCTGTAACCATCGGAAGGACAAAAAAATACATGTAATTGTATGTATGTCGCCCTTCTAATTATTGCTTAATTCCAACAACATCTACCCATTAAAGCCTAGGTATGAAAATATCATTTATGTCACAATTTTTATCAGGTTCAAGAAAACTCTTTCAGCCATAGTCGCATTTGGTTCTCAGTCATTATATGAGCAAACACTCAAATGAATACCAAACATGAGACTTGCCAGAATCGGTTGTGAAGGCAGAAATAACAAAAGAATTTGAAATCCTGCTGCACAACCACCTAAATCTAAAGGGTAACATGTATAATAATTCTGAAGAAGACTAAGATAGGCTATACCTGAGGTCTAATCCAATTGACACTTACGTCTTTTGTCAATTAAATATTTGGAAATTGAAATAATAATTACTGATAATTTGTTTTGAATCTCAACTTCACTCTATCGTTGACTTTATATAATCTATGTAATATGTCTATGGTAAGAGGACTAAGAGGCTATGAACCTATGTCCATAATTTTCCAACTAAATTCAATAAATGAGCTATCGTTAGAGATGCTTCAAAACTCACAAATGTTTTCAATATTAAAAATAGGAGCAGGCGAATTAGTATTTTTCTTCAATTACAAAAAAACACTTACTTTACACCATTACCACCATTGCAAAATTTGAGTATCTAATTTTGCTTCAAGTTAAAATTACAAAAACTAATCAATTGCATCCCGAAAAAAATCCGTGGCAATATATCCTATACGGAATGAAGTACTGATTGCGCATGCACCAAAGGCAAAATAAATCATTTTGTATTATTTTTGTTAATTAGACACATATATTAAGTGATAAATACCATTTATAGTCTGTCGGCGGTGCAGCATCTAAGGGAAGCATTTTGAACATATGCTGAATATAAAATATCAACTTTGGTCGCCTTTCACACATGGTGCCGTGAAGTATAATGTTAACACCAATCGGAACTCCTCGGAAATACACTCACCTGCATGGAATTAAAGTATTGATGTGTTTTGATATACCATATTTGGGGTAGCTTTTTCGGAACATTACAGTGACGACGTAGATCGGAGTTATTATTGCCTTTATTCATTTGGCACGTCTAAAGTTTTAAATATGTTGAATCGAAGGTTTACAAACGCGGCAGCGAACGGAGCTATGAAAGCCACGTGTACGTTTATGCCGTTGCCGAATTGACTAATGTATTACACATTTGTGGGACGATTTGTCTTCTATTCAACTATAGCATTATACAGGGATATCCTATTTCACTACATAACTACAACGTTATACAGGGAGATCCCATTTCACTACATTACTCGAGCGTTACACAGAAATACGCTATTTCACCACATAACAATAACATTATACAGTGATAATCCATTTCACTACTAGCGTTATACAGGGAGATCCCAATTTACTACATGACTACAGCGTCATACAGGGATATCCCATTCCACAACATAACTGCATCGTTATACAGGAATATCCCATTTCACTACATAACTATAGCGTCATACAGGGGGATCCCATTTCACTACGTAACTACAGCGTTATACAGGGATATCCCATTTCACTACACAAAATTAGCGTTATATAGGGAGATCCCCTTTCACTACATAAATTTAGCGTTATATAGGGAGATCCCCTTTCACTACATAAATTTAGCGTTATATAGGGAGATCCCCTTTCACTACATAAATTTAGCGTTATATAGGGAGATCCCCTTTCACTACAAATGTTACTTGTTCGCGGAGAAGGCAAAATAAAACGGTAGTTTCAATAAAGAGTAAATTTACGTGCGATATTTCGTCGTCTACATTATGTCTAAATAAGCGCTGACTGCTTCGTGGTATTGAAGCTTAGTTTCAATATGGCGTCTGTCAAGTTGTTGTTAAAACCGTGATGCACTTTGGGATAGAATACATCAAGCTTCCGTATCGGTCGTTATTCCAATTTTATTGAAATGTCTGTTTGTGTTAATTTACACGAGTGAGTGTCATTATAACATATGCTGTTCGGAGTATTTTGGAAAATGATATATAGATCAAAATGCTTTACTAGTAGATATCCTAATAAACTAGCAATTATTCACTCGTTATCAAAGGCGATAAGTATAGTAAACTTACTGATAGCGAGTAATAGTAGATCACGAAGTTACATACAGTGATCGATTTCAGTTTATTTATTACTGTACAATCATTGTTTTAAAATATTTCAAGGTTTGAAGACAAAACAACATTTTAATTAGTTATGAGCAATGAAGTGTATTACACGTGCACGAGTAGAAATTCTGTAATAGTTTGTGTATGTACGAAACTATGATGCTAGAAGTTCGAATCCACGTGTATAGCGAAATAACAACTTCACTGAATGATTTTGGTCGTCGACAGATAACATCGTGTAACTCGAAATAAAGTAATGCTATTGAACAGACAATTCTGTTACCTCTGATTTCATCATTTTCTAGAGAACAAAGGCTATCAAAATCAATTATTAGATCTATACTGTTATTTAAAGGTATTAAATGCACATGTATTTTTGTTAAATGCAGAAAATTTCACTTGAAATAATGAAATATAATTGTAATAAATAAAAACAAATCGGTCCCGGACTAAATGTACATGTGCTTACTCAAAGATTTCCGAAATGACCCTATTACGGGTTTTAATAACTGTCTGTTACTCAAAGAGTTTAAGGTTAACGAATCATTAATTAAAAATAACAGAATATTCGCTTCATTTGACAATTAAACGCAAATGAAACGATTTGATATTATTTGTGATTCCAAAAATGCAAAGAAAGTCTAAATTATTGATAAATTATGTAACTCACTCGCAATATTTTGTTTAAAAAATTAAAAACGATAGATAAATAAACTTGTTTATAAAATTGTCCAGGGGGACGAAAAAAAGTAGTTATGTAGCCGAATAGTCTTTATACACAGGTTAAATTGGTTAGATGAACCTCTAAGAATATATTATTGTTAAACAAGTGAATGCTATACAGAGGTGGCTGCTAAGACAGGTTATGCAGTGTTGGTCGCTAAGATAGGTTATACAGAGGTGGCTGCTAAGACAGGTTATACAGAGGTGGCTGCTAAGACAGGTTATGCAGTGTTGGTCGCTAAGCCAGGTTATGCAGAGATGACCGCTAAGACAGGGTTTACATGCAATATATATATAACTAAATATTACGTTGATATTTAGGCGCCAGTATCAACAGATTAAGCTACGCATGCACACTGTACGAAATCGATGTAACTGGAATCTCGTCAATTTCCACTGAGGCCAGTTGTAGAGCATCAAAACAAATTGATATTAATATCGGCTCGAGAGCGTTAAATCTCATTTTGCACGATAGTTAAAAGCGCCTCGTATACTAAAATGGCTATTACGGTTAGTCGGTTACCATATCGACACATTTGATGCGACAAATCTTTATTTTAGAATTACTATAGAACGTAATCGTGATTTAGAACCATTTGAACAGACAGTTTTGTTTTTAAATTGCTGAATGTCCTAATCACAGCTCGATCGACCTTCCCTATAGGCTATTAGTTATTTTTGGTAAAGGCACCTGTAAGTGAGGTATGTACGTGTTGTGTCTGCTTATAGTAAAGAAACCTTTTTATGGTATTGCTTGCTACATCTTATTAAAGTATACTACCAGAAAGACCACACAGCACACCCAGCCTGGTCACATTTTACAGACAACGGGAAGGCTGGTCATCATATACTCTCTGATGAAAAGCCTAGCAAAATTAGAAACTACATGTTTTCCACACTGTTGTGTGCCATAGTTTTAAAAAGAACTCCAAGCCTTCTTCACACGGACGAACACCAAACTCTGGCGAGGCTAAATATCTGTCGGCGTCAAATTAAAGGAAACGTAAGGAAGATGTAAAACTTGTTTGAAGATTAAATGAAGATATCATCCTAAATGTCATCTTATAATATAAGATACATGTAGTTCAACTGAGGTGACGGGTATAATGGCTATCAGCAGTACAGAAACATTGTAAATAGTTATTATTATATTCAGTGTATAATTCGGTTTGGTTTTAGTTATTAGGGTTTACTGTACTGTTAAAGTCACACTATAAACAAAAAGTTAGATTCGACCCGTTATTGTTAGTATTTGTAGATTCGTTTACAATTAAGGTATATCGAAAAAAAAAATTTATAATGATTTCTTAATAACTTTGGTACAGTAGTTGTTGAAAGTTGATACTTGTAAACATGTCTTCATTTTAAACTGGTCGCCATAGAATGTACGATTATTACCGATAGGAGGTAGGAAAATTCATGGCCCGGTCTAAGAAGAGTTCGAACAGACATTACGTAGTTACGGTGGTCACATGACGCTCTCGGCAACGACGTAACAATATCGGCTAACTTCGGCTTGTTTGACTAAATTGTACCCACCTAGCAACGTTCAATATTTATTTGATTTTTTTATCAAATGTTTCACAATCATTATCGCTCATCTTGACTTCAACTTAGTCCCGTCTCTGCATGATTTACAACAGAATTTGTTTCTTCAAAATTCTTTTAAATCATGAAAAGAATAAGACAAATACGGATAATTGGCCTTTAATAGATAGGTTCATTTATGGACAACCTTCCATGTGTGCAATGTAATGTGATGTATGAATGTGTGCATATTTAAACTGGGAGATGCGGTATATTCGTGTTTCGTCCTCTTGTAATAGTGGAGCTCTTGCCCTTTTTATGATGCTATACCACTGAAAAAAAAATGCGATCGAAAACACAAGCATACCAACCCGATCACATTTATATTGACAACGAGGAAATCAGCCATTCCACGTCCTTAATGCTGATTGCTAAATAGGAGATGAATCTACCACTTTATAGACTTTGGTGTGTCACAAGCAGGGAACAGAGCCCAGAGCCTGAGTCGGAGTCAAGGAAGACTTTAAGTAGAAGAGTAAATATACTATCATAAATTTAGTCGCCTTTTACGATCATTCAATACTAGGGACAGCATGTACAATTCAATCGCCATACGTCTACGTGCATAATGGCATGGAAGTTGATATCAACAACATACTTATCATAGTTTCTCTGATAATCAACTTGGATTAGAATGTGCTTTTTACATTTATTATCATTTTGGACTTAAATTATACCGGATTCTGCTGTTATCCCCTTCGGTTGAGTGATAATCCGTTTTTGCATATTACAGAATTACCTTTCTTGCGGGAAGAATCCATTCTGACGTCATTATTTTTTTCTTAGCAAATTTTACGTCATTTTCTCCGAAAAAGTATGACGTTACTCTCGCAAACGCATGACGTCACAATCAATACCTACCTGCAAGGGCAGACAACTTTGTAATATGCGAATATAGAATTATCCATATCGGGTTTAAATACACGAATTACACCATCCAGTGGCAATATTTTTTAAGATGATGCTGAAAAGAATGATACCAAAATGCATTCGCCTTTTAGAAGTATTTAAAAATTATGTTTCCAAATTTGAAATTTAGTCGCCTTTAGATATTTATAGAAATGATACCGAAATTTAGTCGCTTTTGCGAAACTAGAAGAATGTCCCCGAAATCTAATCCCTTCCATGATAAGGACGTGTACAATGGATTACTTTCCCCAGGAAGTTAAATGAGATTTACCAAAAGGACTTCATGTTTCCGTATTCAGACACCCTTACCTTAATCAACGAATATAGCAAGTTTAAATCTTGTTAGAAATGCACCTGCATAAGAAAAAACAACTCGAACAGGTAATCCTGTCACAGTTAATATTTCGCCGTTTTAAATTCCGAAGAGGCTTGCATTCCGCGATAGGATTCTTTCTCTAGAACAATTTGCTTTAGTTTAACTAGAAAAAGTATTTTCTCTCGGGGGATATAACAGTATTGTGATGTCATGGTAAGAACAACTTACGGAACGAAAACAACACACATTCACATGGGATAGTGAATGTCGTTAAGGTAAATTTGATTCCAAAATCGTCAGTCTTTACGACTGTCTACTGATATCAACCGCACATTTCTCGTAATGTGATTGGCTCGTCCCAAAGGACACGGGCGACCGAACCACATTGTATTCCGTAATATAATCAGCCAGCCCACTCAATATGGCGAATCCTAAAAATATATCCACCTGCAGATAACAACTGCTCCATTAGAATTTCATGGAAAAACATTTTTGTTTTCTTGTGATAAACAGTTTTTATCTTGTCACAAGTATACGATTACAAAGCTAGGCCTTCATTTATCAGACTTTGATAGGTTGAAATCACGTATCTTATGTATGTTATTTAAAACATAACTTATTCCATGTTCTTTTTATTTTAAACAATAATTAAGCATTAAATTGCCTTCTTGGGATGGGGACGGGTTATGGTTACTACTAATACTATTATTATCCTAGGATTCCAGACAAATTGAACAATGCGGGTTAGCGCGTTATGATTTATTTGTCTATAATAATGGGAGAATTGTAGGACCATAAATCCCCCAGGAAGGCAAATTAATGCTTATATTTCCGTTTTCTGTTCTTTTTAACCAAACCTGTTATGTACACTGGTACGCTATTAAAATTCCCCACTGAGCCTCTTCTTGTGACGTCATACCTCCGACGTCATAAGAAATCCCGATGTCATTTGCGGTAAAAATAAATCCATGGAAATTAACATAATATCATCGATACACTGCCAACATTTTAATCAATATGTTCCATCTCTAGGATAATCATTATTTTAAAATCATAACTTCAAAATATTGTTGCAAATACCATAAAATAATTGATGTTTTTCCATTCACGTAGCATGCAAGTATACACATAAAAATACGCAATTATCGGCATTAAGTCATGACGCGTCGTTCAGAACGACATCACAATGCACGTTACACATATGACTACACTAACGAAGAATTATGATCTCATAAATTTCTTTTTTTTTTTGGTAAGGTTATATAGTGTCAGCCCCGAGCAAATGGAAATGTTTTGTTTAAATCAAGGACAGAGATAAGAAACAATTATAGTCAAAAACAAACAATGTACTGTAAAATTTCAAATTCATTTGTTTTTATCAATCAATTTTGTCATGGAAAATGGAGAGAACACACAAAATTCTACAGAACCATATCTCCCCTTGTTTTACTGAGACACATAAAATATAATGTAATGTTCATTCTGCCTCTAATAATAAAATTATTTATTTTATCAAAACCTGTCATCAAATAAAAAAATTAAACGCTATCGTCAAAGATCGTAAATATTGCGATTACCTTCGGAAATATATATTAATTGAATGAATATTGAATTTTGAACACCACCAACAACAACAACTAGTCAGAATTTAGATTTTATTCATAACGAATTCTTCAGGTAACATTCCATTTTTCTGCTGGACATTGGCTTCTGAGAACGAATTGCAAAGTGAATAATTTGTCACTATGGAAATCAGGAAATCAATAAACTCGAGCCAGCAACGCGACTTGTTGACATGTATTAAAATTCTACACACAACCAATGTAGCCTGGAGATGGCTTTTACAACCATATAATGATTTTCTTTCGCCAATTTCATTTCTTCTGCTGCGGATAAGGGGAGCGTTATATAACATAAATTCAATAAACACCGTTCGTAATTTCTATTGCTTCATCTTGGATAAAGTGTGACAGGTTTTTGATATGCATTGCAATCTTTATCCCTTTATCTGGCCTCACTAATAACTACTGGAATATAAATCTTAATATATTTTACAATCTCTCGGTATCTCGATTTATTTTAAGTTATATTCGAGACCAAAAAAATCACAATGAACTTTTGCACTTCGAATTAAACAAAGTTTTGTATTCCCTGTAATGTTATACAATAGTTTTATTTCAGTAAACCACGTTTATTCGCTATATTTTCCTTTTTGATTTTGATTTTAACAAATTCGTGATGATATAATTCGCGATAAAGGTTATTAAGAATTATTGCATTTCGTATTATAATAGGTACAATTATTTGCGAAACACTTGAATTGATTGTGTTTCAACACTCTCGCAAATTTACGCGATTTTTTTTTTTTTTTTTTTTTTTTTTTTTTTTTTTTGCTAAAATCAACATTTTGCGAAAATAAGATGGATATTTGTGTTATATTTCGCAATTGCAATAAGGAATCGTCGACATAGTTATCAACAGTCCCCAAGCTATTTGATCTCCACCATACGTACGTAAATCACATCTCCGCTTTAGCCTCTATGGCAACAAGTACAATGTCGCATCATGTTAACAACTAGACATTAAAAATGTCATTCGTCAAAGCAAATAACGTAAACTCAATGTAGATCGATATTCTTTACGTAAATGAAGCCATACCATTATAAATTTCTGGTTGGAAAGCAATTATAGCCTTTCTATATTCTTCGTCTAGAACCAAACCTTGAAACGAGACTTTAAAAAAGATTTTTTAGCAAAGCTTGCTCACAAGCTAATGGGAGAGCCTTAAATCGTAAAATGCCTTCAGATGGGTAAATGGCTTTCACCAAATAGGAATAATCTGACCAATCAGATTATCAGACTTAATCAGACGTATCGCCCTCTGAATTCCAGGAGTTATTATCACTGTCGTTATATCCAGTCATGGGCTATCTCATAGAAATACTGAAGAAAGTTCAGGAGAAAAATACTGAGAGAGTAACGTCAAAGACACACAGGCGACCACAGTGTAACTTCATTCGATCCCTTTGATACACATTAAAGGAAAATTACCTGTGTCTTATGTTGTTTTCTGTTATGGTTTGACATATTCCGGGACGGATATAACGACGGTGATAGTAATCCATTTACTATCGAGTATAGAGACTTATTTGCTTATGATCAAACTTCAACTTTACAAACAGACAAGTATATTCCGACACAACTCAGATATGCTGAGAAATAGCAAAACGGAAACATCGATACGATTAGTACAATGTTGCAACATGTTCCGAAAAAGAATCTAATAAGTGATACATCAAATACCTCTTTGAATATTACAGAATGTCCTCCCTTGCGGAAAAGTTATTCAATGTGACGTTGTTATTTTATGAGCAAAACTCACGTCGTATTCTCTGAGAAGTATGACGTTTCACTCACAAACACATGACGTCATAATCAATACATATCCTCAAGGGTAATATACAAATGCAGAATGAGAGTTTTGGTCTTTGCTTAAAAGTTCTAAGTTATTCATATCTACAGTAATAGACATTTTGGTAGGTTTTGGTTAAGAAGAAAGAAGAAACACTCGAAAAAGACAACCCAGTATACCACCTTTACGTTCCAACTGTTACATATGGACTGAACTCCGCAATGACCAAACAGAATGTCAAAGACCTAAATCATCGTTTCATTTTAGACATTTTGGTGGGTTTTTCCTGCGAATAAAACCAGAAGCACTCGCAAATGAAACTTCAACATACCACTTTTATGTTGTAACTGTCAGACATCGACCTTAGCCTCGCAATATCAAAACAGAATGTCAAAGACCTGAATCACCGTCTGATTTTGGACATTTTGCTGGGTTTTTGCCGCGAATAAAAACAGAAGCACACGAAAATGAAACTTCAACTTACGACTATTACGTTGCAACTATCAGACATCGACTATAACTTCGCATTGTCAGGACGGAATATCAGAGACACAAATCACCGGTTTAGCAGGCATTTGTCCTTAATAATATGAGGGAAACAGAACCACGAGAATACACATACATATGATCAGTTAATCAAAATCAGAAAACGAAATCAATAGAGGTGTTGCAGTGGGATATTGAATCTTTGATCGACGTTTCCAATTCTACGCCGTACGCCAATATTCAACCATCACTTTCAAAACAAGTTCGCGGGGATTAATTTTCATGGAATGAACATTTACTAAATTGCTCTTTCAATCCACATACATGTACTTTGTATTTTTTTTCATTCGCGTTGAAGCACTTTCACGAATTCACTTAGCTGTTTTTTTTTTTTTTTTGGTAGACCCATTACTACATTTATCATCTAGTGTGATTCATACCACGTCAGTGGCAAGTATGTTTTGTGGAATAAAACAAAGACGTCACCATTACTGTTGTGGAAAAAAAGATAAGGGTTCCCGATCCCTAGGCTGCTGTACAAACGTTTGATTCTTCCTCAACTCGCCTACTAATTTGAACACAACAAAACTACAATAACGAAAAACGTTTTTTTTCTACACGGTGATACTTTCGAGCAGACACACACAGCTGGAACCGACTTATATTGGTGTTTGTCACACATTTATATATATTTAATGAAATGCTTCAATCTGTGACGTAATGAATCTTACTGGAATTTGTAATAAAAACCCGTAAAAACTGAACTACCATATTGAGAGGATATGTTTATGATTTTGAACGCTTTTGAGGGCAGTATGTAATAATAAAGATGGGTACATATATCACTTAAATTTAAGATGTGCAATATAAAGGAATGTATAATGGTTTTTCTAATGAACTTTTAATTATTTCAAAATAGTTCGAAAAGGTGAATGATTTTACGTGAATGATATATGCGTTTTGTGTACTGTCAATAGATGATATTCTGTGATGTATTTGTACTTACATATTCGTTTATCATCTGTTGAGATCAATGGCGATGTTTATATTGTCTGTAGTGTGTTTGAACCCAAATAATCCCCCAGATAATGTACTCTACGTTAATTAAACACCTGTGTATGTAAGGATAGTATCTATAGACAGAACACAATAATCAACAACCACAACAGTCATATCGGCCAACTCTGGCATTGATATCGGTACTGAGAGAGGCAAAACTCTCGGGGGAGACATCTCGATAGAGATACTAGCACCAGTCGATAAATGGTCTCTATAAAACATAGATTCACAAATACCATATACTTACCTAGATATTATCTCAGATAGAAGATCATGGAAGGTCAAATATCCGGGTAACTGTCCAGACTCACTAGAAATATACCACTGTCTAACCGTCAATGACGGAAAATACAGAATGTCCAGGAAAAATGGATGTCACCGCTTATATAGCCTCGTCGCTTTCGACTCCGCTGCTGAGCGACCGTGGGGGAAATACCGTCTGCGCGTGCTCACCACATGAAACCAATTCCAACGTGATGTCTGTGTAAGGAAGCCTGGATGTCAGATGTGGTACAATCGATCGTCGCTTTACTAGTGCCGTGACTGGAACGCGCGCTACAACATTGTAAAAGCATCGTATATTTGTCATAAAAATACATGTCTTTCGTTTGGCTTCATTTGCGTTAAAACCACGATTTGATTGAATTTTATTTTTGTTTTGCGCTTAATGACCAAGGTAGACGCCAAGAGACTGTCTCCAACATTATATAATTTAGCTTGACAATTATTATATTGTATGTCAAATGTAATATGTCGTTACCAGTGCTACCCTCAAGTCATATTGAGGTTTCTATTACGGAACCACTGTTGTTCGCATTGGAACCTTATGATATAAAACTCGATTATAACAGAGCTCATTTATGAGGCGACTAATACTTTATCTTACATCTATTGCTGCAGGGTATGCAGCTTCTACAAATTACTTTTGATGGTCTGTATGTAATGATGCGAGGGATCATAAGGTGACTGGAGTCCCCGGAAACCCTCCATGATCAGGCAGGTGATCTGAAAACTTTTAACCGTCGTGCTGGGGATCGAACCGGGACTACTAGATAAAAGGAGTATAATTCAAGCACTAAGCCTCTTCAGTATGTATGATGCATGGAGCGGTACACCAACTTGTAAACCATTTTGTTTCTAGAGACTACTTACCGAACCTATGGGTTTCCGTTGATTGTACTGAATTCCTCACTCATATGGTAAACCAGCTTATTTTGGCGTTTTCGCAATTATTCGATTTTACATTTGAACAACTTGGTACGTTTTAACGTTTACGCAGGTATTTAATTCCGCATTGATATACATAAGGATCTTTTTTGCAGAGATATGATTTCGCATTGATATACTAAGGAAGTTTTTTGCGACGATATAATTTCGCGTTGTTATTACCTTAGGGCGTGTCGCAGAGATATAATTTCGCGTTATTATACCTAAGGACGTTTTCGTAGAGATTGAGTTTCGCGTTTGTATAACTAAGTACGAACTTTTTTGCGAAGATATAATTTCGCGTTTAATACCTGAGGGCGTGTCGCAAAATTGATTTAATTTCGCGTTGTTATTACCTAAAGGACGTTTTCGCAGAGATTCATTTTCGCTTTTGTATAACTAAGTATGTTTACGCAGATATTTTATTTCGCGTTGTTATAGCTAAGGACGTTTTTGCAGAGATTCATTTCGCGTTGCTTCACCTTAGGACGTTTTTTACGGATATATAATTTCGCTTTGCTATACCGAGAACGTTTTTGCGGAGATTTAATTTCGCGTTGCTATAACCAAAGACGTTTTTGCGGAGATATAATTTCGCGTTGTTATACCTTATGGCGTGTCGCAAAGATTTAATTTCGCGTTGTTATACCTAAGGACGTTTTTGCGGAGATTTAATTTACTTTGCTATACCTAAGATGGTTTTTGCGGGTATTTAATTTTGCGTTGTTTTACATAAGTACGTTTTCTCAGAGATTGAATTTCGCGTTGTTTTACAGGAGAACGGTTTCGCGCAGATATAATTTCGCGTTAAAATACAAAAGGATGTTTTTAGTGGAGATTGAAATTTCGCGATTTAATCTTCAAGAGTTCAATTTTACATGTTTATTGTATTTGAAATAATTTCGAGGCGATTTATTTATCGCCCGCGAAATCAGCGAAATTAAGTCGTAAGAGAAAATACATTGCTTTTGCAGTATGTCTTTAGTCATCTTTATAATGTGACAGTGTGAGTGAATGTGTGCATGTTCTGTGTGTTTCTTAGCTCTCACGCTTTCAGAAAGCCAATGGTTCCACAACCAGATTTTATACAAAGAGTCACAACACCAATATACCGCAGTCTGCCAAAACACGAACCGCTTTCACACACGCAACATAACCTCTAAAGAGCGGAGAGAATACGGAAAGCCAGGATGGGGGGAAGAGGGCTAAGTTCATGGCAAACCCGTACAGACTAACCAAATCAACACTGGAAGGGTCTAAGTCAGGGTCGCTGAAGAGTTCTAGAGAGGAGGTAGAGAGACATCTATCAGAGACACATGGAGAACTCTCCAACACATACTCACCTCCTTTCATGTGGCCTTATCACAGGGGAGATATACGTGGCGCCGCAACCAAGTCCTTAGGGAGCTGGCTGATGTTTTGGAGAAAGAACGGAAGAACGTCAGGTCCAGTCAACCAAATCCAAGCATACGCAGATTAGGTTTGTGAGGGAATGTGAAACAAGGACATCCAGATCTGAGAAGTCAACCGGAATTATCGGCCAGGCAGGGGACTGGAGGCTGGAGGTAGATCTCAACCAGAGATTAACTTTTCCGAATATTGTTCCCACCAACCTCAGACCGGACATGGTTCTATGGTCACCAGGAACAAAGAAAGTCAACATTATCAAACTAACAGTCCCATGGGAACAAAGGTGCAGTGAAGCACATGAAAGGAAGAGGGCGAAGTACGAGGCACTGCTGACGGAATGCATGGAGCAGGGCTGGCATACATGGAACTACCCTGTTGAGGTTGGATGCAGAGGCTTCCCCGCACAGTCTGATTGGAGAATACTATCTGCATTAGGGTTGTCGGGCAGGACCAGAAGTACAGCAGTGCAGAGGATGGCTAAGGCAGCAGAACGATTTTCATGCTGGGTGTGGATGAAATAGGACACCAGTAGCTGGACAACAACCACCGACGCGCAGTGACTGATCATCACTGTGTACCCCCCATCCTGAGAGTGTACCGAGTAAGGGGTCGAAACACGCAATGAGGGATGGCCTCGGCTGAGGACGTCGGCTGTGCTGCAGCATACCATCACAGCTTTATTTAGGTAACATACACAGGAGTCCATCCTTAAATGATACTGGTTGTAATCAACCAATCAGCCAACCAACGAACTTCATCCGGAAGCGAATAAAATAATTTCTTCCAAGTTAATGAATGACTTCTTTATTTATGTCAGTGTTATGAATGATTTTGGACGTTTTGGTAAGTTCCATTTCTATGTTTTCAAAACAAAGCAATTTCTATGTTTTCAAAACAAAGCAGTGTGATTTAAAATTCACAAGCAAGTACTAGTATGGATAACGAAATGGAAGGAGAGCAGAGAGCAAATATTAGAAAATTCATATTTCTTTTAGCAGATTAATTTATATTTATTAACAAAACTCTTAATTCACATTTTTAATGATTACAGGTTTTATATTTGAATAAAGACCTGAAGAGAAGAGTACCACCACTTTGACTAAATGTTTGAAATAGTTTGTTTGCTTTTTATGCAGAATATAAATCAAAGCTTAATACCATGCATACCACACGTTGCAGTGACACACATTGCTGTAATAATTTCTATTGTAAAAGCTATCTAACCGAAGCCATACTAGCATGCAGGTAAATGTGTGAATGCTTCGGTGAATTAAAATCTGATACTGGTTCAGTTCTCTAAGTTTAAAAATAAAGTAGTAAAATAACGTTAAAAAAAAATTTTCGGAATCCTACAGGAAAATGTTTTTACATATTTCACACAACCGTGATTTTTTTACCAATGTTGGTAACATTTCTAGGGTGCCCGTATCAAATTGTACAATTCTTCGGCAGCCATGTTGACAATATCTGATAAAATGATTGAGAGTGCATTCTTACAGACAACGCATTTTATCTCCTCAGAGGGCTCGGTGATAGTTTAACGTTATGTGTCGAAATGCGATTTGCTAAACGAGAAATCTTCCAAACATTTTTATGCGCTTACAAAAATGAAATTTACTCACATCTTCTTATAGCAGGTATGTGAATCATTGTTTGTCGTTTTATGAAGCGACCAAGGAACTTTTTCCTACCTAATCTACGCTAGAGAAATATCGCAATTGAATAAATAAGAACAACGTAATATCAACAAATAATTTACCATAAATAAAACATAAAGCTAAGATAAAAACTCATTCAATGCTTTCATCGGTTATCCTTCATAGTTTGCTTGACTCTAGCTTGGTGTAGGGGAAGCAACTCAAGTATAGACCAACCAACTCAAAAATATACATGTACTATTAAAATTGCTGAGTCAAGTTCAGTTATCGTGTTCTATAACCAAAGTCTAGGTTCTCATATAACTCCGGATAGAAATGAAATTCTTCAGCTCAAACTCCAATTAGGGTAACCATTTTTTGAATGGTTCATTTTGTACTGCAGAATCCTGCAATTTTATTGTTTTTGCCTTATCATCGAAATCGATATTTTGAACCTTTTCAATCTGACATTCTAAAATCATTATTACCTAGTGATGATTAACAATTCGGAAATATATTTACTTTGGAATTTCATAATTGGCCAGTTAACATTATTTGGTGTCAAAATATATGATGATAAATTTCTGGTGAAACTATAAACATTTGGTTATATGATTTCAAGGATTACAGAAAATTAAAAAAAAAAAAAGGAAAAGAAAGAAGGAAAGAAAGGGGTTGAGGTTGAAATAAGACCTGTTTAGTGTGTGTTATAAGTTCTGAATGTCTAATATGCAATTATGTATATATTTTCTGTGTAGATAATGAACACAGCTCTCTTGGTTTAATTTGTGATGTACATGTACATATAGCTTGCAAATGAACCATATAGCTATCATATTATATGATGTCCAGAATTCGCCTCTGAATGAAATGAATCAGAAACATGTATATGATGAAAGACCTAGGTGTTTCTTATACAATCATATTCATGCACAAATAGCACATTCATATACATTGTATATTGTACATGTACACATATTATGCATTGAATTTTAAGTCAATAAAAAAATGACTGGAGTTCAAAATAGCATATAATAGTAAATAAGCTGACCATAGCATGTGATTCTCATGTCATCAGAGTAATTGCAGTAAAATTCATTTTTTAGTATGTATATAGTCTAACCTGACGGAAAATCTAACTTTATTATATGTATTTTGTTAGTTTATCTTTATATATTCAAGCAATCATAATTCCTTTAGTGTGATATTGCTTCAAACACTAAGTGGAGTTGCTAAGAGCTTTTACCTGTAGACTTTGATTGACCTGGACTAAGTTATTGTCAGTCTATTCCTTTCTAATTCAATCAAAACTTTGCAACTTGAAAACAGTCAATAATGAATAATGCAATTTAACAACAGGCACCACAGCCTATTGTCTCTACAGATATATGGATATTCTTATATATGTGCAATATGTGTATTACACAACAAATTTTTTTATTACACATAGTGATATCTGTATATCTATAGAGCCAAAATCTTGAGATTTGACACTGACTTTTGACCCAAATAACCTTTGATCTAGCCCCAGTCTTGTTTTCTATTTATTTTCTGTATTTGAACATTTCTAAAATGAACACTACATAATTAAACAACTCAGACAAATGACATATATTACTTTAATTGGTTTATTGTTCATAAATTATTCAAAAGTTATACATACTTGGTATGTAAACATACAATAATCATTATTATTCCCTTTTTTATTTGCGTGAAGAAGAAATAAATTATTTAAAAATATCCTGGTAATAATAGTAAAGAATTATGCTAGGTTTGTACTTCAAGTCTGAATCTGTCCTTCCTTGTTGAAAATCATATCGTTCTGGTTCATAATGGGTACATTACAAACATATTTTATTTTTTTTTACTGTCAGTTTTGATCTCAAAGATAAATGTAGTTGTTTTTCCCTTTTCTTTTTGGGCAAGCTCCCATCACATCTTGCACTTCTGTCATCTGGTGGAAGGTCCCATACATTCTATAAAGAAAATATGAAGTAAATGTCAGTTAATGTACAGAGATAAATACTGTATATACATGTATGTACATAATCTTCCAGTGTAAGCCTACATGTAAAACAAACTACAGTAGTTCCAATTTTTTTTCTCTGTCAAACACAAATTTATAATAATTACACACATCTTTTGAACACAAGTTTATCAAAATCAAACCTCACTAGATACTACTGAGTCATTTCTTAAATTACAGGGGTCTAACTGTTAGACATTTTCATGTGAAGAATAATGGTACTAATAGTACTAGTGCCAGAATTTATGTAGCCTAAATGTATCGGACATAATAATATATATTACATATTGTAAAAAGTCAATTACTAATCCTTACTTACACCACTTGTGATATATTGGCGTGAATTTTATATAATTAAGACCAGCAGATAGGATAACGAGTACGTGACTAAGTGAATGGCTATCAGTCTAAAAAAAATACAATATTACACACACGGGCACTGATGAAGTAAATTTGAAAGTGGCTTCTTTAATACAGGAATATCCATAACATACAGTAAAAGATATATATCACTGCATATAAATAAATACACAAATAGATGTCAGAAAAGATATCACACTCCTGACGCTGTAACAGTAGCTAACTTACATGTATATCGTACATAACACTGAAGAATGCGATCATCTTTTAGGGAAACGCATATAATACGATATAATACTTGTAATTTGGGGAAAGTTCATAACTTTTCAGGGCTATTACACCATATCTTGTCATTGTTTGTTTTACGGACCCTGAAAGATACGGATTATGCAGCTTTAAAGCCACGCGTCTTTTAGCTAAATTAGCTATTGGGATTGAACATTTAAAAATGTTTCTAGTTCGTTGTGTTTGGACATATTGTAATCCATTGCTTGTCATTGTCTATCAATACAATGACATTAAAAGATATCGAGGAAAAGTATGTAAATGACGATTGTCCGATCATGTCCGATCTTACCCGTTTCTGCAAGATTCTATAAATCGTCGATTTCCAGGAGTGGAATTAAAAAGGCTTATATTTCAGGTAGTTGGCGTTGAACATGTTGTGTTCAATGTTCTAAGCTCTAGTTTATACGTAATAATTCTATAATCCATAGTCGTTAAGTCGCTACAGTTATTGACATAAAATATTATAATGATATAATTACTTAAAATTCTAACGTAGTTATTTTTTCGACATTTTATAATTTAAGTATTTTGTTGCTTCTCCTTTTGAAATTCTTTTTTCTCCGAAATTAGCTATTTCGCCGAATTCAATTCGTTCACAATATGATTAATGTGTTTTAGGTAGTAGTATTTGAGAAGGACAAAGGTATTCACATCCTGCAGAATAAAATGCAATTTATTGAAGTAAATTTACATCAAATAAAGTGGAATTAAATGTTCTATTTTTTACTCACGACAAGAATGATTACTTATCATTACATGTCATTGGTGAAGTTATCGCTGGCTACTGTAGAAGAAATCCAGAGAAAGACGACACATTTCTGTAGTGAACAATGGTTGTTCCCGACAGATGATCAGCAATACGTATCCAAACTGTATCTCCTTCATTTAACTGGACTACCACGGTATTGCCTCCAGCCATACTATAATCAGAATCTCCGGCGAAACCGGTTCCAACCGTGACGCCATTTTTTACGAGATCAGTGTAAACCCATCGAGTGTTGACGTGCACCATCCATGTGAATACATACACGCCATTCTTTGGACTCGTAAATACACTTGCTTGTCCGTTGTAAGCATCCCCAAGATTCGTTACCACCTGATCGAAATGAATGTCCATTGTATTGGTTATAGGATCGTAACCATGTGACAGAATGGCATAGAAGGCCACCATTTGTAAACTTGGAGACACACGTTTACCACGGTTCATTCTTCCCAGTGGAGGCGCATTAACAATTGTAGTCTTCGTTGTGAACTGAGGACGCGTTTTCTCAGTATCATTTTGATAGTAATCTCCGCTGATTTCCAGTTCGGAAATACGCTGGTCGGTTCGTTGGCGTTTTCCAAGGTCAGAAATACGGCGATGATCAGTTTGTCGTTGTTTCTCAAGGTCAGAAATACGGAGCTGATCAGTTTGTCGTTGTTTCTCAAGGTCAGAAATACGGAGCTGATCAGTTTGTCGTTGTTTCTCAAGGTCAGAAATACGGAGCTGATCAGTTTGTCGTTGTTTCTCAAGGTCAGAAATACGGAGCTGATCAGTTTGTCGTTGTTTCTCAAGGTCAGAAATACGGAGCTGATCAGTTTGTCGTTGTTTCTCAAGGTCAGAAATACGGAGCTGATCAGTTTGTCGTTGTTTCTCAAGGTCAGAAATACGGAGCTGATCAGTTTGTCGTTGTTTCTCAAGGTCAGAAATACGGAGCTGATCAGTTTGTCGTTGTTTCTCAAGTCAGAAATACGGAGCTGATCAGTTTGTCGTTGTTTCTCAAGTCAGAAATACGCGATGATCAGTTGTCGTTGTTTCTCAGAAATACGGCGATGATCAGTTTGTCGTTGTTTCTCAAGGTCAGAAATACGGAGCTGATCAGTTTGTCGTTGTTTCTCAAGGTCAGAAATACGGAGCTGATCAGTTTGTCGTTGTTTCTCAAAGTCAGAAATACGGCTCTGGTAATCATCATTTTCGTGAAGAAGGTCGGATATAACAATTCTATCGATCTTTTGCTGTTTATCCAGTTCATTTTGGTGACGCTCTAGAAAAGCTAACCGCGATTGTAAGTCCAGTATCATATCCATGTTTATATCCAGAATGTCACCATTACTGTTCAGTGTTTGTCCGCCCACTAGATGAATAAGACACAACACTATGACCACTATGATGTAGATCATGTTTAGCAATAAGCAATCGAACTTCCGCTTTGGAACCGGCCGTCTTTGTACCGTCTATGTCAGCCAAGCTTATAACGATAGTATTTAGAATACCTATATAGCAGTTGTTGACCTCTAACCATCCCACAGACTTTATGATAAGATAAAATGAAACATTCTAACCAATAGGAACTACGGTGTTTTAAATGTCATAGATTATAGATCTATTAATCTACTCACCCTCACATTTGTGATAGCAGATACCACGAGTATTGTTTTTCACAAGAGCTAACGCTCATCCTCGCTTCTTCAAATTATAATTTTGTAAAGTTTGATGGTATCGTTTTCTATATATTAGACAAAAAGAAAAAAAAAACCTAGTAATATAGGCAGGTTTAGCGGACTACGTTTTCTCATTGTAGACATAAAGAAAAATCGAAAGTGAACAGCATTTTCTGATCAAACAAACATGAACGAAACTGAACCATACAACAAGAAGAAGACTTCGAATCGATGGTGGCTTCAATCTGTATTAACTTTGCTTTCGCGAATTAAAAATTTTCGCGCTATTTCGCGAATAATTGTTTAAATTGATGCATAAAAACTCGATTGTCAGTGAGCAGCAGCCATTGAACGCGAAAATAAAGTGATTTACTGCAGTTATACACAGGCAAAATGTCTTTATGTCAATTCAGGTCAATGTCAGTTCATTTCAGGTAGTTTTCCAGGTCAAAAATTGTTCAGGTGAAATTAACATTTGTATATTGCCTTTGTAGTTATTACACTAAAAGTATTTTTATTCAAAAAATCATTACATTTTAGCCGTTATATTTTGTGTTAAACTGTTACATTTATCACAATATCTAATCAGGATATTTTTATTGTGATGATTGCCTTTCTTATTCATCTTTTAATTATGTAACATTCATAGGTCAAAACGCTATATCTCAGTTTGATTTGTGTAATGTTTGATAATCATATGAACACTTTCAATTCAAACCAAATAAATTTATTGGATTCTATCGACTTTGGAATTTACAGCCGATCAATGTAACCAAATCGAATATATGTTTATTACAAAGAAAGGCAGCCTTTTCTGAGGTAATGAGAAATATTAGTATTATATAAAGAATGAGCCAACTAATAAAGTATCTAAAGGTACGACTTCCGCTTAGATTCGTTGTATCCTATATTGGACCTAAAATGGATATACATCGAACTTATTTATGAAACGATTCTAAGAAGTTTTTATTACAACAAGCTCTTTGTTAAATTCTCACATGAAATGAACACAAGTGTAAGATACTAATGATCACATAACTACACCAACCTACATTGTCATTTCAACGTCAAACTGTGTTACAATAAATCCAGCGAAGGCCGCCTGTTGTCACTTCATTACTTATTGACGTCAAGCCAAGAAGAAATAATGATTTTTCAGCCAATTAGAATGTTGTTTTACACTACATTCATATGCAAAATATAACATGGGCGAATTCACTGGATATCAGACGAATTATGTGGTAAAAGTAATTACTAGCCATCGTCAGTTTTGTTGAGTTTATGAAATTAAAACAAAGAAACTTTCCACTTAAAACTGTATTGCATTTCAATCGCATATTCATATTCAACATCATCGGATTTACAGTGTTTGTAAATCGAAAACCTATTTTATACACCCCGCATGTGTTTAGAAATGACATTTGTCAATATGCATGGTAAATTCACAAGTATAGTTGTATAGGTTAAAAGTAGTTTTTCATTCTTCATTTCTCATATCTCAGAGAAGGCAACACAATGATAATTGGTCAGAACTTTAAAAAACATGAAACTTTATGAAAAAGGAAATAAAGTCTCACAAAGGCGGATGATGCAATACTTATTATACTAAATACAAAAACAAAATAATTTTTGCAAAATTATTTCAGCCTGGACATAAAAGTTAATACATAATTTCGTATGCCATTGTTGTAAGATTCAATGAAAAAGAATTAAGAAGATGTTTTAAAGATACAATGTTCCCAAAGCTGTGTAAAGTATACCAAGTTTACCTAGCTAGTATTCCGGATTTGCATATTACAGAGTTGTCTGCACTTGCGGGTAGGTATTGATTGTGACGTCATGGTTTTGCGAGCGTAACGTCATACTTTTCGAAGAAAATGACGTGAATTGCGCTCACAAAATAATGACGTAACAATCGATACCTACCCGCAAGGGAGCTAACTCTGTAATATGCAAAGACGGAATATTTCCTTAGTGTTGACATGCACAATAACATGACACTATTAGCTTTATGTTTGCTTCCTCATCGGACCAGGGACCAGCTGTTCAAACGGTGATTAGGCTATGAAATTTGCATGTATAAAAGTATTTCAATTTGTTTTGAATGAAATAGACGTCCACTTGACTATACCTAGCATTTTACTGTGATTAAGTTCTTCAAGTTATTGCATACTAACAATACGGGGGTTTCGGATTACCATGTGACGTGGGTAAAGTACTATTTACTATCGATTATGATGACGTCATAATCACCAGAAGGTGGGACTCATCGATGGTAAATAGTACTTTACCCACGTCGTTTTGGGATCTCGAAACCGCCGTATTGGATTTTAAACCAACGGTATAGCGCCAAGCGGAATGGTGTATTGCTGAGGTAAACTCTATGAACCGTTTTCGACTTGTCTTTCTACTTAATGGTTCCATATTTGTTGCAGTACTAGGTCTATCTCCTGAAGATGTTGTTTAGACAATAAGTTGATGTTATATCATTGAATATTATTTGAGTATAATATATCGCATATCGTACTTTATCTTTCAAACCTACGGGTGTAAAACTGGCTGGTCTAGGGCAATACACTCATTTCGCCTGAGGCTGTATTGCATGGCTACCCATGCTGCATGGCTACCCATGCAATAAAGCATCGTGACGTCACGGTGTCAACAAATTACTACTTCTTCGGTAAAATTTTCACATCCTCCCCCCCCCCCCCTCCAAAAAAAAACAAAAAAAAACTTGACTGGTTTTACTATAAAGATGCAAACAACGAAATTTGTGTCGAAAATATCACGTAATTTTTCATATATGGAAAATTGACTTGCAGTCGTGGTTTTCTTCGAATTTATTTCAAAATGGTTATAGTTGTAAAATTGCAATAAAACGTCGAGGTATGAAAGAAAAATACTCTTTCATAAGTGGATATGAAGGATAGGGATATTCTACCCTCGGGATCACAAAATGTTGCAAAACCCTCGGCAAGCCTCGGGTTTTACTACATTTTGTGACCCTCGGGTAGAATATCACTATCCTTCATATCCACATATGAAAGAGTCTTATAATCTAGAATAAGATTATCAGTACATACACGCTGCATATCGATTTGAGTGATGTTGAATATTTTTACTCTTATGTCAAAGATTTAAGACTAAAACGCATTGAAGTGTACTAGTGGAAAGTATCCGCTTTTAAATTGATACATTTATCAAGGTCAACAAAAAGGTTAGTAATAACTTATGTCATCCAACTCAGATAGAGGTTGGTCTTACAAATTGCCGTTGATTTTCGGAACGACGTCTAGCGGAAAGTAGAAAAACTAAGGTAGGTAATCCAGTCTACTATTTCCTATTGCAGTAAAATGTTTGTCTTACTATCTATACTATTTTATCATACTAATGAGATGTAAAGATTTAAATCAGTATAATGAACTGAATTGATTTGAATTTAAAATGTTCGTATGATTATCAAAGGTTACACAGAAATCAAACATATATGGCTTGATATAGTGTTATATGAATGTGAAGGTTAGATAATAAAAATGAATAAGTAAATCAATCACCACATTATTAAAAATTTCATAATTTGATATAGTTAAAGTATAACATCTTGAAAACATAATATAGAAACCAAAATGTAATGATATGCTGATTTAAAAAAGCACTACTTACAGTATATACTAATACTTTATTCAATTTCAATCTATCCAATATTTATCTCTTTTTACTGTCACTATTATTAAATACGAATTATCGTTTCGAAGTCTTATTTTCGTGGACCAGTTTTAAAACGAGATTACGATTGTTTGGTTCGGCTTATTTCATTTTTTTTATTACAAAATTCTTTCGAATCTACTTCATGCCAACAATGCGATAGCGACACGCTTTAACTTTGATTTGAATATATTTCATCTGCCTTTCGATTATGGACTAAGAGGATTGGGTATGAGTTCTAGCAACTTGCAGTGTAAATAAGCTCTCTCCATTTAAATTAGAATTTGAAACGCGAGAGTGAGCGTAAGCTCTTTGTGAATAACAATGACACGTGGCCATTGCGATCGAAAGTGTGAAGGATAGTGGATAAAAACATTGGCCAATAACATTCAGAGATCTATGACATTTAAACCATCGTAGTTCCCATTGGTTAAAATGTTTCATTTTATCTTATCACCAAGTCTGTGGGATTTTTTAGAGGTCAACAACTGTTACATGTATATATGGATCGTAAACCCTATCGTTATAAGCTTGGCTGACACATACGGTAGACAGACGGCCGGTTCCAACACGGAATTTCGATCGCTTATTGCTAAACATGATCTACGTCATAGTGGTCATAGTGTTTTGTCTTGTCCACATAGTGGATGGACAAACACTTGACAATGATGATGACATTCCGGACACAAACATGGATATAATATTGGACTTACAATCGCGGTTAGCTGTTCTAGAGCGTTTCCACAATGAACTGGAAAAACAACACAAAATTGACCAAAACCGAATTGTGACGATTGATAATCAACAAGCTATCGACAGAAACCTTATACTGGATCTTGTTCGCGAAAAGGGTGATAACCAGCTCCGTATTTCTGACCTTGAGAAACAACGACAAACTGATCAGCTCCGAATTTCTGACCTTGAGAAACAACGACAAACTGATCATCTCCGTATTTCTGACCTTGAGAAACAACGACAAACTGATCAGCTCCGTATTTCTGACCTTGAGAAACAACGACAAACTGATCAGCTCCGTATTTCTGACCTTGAGAAACAACGACAAACTGATCAGCTCCGTATTTCTGACCTTGAGAAACAACGACAAACTGATCAGCTCCGTATTTCTCAGCTAAAAAACAATATGAATTACCATAAGTATGACAGAACTACGACTCAAAATCAGAAAGAATTTCTAGGAAGGAGTAACGTCGTCCAGAAAACCACGTTGAATACCCGTACTCTAAATGCCACCCGTAAAGACGACGAAAGCCGTCCTCCGTCCTTTAGGAACACTAGAATGGTGTTAACTCAGGAAAGCATGAACCCAGGTAAACGGGTGTCGGACAATTCAGATACGGTGGCATTTTATGCTATTCTTTCGCATGGTTATGATCCTATGACTGATTTGATGGAAATTCATTTCGACAATGTCATTACGAATGTAGGTAATTCTTACAGTGGACAAACAGGTACCTTTAGGTGTCAACGACCCGGGGTTTATGTATTCACATGGATATTACATGTAACCGGTCGCTGGGCATTCACTGAACTTGTTAAAAATGGTGTCATGGTGGGGACCGCTTTTGCCGGAGATTCCCAATATAGTATTACTGGAGGTAACACTGTAGTGGTTGAACTTAGCGTAGGTGATGACGTCTGGATACGAGTAGTTGAACACATGCCAGGAACCATTATTTACAATTCACCTCATAGACATGTAACTTCCTTTTCCGGATTTCTGCTCAAGTAGAGATCGAGGTGTGATACACCAAAAATATGTAGCATCACGATTTTTGGCAAGCAGATCTCAAGTTGTGCTTTATCAAGGCATTTTGAACATTCTATGCGTATTCTGTATGTGGTTTAATATGCACCATTAAATCGGGAATTCGATGACATCAATGTCTCATTGTTTAATATTTCTGTATGAAAAGAGATACATTGTTTGATGCATATCGGTCTGTTCGATCATCTTAGATTTTTTTTCGCGAGCCTTAGCGAACAAAGCTTAAAACTTCGAGACGAGTTTCATATATATAGATTCTTACATAAGTGTTCATTTCATATGAGATTTTATGAAACCCGTCTTGAAGTTTTAATTCTTGCTCGCCTTAAAATTAAAACTTCGAAACGAGTTTCATAAAATCTCATATGATATGAACACTTTTTTATCACATATCTACAAATACCTACATAAAAAATAATATTTCACGTCAAAATGTATTCCAAAAATCCAGCAGAGGCCGCCATTTTGTCCCACTGTCCTCGTAATCCTGACGTCACGTCATTTTTCCTGACGTCATTTTATTGTTTTTGTCTGACGTCACAATGAATTTCCAGCCAATGAAAAACGCTCCAGGTCATATAACACTAGTGACATATGCAAAAATAATACACGGGCGAAATCACTGGATATTAGGCTGGTTATGTGATAAAATGCCATACGAACTACACAAAAACGAAACAATTGTTTTGTGATAATAGTTTTGGTTTGGTTTGGTTGATATTAACATCTTAAAAGCGAGGGTGATTTGAGGACAGACTCCCGTTGTGCGTGTTTCGGGAAACTGTGTTATATATAAGTGGTGTGTTCTTATAGTAGAACTCTAGCCCTTTCGATAGTGCTATATCACTGAAACATTTTGCCGAAGAGACCAAGCAACACATCCCACCCGGTCACCATTTACTGACAACGGGCGAACTAATTATCTCGCTCTCTTAATGCTGAACGGTAAGCAGGAGACCCAGAGCTTTCCTCACAGGGCAAGCGCTCAGCCGAAGGCCAGAAGTGAGTCGGTGTCAAGGGAGAGAATGTGCATGCGAGCTAGAATGGATATATGGGTAGATAAATTAAACCTTTCTTGAAAAGACCGATTCCCCTATTTGATCCCACTCTTTCTGCTCCAGGGGGTCAAAGCCAAAATTTATACAAAATCTGTTCTCCTTCCCCCTAGGATGTTTTTGGCCAAATTTGGTTTCAATCTCTGCAGGACTCTATGATCAGCACCAATTTATAGCATTAACCTTTATTTCCTCTATTGGGTCCGCCACTCCTGCTCCCGGAGGATCAGAGCCAACTATTCCACTTCCCCCAAGGATGTTTTTGTGGTCAAATTTAGTTATAATCCATGCAGAACTCTAGGACTAAGCAATTTATAGGATTAACCTCTATTTCGCCTATTGGGCCCCCGAGGGCCAGAGCCAAAATTTATACAAACTTTATTCCCCTTCCCCCAAGGATGCTTTTGGCAAAATTTGGTTTCAATCCCTGCAGAACTCTAGGACTAGTAGCAATTTATAGGATTTACCTCTATTTCCCCTATTGGGCCCCGCCCCTCCTGCCCCCGGAGGGTCAGAGCCAAAATTTATACAAACAGTATTCCACTTCCTCAATGATGTTTCTGATCAAATTTGGTTACAATCCATGCAGAACTGTATGTCAAGAAGCGATTTAAGGGAAATTTTGGCGGACGGACGACGCACCACGACATAAGCTCACCGGCCTTTCGGGACAGGTGTCAGAGCAGATTTGTGGCAGTTTTTGCACGGAATCCAAACGTTACAGACGGACAGAAGGATGGACAGACCCATATTAATATCCCCCCGTTTCGGTGAAAGAAGGGGATAACAATTATCTCATAATTAAAGGTAGGTTTCGCTTCACCAAATAAATATTTTTTTGTAAAATCCGATAAACGGAAGAAAAGATGAAAAAACACATTAAAATACCTCAATTTAATTTCTTTATGCGTATGAGATTGAATAAATGTGTCTTGAATGCAAAATTGAAGGAAATCCTTGATTTATTACGATTGTCAGCCAGACAGAATAGTATGGAAATGAAGCTGTGATAGATTGTGCATTGTTACGCACTAAAAGTAAATAAAATGGCTGAACGAAAGCGTGTGAGAGAAAAAAAGTATCTGAATCGGCAACAAAGGGGGGGGGGAATTAGAATGGAATCGGTAGCACCCTATTATATCTCTAGCGAATGAAATTCAGAGATGGCATGTAGCAAAAGAAGAAACAGAAGCCACATCTCAAGCGGAACTTTTGGTTTTTTTTTGTTTGTTTGAGTTTTACGGCCCATCGACAACTAAGGTCATTCAGGGCCAAACATTACAAGTCATGCATTAATATCAGAATAAAAGATCAGGGTAAGAAAAGGCAAGTAAGGACTAAAACACAGATTGTAAACGTTTATTTGATAAAAAAAAAGTTTGCATGGGATAAAATAGTTTTGGCTAAAACACATGAGAAAACTCATGCACAATGCTGATGAAACGATGAAATGTTGAGTTGATACGATGATATGATGAGAAAACGTTCATATTTTGTTTAAAATACCTATCTCTTTGAGATAATTGAAAATACGATTATGTCTCACGGCATGAAACAAAGTGTACATGTCGGAGACATCATAGTACTTATCTCGTATGTGTTTAAAATCAATACAATGCAATAAAACATGCTCCACTGTGAGAGGAGAATCACATGCATGGCATGTAGGAGGATCCTCCCCTCTCAATAAATAGGAGTGTGTAAAATATGTTTGTCCAATTCGGAGCCGAGAGAGAACAACTTCCTCTCTGCGGTCTCTCCGACTGGACAGGTTAGGATTAAGTGTAGGTTGTATTTTAAACAGTTTATTGTTTGTTTCGGTAGACCACCTTTGTTGCCAATGGTGTTTAATGGCTGACTGAATGTAAGGTTTGATGTCGGTGTATGGTAGTTTCAAATGTGTTTGTGCTAGGCGAAGAACAGTCTTAGCTGCTTTGTCGGCCTTTTCATTTCCCTTTATACCCACATGGCTGGGAATCCAGAGATAAGTAATTTGAGTTTTAGAAGACAATCGAAATGTTCGGATCAAAAGATTTTGGGTTAATGTGTTTCTAGGGTTTCTTGATTTCAAAGCCTGAAGAACCGAAAGAGAGTCGGAACAGATAATTGCCTTTTCAATGCGGTGTTCTTCGATATGGCCAAGCGCCAGACCGATAGCACATGCTTCCGCAGAGAAAATGGAGGCAACATCCGGGAGTTGGATAGAGGAGCAGTGATTAGATGAACAGCAGCAACATTATCACCATCTTTTGATCCGTCAGTGTAGTTCTGAACATGGTCAGGGAAAGCCCTAATGCACTCCCGAAAGGAGGATTTGTGTTCTTCGGGTAATGCACTGGATTTTGCCCTCTCATGTAGAGATAAATTGATATCAGTTGTTTGAATGAGCCATGGTGGTACATCCGATACGGTGTACTCGTCAATGGTGTCGAAATTTATATTAAGTTCCAGCAACAATTTTGAAATTCTGATGCCAAATGTTGGTATGAGCTTTTAATTTTGTGTAAATATTTCTTGATGTTGTGGATTGAATACAAGGTTAAATGCGGGATATTCGGGGTTGGATTTCAGTTGAGCAGCATACTGTAAGGATAATTTCTTTCGTCGATCGTCTAGAGATGGCTCATTAGCTTCCACATGGAGACTCTTCACAGGTGTTGTTCGAAAAGCTTCAAGTGCGAGACGCAGTCCCTGATTCTGTATAGGGTCAAGCATCTGTAGATAGGAGCTGCGAGCTGATCCATAGACAATAGAGCCGTAGTCAAGTTTTGATCTAATAAGTGCCCGATAGATACGTAGAAGCATTTCACGGTCTGCACCCCAATTAGAATGGGAAAGAACTCGTAGAATGTTCAGCGCCTTCGAGCACTTATCCTTCAGATGTTTGATATGTGGAACAAAGGACAGTTTCGAATCAAATATTAGTCCAAGAAATTTAGTTTGTTCAACTACTGGAATTTTAATTCCATTGAGTGTGAGGTCAGGATCATTGTGCAGTTTTCGTTTTTGACAGAAGTGCATACAGACAGTTTTTGATCTTGAAAATCTAAAGCCATTTTCGTCAGCCCAATTTTGTAATTTGCCTAAACATTGTTGTAGTTGTCGTTCTATAGTGTGCATGTTTTTTTATCTGTAACAGATCAAGAAATCATCCACAAATAGAGACCCTTCCGTAAATTGGCCAAGACATTTAGTTATGCTGTTAATTTTTAATCCAAAAGTGTGACGGACAGGATACCACCCTGAGGGACGCCCATCTCCTGTGTTTCTGTTTCTGAATAAGTTGAACCCGTTCGAACTTTGAAATGCCTGTCAGATATAAAATTTGAAATAAACTTTGGCAAATTACCACGTATACCGATATCATGGAGATCGTTCATGATTCCATATTGCCAAGTTGTGTCGTATGCCCTTTCAAGGTCAAAGAATACGGCCACAAGATGTTCTTTCTTGGCAAATGCTTCTCGTATAAATGTTTCTAGTCTAACTAAGTGGTCTATCGTTCCCCTGCGGTTTCTAAAGCCGCTTTGCAAAGGACTTAAAATATTGTTTGATTCCAGGAACCAAACTAATCTAGTATTTATCATACGTTCTAGAGTTTTACAAATACAACTCGTCAATGAAATAGGACGATAGTTATTGGCATCAGTAGCATCTTTCTTGGGCTTGGGAAGGGGTATAATAGTAGATTCCTTCCAAGACTCGGGAATTTTGCCAGAAGAGTAAACTTGATTAAATATAGTTAAAAGACATTTTAGTGAAGAGTCTGGTAATTGTTTTAAAAACATATATGGCATTTCGTCTGGTCCAGCTGCCGAGTCCTTTGATTTCTCAAGGGACTCGAGCAATTCTGGTATCTCGAAAGGCCTATTGTAACTTTCACTATTGGAGGATTTAAAATCAAGACGTCTCTTTTTTTTCTTTTTTAAACTTTTGAAATTTTTTGGAATGATTTTTGACGGATGAATTTTTAGCAAAATTTTTGGCAAAGGCGTCAGCTATGTCGGATTTAGAAGAAAATATTTCATTTTTGTTAATGAGGTTGGAGGATGGTGTTGCTTTTCTTCTCCCACTGATTTTACCAATCATTTCCCAAACTTTCTTCGAAGATGTATTGGAATTAATTTTTGAGACGTTCTCTTTCCACGTTCTTTTCTTGTCGGATTTGATAGACCTTCGAGCTTTTGCTCTCCAAATTTTAAAATTGTTATAGTTTGAGACGGTTGGCGAAGCCAAGTACTGCCTCAGAGCGGAATTTCTACCAGATCTATTGATAAATGAATCATTTGAGAGACGAAACTTTGTAGGTTTTGGCACGGATTTTGGTATGGTTTTTGTAGCGATAGAAGTGAGCGCTTCTGTGAAAATTTTAATGGGGTCATCGAGGTTCAAAAATTTAACCTCGATGAGCTCCTCTGCGCACAAATTTTTTAAATTGAACCCAGTCCGCCTTATGTAGATTCCAACGAGGAATAGGCTCCTCAAGTTTTGGTGACCCTATGTTTTTAAGTATAATTGGAAAGTGATCGCTCCCACAAAGATCATCGTTGACCATCCAATCATAATCCAGATGAATTGATGGATGGCACAACGATAGATCAATGTGGGTAAGCGAGCCAGAGGCAGGGTGTAAATATGTTGGGACATTGGTTTTATAAAGACATAAGCTGTTTTTATTAATAAACTCTTCGATACGTCTACCTCTATCGTCAGTGCCTGAGGAGCCCCAGAGGCTATTATGACCGTTAAAGTCACCCGTAAAATCCGCGTATGTTCCATTGTATGATAGTGTTTGTCTCTATGTTGGTCCCTGAGGATAATTTGTCGGACCGACAGGACCACTTGAAGTAGGTTGTTTGGTGGCGATAAATGTGTTGTCACCAAACTCGCTGTCGTCCGATAGAACATCATAGATGTTCCGTCCAAGCGGAACTTGCCCGGATTCTGTTTGGACTCGTGACCACTTGGGAGTTAAATTTCAACACATATGCCAGCGCACATACAGCGGCAGACTAACTGTATCTTTATGGGTTACGCCGCTATATCCCAAAACTGGTAATCTTGCAGCGGGTGAATGAGAGCAATGGAGGTGGTTTAGTCGCGCGTTTCGAGTATTGATCCGAATGCCTCGATACTTCTACAATGAACTAAACTATTTCCCAGGTGGTTCCAATCTAGTATAGTTCCTAGTAAAGAATGAGTTCTTGTACTGGTCAGTCTTTGACGATTTAACTCTGAAGCCTCTGTCGTTGTTACATATAGATCTATGAACGATGTTGGTGGAATTAAAGTCACATAGGTTCTTAGCAGTAATTTGTCTTCCCTGTTTTTTTGGTATAAGATAATCTGATGGAGTTATAGTTGGCACTAACCCCTCCACGACCCTGTATAGATATATGAGTCTGTTGTGTCGACGTCTGACCTCTAATGGTGGTAGGTCCAGATTGTTCAGCATTGTTGTTACACAGCCTATATTGTTGGATCTGTAGTCTCCCGTGATGAATCTTGCTGCACGGTGCTGTATATGCTCTAGGGTATTGAAGTCATTTTGGTAATATGGGTCCCATACTATTGATCCGTACTCTAATATTGGTCTTACTAGTCCAACATATGCGCTACGCCTACTAGATTGAGGACGGCTGCGTAGGTTCCTTCTTTTGGATATGTTGGTTATATGTTGGTGCCATTTCATGTCCTAAGTATGGATTTGATCGCACCTGTTGGAGGATGGTATTGTCCAAGTTGTAGAAGTGGTGGTCTTTTGTCTAATACTTAGCATATAGCATTTCTTAGCGTCAAACTTCATACCCCATGTGTTAGCCCAGGTTTCCAGGTGTTTAACGTCTGTCTTGTTGTAGGATTACATGGTCGTTGTGCGATCCTATCTTCCTATAAAGGAGACAGTCGTGTTTGTGATTGGACACAATCAGGGAGGTCGTTGATATGACATAGAAACAACATTGGTCCTAGTACCGTACCCTGTGGGACCCCCGAGTCCACCGACACTGATTTGGATTGGACTCCATCAAGGACTACTTGCATAGATCTTGCAGTTAGAAAGTGGGATAGCCATGAGTGGATTGGCCCATCTAATCCATAAGATTTCAGTTTGTGTAGCAGTTTCTTGTGTGAAACAGTGTCGAAAGCTTTGGAAAAATCAAGGATGGCACAGTCTGTTTGTGTATTACTATCGTGCGAGTGCAGTAGGTCTTCCATGGTGATGATGAGTTGTGATTCACACGACATGCAGGTAAGGGATATGGGTCTGTAATTTTCAGAGATATTGTAAACTAGTGATGTTTGCCTTCAGCCAGTTGTTGGTAATTTGCCGGAGTCCAGAGATAGCTGGAAGATGGCGCTGAGCCCAGGTATAGATTCTCTGAACAGGTTTGCCCTGTATAACTAGTTATATGTTTGATGTACTAAGCTAGCGAGCGTATGTAAGTAGCATGAAGTGTTTTAGATGATATATGTATACAGTCCATCGCACTTCGATTTAATGTTGTTAATTTTTTACTGAACATGCCGTTGCAACACTTTCACTGCTATCTGACTTTGTTGATGCGGCCTTGTTTTGGAAAAATATACGTCATGTTCTATGTAAAGCTTGATTTCACTCTATTTTTAGAGGAGTATTTTCCTGGTCAAGCTAGGCAACTGACCACCCATATCGTTCGATGTATTAATGAAAAATGATCTGAAGATTATATCTATGTACAGGATAAATTTCAATTTCGTAGTCTTAATATTTCCTTTGGCGAAACCTACTGTATGTTACGGAAAACCGTAACCAATATATGCACCAAAGTAATTCCATAGGCCCACTCAAAAGGCAAGTTACAAAGCCAATATAACAGATAAAGATGCAAGGATTTTTGTTCTTTTTTATTTTCTTCTGAAGTTGTTCACAAAACGCAAAATAAAGAAAAAGGCAAATTCATAATTAAACCAGATGATGGGTAAAATTATCTTTCCTGATCTCAGAATTTTCCATATTCTTGCATTTCCGAAATAACAATTTTCTGTAAATAAAACAATGCCAATTTCCATTTTGGACATCATATTGTAGGGTTTAACCGACATCAAAATCAAAAACACAATGTAAAATTAACAGCATTAATTGCAAAATATGTGGGTTTTTTTTCCTCTTCAAGTAAACATATTTTAAAGCTGATCAAAGCAACTTTCACTCAAAACTTTGAATTGATGAAATACTTGGTCACCAAATATGATTGAAATAAATTATGTCTATTTACAACATAAAATTTTCTTTGAAATATCTGTGCTTCCCATGCTTTGTTGTAGTTTTTTTATCAGAAAAAAATATTTCTGTTCCCCTTTTCTTGTATATTCATAAGGAGCTTTCACACAAGTACAAGTTTGGTCTCGCAATACACCCTATTTTAAGCTATTATTTGAGCTGATTTTTTCTTCTTTTTTTTTGCGTGACTTCACTTTACATTTTGTAATTTTGAGGCAGAATTGACCTTTTCACAATTATTTAAAATTGACATGAATGAAATTTTTTTTTTATAAAAATGTTTTGCCTCAGCAAAATAATCTTTTCATATACAAGTTCAAAATGTCATTGAAAACACCCACATATTCAGACAGAAGCGTTCTACTACTACCACCATATTCGCCGTAATTGGCACCCCTTTCCTTTTCTAGAGAAGAGTTGAAGTTGTATAAACACCCCCTTTCCAAGGATTTAACAATTTTACAACATATGATGCCTCTAACATTAGCATTGTTACCCATATTACAAGAACATGCAAGTCTTTAACATGTCATCACAACATGATGAGGATAAAAGGCATATGCATGTTTACTGTAACGGATTAATGTACCATGAAAACAGAAAGATTTCATATGTTGTAGACTTTTTTCGTCCACAACTTAAATTTTGGTTCATAAATAAGCCCCCTTTGTTACAATTATTTAAGCGTCCCTGGCGCTAATTACAACAAATACGGTAGGTCAAAAGGTAAATGAAAACTTAATGAATCTTCAATTACAAACACAATGTCAAATATTTTCAGTAACAGTGGCATGCACACTGGTACTTTCTCCCTTTCTCAATACACAGATATCATTATTTTTATCTCCAGCTAGATCACTCAATTCCTCATCGACATTAAACAAATATTTTTATACTTTTTCTGTACATCATTCTTGCCAAGCAATCTTACAGGCACATACACACCTGTTTAGTATTATACTAAATGGGAAAGGTTACCCAATACCAAACACAAGTAAACTACAATATTGGTTTCTCTTGCTATTATATACACTGTACAACAAACCAGCGGCCACTCACTCACTTGCATTCCTTTATGAACATCAAATATTACACTCACAAACATTGAAAACTAAGATATCTGGCCTTGTGTGAGTTATCTGCCCTTTTTGAGTAATCTACCCTTATTAGCAGACTTTTTTTTGTTACTTTGTGCGAGAAAAAATAATGATGTTAACCATTCAACCAAATGACACAACGAAAAAGAGCTGGTAATTCCACATGACTTAAAACCTATATTGTAACAGATTCTAATATACTCAATTTCAACAAATATTCAATTTATCATGATGAAAAGTTTAAATCATTAAGCTTACAATGCATATGTAACAGGAAACATCTATTAAAGTCTAGAGTTACAAATCTTTCAACACATATTGTTAATTAACCAGCATAGAAAATTTTAACTCGTGCACCCCTGAAGATGCATTTAGACCATTCTAAATAAAAGACTAGACCAGTTCATCATGAAATTTCAGGGATGAATGAGTTTATATGGACGTTTCAAATAAAAATTACATCTTTATTGTACAGGCCTGCTTCAACTAGACATTCCAGAGTTGTGAAATAATATATACTCTTAAAAGCAACATGTCTGTAGGATATTATTCTTACATATCCACATCTACATTAGAATTCTTCCAGCCTATGCAAAATTGTATTCTAGAGAATGTGTTTTTGGATTTATGACATTTCACATAAAATGAACTCGACGACAATATGATATACTGAACATGTACTTAAATTAGCGAACCCGAATTTTAGCGCTCTAAAAGGTAATTGAATTCTTAGCATAATCTTAAATTTATGCAACCACTACATCTCACTATGTACATGTCTATACAGAAAATTTTAGCGCTAAATTAGCGCAAAGATGTTAGCACGAACAGCGTTAAAATTAGAATACCGCTAAAATTAGTACAAGAACAGTAGATTGTTCAATCATGATAATAACAACATAATATACAGTTTTTGCACAACAGCACTCGAACATGATCATGATGTACGAGTTTGTATGATATAAATGGTTGATATAAATGGTTGATATATATATAAAATGAGATGAGATCAATATGATCAACATTATTCACTTACAACATCCACACTTCACACTACCATGATGTAATATCTCAGAATTAAAATATATATAACCTCTACTTTCTCATTATTTTTGCTTCCTGAATAACATATACACATCTTCAAAGCTTGCACGTGGTGTCCATCGATATCTTCCATTATCATATCAGATTACTTAATTTGCAAATCTCTCGAAGATTTTTCAGTCCGATACTTTTCACTTTCATTAACAATGATTACAAAGTTCAGTTCCTCTACACATTGTTCCAGTTTAAAGTCCCTTCAGACTTTTGAATCTTACATGTCTGGCTGTTTAGTCATTTTTCTTTGATATGTCTTGCCCTTAAATTTTTAACAATGGCACATGTCAAAAAACATTGATGTCAATACTAAACAACAGACTGAAGCACACATCCACTGTTCACAAGTCCCTAGCCTGGTGTCTAGTCTTCATCACTGTCATCAGCAGCCGAGTACGCCGGGCTAGTCGGGGAGTACTTGGGCGTCGTTGATGTCGCCGTCCCAGGTGTGTACGTTGGACTTGTAGGTGTATACTTTGGGCTGCTGGGGGAGTATGTTGGACTAGCTGGGGAATATTTAGGGCTTGTTGGGGAATAGGAAGGACTTGCTGGGGAGTATCCAGGGCTTGTTGGGGACATGGATGAGTAACCAGGGCTGTAGTTAGGGGAACTAGGGCTGTACTCGGGGGACGTAGGTGTGTATTTCGGGGAGGTTGGCGAATAGGTTGGGGAGGTTGGACTGTATTTGGGGCTACTAGGAGAATAGGAAGGACTTGTTGGGGAGTAGTTCGGTGAGGAGGGAGAATACTGCGGGGAGCTAGGCGAGTACTGGGGAGAACTTGGGGAATATGAAGGACTGGTAGGGGAGTATGAGGGACTGGTTGGGCTGTATTTCGGACTGCTTGGGGAATAACTAGGGCTACTGGGGCTGTAGCTAGGACTGGAAGGAGAGTAGCTGGGAGAGCTGGGGCTATAGGAGGGGCTGGTTGGGGAGTAAGATGGACTTGTAGGGGAATAGGATGGCGAGGTTGGGGAGTAACTTGGAGAGGTGGGAGAATAGCTTGGGGAGGTTGGGGAATAACTGGGAGATGTAGGGCTGTAACTAGGACTGGTTGGGGAATAGGAAGGACTGGTAGGCGAATAGGAGGGTGAGGTTGGGGAATAAGAGGGGCTTGTAGGTGAGTACGAGGGACTTGTAGGACTGTAGGAGGGGGAGGTTGGACTGTATGACGGGCTTGTTGGGGAGTAAGACGGGGAAGTTGGTGAATACGATGGACTGGTTGGACTGTAGGATGGACTTGTTGGGGAGTAAGAGGGACTGGTCGGGGAATAGGAGGGGGATGTGGGGCTGTAGGAAGGTGAGGTTGGGGAGTACGATGGGCTTGTTGGGCTGTAATTTGGCGACGTTGGAGAATACCCTGGACTTGTAGGCGAGTAGGAAGGACTTGTCGGAGAGTATCCGGGGCTTTGAGGCGTGACAGCTGGAGATGACGGCACATATGCCGGAGAAGCTGGCGAGTAACTAGGTGACAGGGCTCCAGCTGGACTAGGTATGTAAGGACTGGCTGGTGATCCAGGTGAGCCTGGTTGTGGCGACCATGCAGGACTATATCCAGGACTGTAACCACTCTCGCTGGCTCCCGAGGGAGAAAATCCAGCCGCTCCTGGTGTCATACCACTACCAAACCCGGGTGACCATGCCGTGCCGTAGGCTGGGGTGGCACCTTGTTGCCATGGTGTCATCTGAGGAGACATACCAGCAGCAGGACTGCTTCCTCCACCAAAGAAGAACCCAGTACCAGCTAAAAACACAAATATTCACTTACAATTTAACATCAATATATTTTTTGGTACCGAACTAAATAAAATATAAACATGCAACAAAGATTTTTTTCAAATATGTTAATAACATCAAAGGAATCTAGCCTGTTTTAATTTTAACAATAAATTAGTTTTTGGTTGATGAAATATATTTAAAATAGTTGATGAATAAAGAAATAGTACTTTTCTAAATCATTATTTGACCCCCGTACAATTCATAATACAGCAATCATTTAAGACATAAAGTTTGGATGTTGATTTTCTTTTTTATTTGTTTTGCAGCTTAATTTGTGCAATTATTACATGTAAGGTCCTTTAATACTGCTCAAGACCCCATTAACCCCCCTCCCCCTTTCTGTAAGTGCCCCTTCCCTTTTTTGAGGTCTAAAGTTCACTTTTCTTGAAATGAAATCTCTAATATGAATGAAATTTAGTTTCTTTTTCATTTCTTTTGCAAGTAAATTTGTGACTTACTTTGAGCAATAAATTCGCAAAAGGTTTGAAATTGTTCCCATAAAATACCCCTCACTTTGTTAAATTTTGAAAAGCCTTGTCGGTATTTATTATATATATATATATTGGATTTAATACTGTACAAGTCCAAGACAAGATTTTGTAATATAACTTACCAAGTTGATCTATAGTTTATTTTGTGCAAAAATTCTGCAAAAGGTCTTGATTGGGTCCCATAAAATACCCCTCACTTTGTTCAATTTTTAAACAGCCTGCACACTTATTGGGTTGAATACTGTACAAGTCTGAGATTATTGGGTTGAATACTGTACAAGTCTGAGATTATTGGGTTGAATACTGTACAAGTCTGAGATTATTGGATTGAATACTGTACAAGTCTGAGATTATTGGTTGAATACTGTACAAGTCTGAGATTATTGGTTGAATACTGTACAAGTCTGAGATTATTGGATTGAATACTGTACAAGTCTGAGATTATTGAGTTGAATACTGTACAAGTCTGAGATTATTGGATTGAATACTGTACAAGTCTGAGATTATTGGTTGAATACTGTACAAGTCTGAGATTATTGGTTGAATACTGTACAAGTCTGAGATTATTGGATTGAATACTGTACAAGTCTGAGATTATTGAGTTGAATACTGTACAAGTCTGAGATTGTTTTGTAAGATGACTTACCACCTCCTCCTAAACCTGGTCCCATGTTCTGTGGTATCTCCATACCATATTTACACTTCTCAGCATCCAGGAGAAGATCAAAACTTCCAGTTCCTATCTTGGCCAGCTGTCCCAGCATGATACACTCGGATACTCCCTTCATGGGATCGAACTCTCCATGGGCAGCGGCTTCCATCAAAATATCCACCTAAACAACATATAAATGTTTTAAATCCTTGAAATATTATTTACTCCTTAAGCATTGGGACTTATATATACCATGTGATACCTGATAAGGTTCTAAGAGACTAACGTTTCAAATGGTGATGATATCCCGCGCTTAAGTCACTACAGCGGCAAGATTACAAATAGTTACATTTAATCTTTACTGGAGATACTAGACCGTACAAACGGCATTGGTCCCATTAAAGTCAAGTTAAGTAAGATATGTATGGCCCCTGGCTCCACATATCAAAGCATGCCAGGCAGAACTCGACAGGACATGCTGAATCCCAAATTTTATGGCAGGGGCATATTAAAAAAACAGAAATATGATTTACCTATCAGCAAAGGGAGGTAACCTCTCAACTAATGAGGGCACCTATTACAGAGTTAAAATAAAGTCATTTTATCATGTTTCAGATAACATCTGACATGATTTGTTGTTCATTAATATTGTTCAATCAGAGTAAATTCTCTGAAAAGAGGAAGAATCACCTTCCTGTCAAAGTGTTATACTGTAAACCAACTTATTTTTCGTGTTTATTATGGATAATTCTCATTAATGGAATACTTCATGTACCACATGATACCCAATAACGTTTGTGCTGGACTAGTATCTCCAGTAGTAATGGAACATAGCTATTTGTAATCTTCCCGCTAAAATGACATTAGTGTGGGTTATCATCTTTTAACATCATTCAATCATCAATGGAAACAATAGTCTAGCACAAACTTTATCGGTTATCATGGTAGTCATGGAACTCACCGTTTCCTCAAAGGAACACCTAGCCAATGCCCCCGTCTCCTGTCTGTTGATACCGTGACGAGTAATAGCCATCAAATGGCCCTTGGCAGTCATCACATCACACAACAAGGCCAAGTGTCTGTAGTTAACGTAGGAGCCGTCAAAGGAAATGACATGGTTCATCTCCTTCTCGATGGATTTTCGCACAGCTTCAATGCCAAGGGTCTGAAATATTTTTGCAACATCTATTACCACAAAGTCTATCATTATTAATAATTACCTCACAAGAATTTAATATTATATATTGCATTGTTCTTCCTTTGAAAATTCAAGTTCAACATTAAAACAGGTAGCAAATGAAAAAGAATGTCTTTCATTTCGTTCTGTTCAAAAGATCAGATAGCAAATGAAAAGAATGTCTTTCATTTTGTTCTGTTTTTCTTCTTCAGATTTTGCGGGGCATTTCTATGATTGGGAAAAAAGTGATTTGTGAAACGGGTAGATTATCTAGCTTCAATCTCATACCCATAACCTGCAATCTTTCTCTACGATTTTCTCATCATTTCATGTCAAAAGCACAAAAATTATGATGGTGGACCATTAAGAAATAACTGGTTAAAATTTGCAGCATGTTGATGCTGACATTTGATATACAACTTACGGCAAAGACTTCAACAATATCATTGCTGGTTGTGCGAATTGGATCAACATCTCTCTGACTTAGGACTTTCATCAGAGCTGTTCCATCAGTTTCCAGGATCCATTCTGCAACCCCCTTGAACTCTCCTTCCTCTGTGAGGAATATCCTCTTCTTATCGTCGGTGTTGGGAAGATGCATGTACACCTATGTTAAAAAGACAGATTGTTACAAACATGAAAGGTACTGTATGCCAACTTTCTTTCGCATGCTATTATATTTGCAATCCATGAGAATTCCCTAAAGTTTATCAAAGCAAATTTAAAATCTATATCATTTACATTGACAGAAAATTCCATTCAAGTTTTAAATCCACAATTGTTTATCTTCACAAACTAGTTATGAAATGGAAAATTGCAAATTTAGTGGCCGCAAATAAAGTTGTTTTGACATTATATTTTTTTTCATTTTCTATTTCTGGACAAATAACAGAAGGTTTAACAACCTGGTAAAATTATGAATCATACACTTAAACAGCAAACATTAAAATAAATAGAAGTATTTATTAAGATGCTTACACTACAAGCCAGAAGATGTTGTATATACTTTACCTTAGCAATAGCTTCAATTCCCTGTAAGGTCATGTCTGATAACAAATTGGACTCAATACATCGCAGGAAAACATCATCCTCCATCTTATCCACAATCTCTTCATCCTAAATACAAACATCTTTATTAATTAATATATATATTTTTTCCATTATTCTTTATAATTGCATATGATCAATATGAAAATCACTGAATATTTCAGTTTGAAATGTTGTTAAATATCCATATTTGATCGCTCCGTTATTTTTTACTAAAGTATTAAAAACTTCACAATTTTTTTTCCTCAATACCTTTTCCCCCATTTGCTCAGTAAAATTATAATTTAATAACTTATATCCTCTTAACAGAAACTGGGATCATTTGGAGGAAGCCATTTGGCCAGTGGAACAATGACCACAATGGTTCAGGAAATTTAACTTAGGAAATTCCTTTATATTTATTTGTGTCATGGCGCCTTTGAAATTGTCATAATTCATCTGATAATGTCCAGTGCATTTTTTCAGCTTAAATTATCCCGGAGAACTTACACTCTGCATTTTACTTTCATCCGAGTTCATGATTCTTATTCGTAGCACCAACTTCTCAGCATTGTCATCATTGAAGATACAGTTCAGATCATCTCCAAAACCTAAGTTTTTCAAAATCAAATTTACACAATATTGTAAATATCAATTACCATGCTCAATGCTGCAATAGATGGAAATTGATTCAGCAGTTATGTTACAGATTTTGTTAAAACATTTTACAAACAAAACATTGAATATGGACTGAAAATCATTCTATATTTTTTTCTCTCAAAAATTTAAGGCAGCAACTATTGGATGATGAATAAGAGCCTAACTTGCCAATAATTAGCTTGTAGTGTAATGACTAGAATTGTCATTAGCTTGTAGTGTAATGACTAGAATTGTCATTAGCTTGTAGTGTAATGACTAGAATTGTCATTAGCTTGTAGTGTAATGACTAGAATTGTCATTAGCTTGTAATGTAATGACTAGAATTGTCATCAATGCAGCTAATTTGAGTAAACTTAAAAGATTTCATCTCTTTTATTATGACTCTAGGTTGCAAGTTATTCTTCCCTTACCTGCAGTGATTTTTTCAGAGATTTGCTCCATAGTCAGTTTCTTGTCCGTCATCCTTTTTCTGTCCAGTTCTATCCGAAGTAACCACGGAGATATCCTAGACACATCAAAGTCCGGCATTTCATAATAGACATTAACCCATTCCTGGTCTTCAGAGATGACTGTGTTCTGAGGGTTTGGGTCATAATAAATGGCTGTGTTAGCTGTGACCTTTCTCAAGGTCGTGTGTTCCAGTCTACACAACACATCCTGTACAACAAAACATTTATTTAAATCATCAAAATAGCCAATTCATGAACAACAAATGGAATCCTTCAAGTCATTTTTATCCTTGAAAAAGTGAGAAATGTTGGAGTCTTTTTTTTTTTTTTTTAACATGAATCCATAATACTGTTTTTTCCAACGTGTTAATTGATCAATGAAGTGCAAAAAAATATCAAAATTCCTAACTATATTATCTAAAAGCTTGGAACTAAATAGTTATATTTTAGTTTTTAACAATGGAAAGGCAAATGGATTTTGATATAATCCACTACAGCTATTATGTATTTGCATTTTACAGAGTTATCTGCCCTTGAGGGTAAGAGTTGTAATGCACGTTTCAGAGAAGTCACTAACAATGGTTTGTAATGGGTACCTATCGCGCAAGGGAGGTAAATCTGCAATATGCAATATATGCAAAGTGAACAAACCTTGGCTTTTTCGGCATCTCTTGCTCCCTGTCCTGTCAAGTACACAGTAAGAGAAGGAGTCTTGGGTTTCTTGGAGATATTGATGATTTCCTTAAGACGAGGCACACCGAGTGTTACGTTCTTGGCAGATACACCAGCATAATGGAAAGTGTTGAGTGTCATCTGAGTAGCAGGTTCTCCGAGCGACTGGGCAGCCAAGGCTCCTACCATCTCTCCAGGCTGTACCTGGATCACAAAATAAAGATTCCACATAATTGAGAAAATATGATATGACTGTTTACTAAAGATATGACAAGACAGAATCTGATATAATTCATAGTTGATCTGAAATAGAAAAATATTATCATTATCAGTCAGGGCCCAGCTTTTCAAAACGTGACATGACAAGTGAAAATTTCCTTTTGCTGCAATTTACATCTCTAAAGTTGACAAGTTTGTAGAGAATCGGGGAATGATCTAGTTCAAAGACCAGAATTTGGAGTTCAGTTGTCTGACAAGATACATACATGGGACTGTTGGAAGCGAGTCTCGATTTCACCAAGCAGCCACTCGAATGCCTCCGAGCTGAGTCTGAACTCTTCTGTCACCCTCTTGGCACACAGGGTTGACCGCACCAGACATTTCATTAGGATGGTGGCATTGTAATTTGCCTGTACACTGAGACGATCGGTTCCAGGGACAGTGTTCAACCTCTTACATAGATCAGCCACACCTATAAATCACAAAGTTCACAAAGTTTTGTTTTTTTGTTAATATTTTTCCAGTCTTTGTTATCTAAGCTAACAACAATTTGACTGTAAGTTGGAAGTATTAATACAAATTAATACAAAAACTGGTACATTCAATCCTGAATTAGCAACAACTTATGTTTAAACTACAAAAACTACCTGCTTAATAACATCACTTTCCCAGGGTACCAAAGGGTCAATTCCAACACAATTTGATCTGTCTTTATAGACCATTTGACTATGAAGATCTGTCTTTATAGACCATTTGACTATGAAGAACAGTTTTTCTCGTCTTTGATTTTTTGGTGGTCTGTATAGACACGTTTGGCACTAGTTTTTCAATTTGAATAATGTTACTTTTATTCAAGAAGATTTATGTTAGATTTTAAAGTAAAAGATAGTGAGGCATAAAAATATAATACTAGATGTGTAGAATAACTTGTAGTATAATTTCACCCCAAGGCAGTTTATAAATACAAACCTGTCACAATTTTCACAGGGTGGAGTTCTGTTGGTTTGTGCTTGTTGATCCGGAAGATTTTCTGTGCATTCCAGATAAGTCTTGCCAAGTTACATGGTAGGACCACCTTGCTATCTCCCATTGGAAAAATCTTTCGGAGTACTTCACGGTCATCGCGTAGCTGGTCCCATTCCTTCTCCAACTCCGATATAGCATGAGCATCGCCAATCAGCTCTTTGATGATGTCCTCAGTCAGACATTTCCTCATGTTTCTAAAATCAATACCATTTTTATTTAAAGCTTTTGATCTAAACCCATCTGAACATCATTAAGTGAACAGTTATTTACTAAAATGTCTTCTTGCCTAAAAGTATGTCGGGACTTTTGATCTTAACCCATCTGAACATCATTAAGTGAACAGTTATTTACTAAAATGTCTTCTTGCCTAAACTAAAAGTATGTCGGGACATCTTATCCACTTGACCACTCAATAACATATTACCTTTCGTTAGAAGCATCAAACTTGAACTTCTTCTCAAAGGACTTGTTAGAGGGTTTGAGTGTTGGAAGTGCCTGAAACTCAACCCCTGTACCATCCAGTCCGTCCTCACCGTATGTCAACTGGACCAGTTGTTCTACCTGGTTTCGAACTGTTCCGTCGTACTTAACCATCACGCTTTCCATAGCTTTGATCAGACGTCTCTGAATGTATCCTTCAAGAGATACAGGCTTTCATAATAATTTCAAATAAATTATTACTTCAAATTACTTTGAGATGTCATACAGCAAAACAGCAATTTAGCATTTTATGTTGTTTTCTTAAAAACAAATAGACATCGTTTCATAAATGTTTACAGCTTAAACCATTTATCAGAGTATATTTTAGCTACGTTTCTGAAATATTAATATACTCATGGGTGGTATCTCGGTACTTATACGACAAGTTTTAAAATTCAGTTTTTCGACAATTTTGTCCGTTAACAAGGAAAATACTTTCATTTTCTATTTCACATATCATAATAATCATAGTTTAAATGTATTTTACTGTATACCTACCAGTTTCAGCAGTTTTTACAGCTGTATCAATAAGCCCTTCTCTGCCTCCCATAGCATGGAAATAGAACTCTGAAGGAGTCAAACCAGCAAGGTAGGAGTTTTCTACAAATCCTCTGGACTCAGGACCATAATCATCTTTGATGAAATGAGGCAGTGTACGATGTCGAAAGCCAAATGGAATACGTTTACCTTCAACGTTTTGTTGCCCTACACAGGCAATAACCTGAAGTATTAAAGACCAGCTAGATTAGTAAGAGGATAAAAGACAGAGTCCACAGAGAAAAAAATCTCTGACCTATGGTCAGTACCTGGCAATGCCCAGCGTAGGATTCAATCTCAAACCGTTAACGGTGACAAGTGAGAAAGCAGAACAACTTGGGCACCGTGGGCCACAGATTCTGATCAGACATGATCAGCATAGATTTCCTTTTCCATTTGAGAAATATTATAAAAATTATATATCAGTCATCAGCAAATATAAAATCAGCCCAGTATTCTATTTAGGATATTTGAATGCAAAACATTATAAAATGTGAAGATTTAAATGTAGAAGAATCATATATACCTGAGAAATGTTAATTTTAGATCCTTTGGATCCAGCCACCACCATAGCTTTGAAGTTGTTAAAATCTGACAAGGACTTCTGCGCCTTTCCTCCTGTTTTGTCACGAGCATCGTTCAGGATACGGTTCACCTACAGAGATACCAATATATCAACTGTTTAAGGGAGAGGTAACAAACTTGTGACCAAACAACTTGGTGCTCTCTGCATAAAACTTCATAGCTGATGAAAGAGTGCAGTTCAATTTTTGGTCTTACAAATGTAGAACAAATGATTATTGACTTCAATCAGTATTTTTTTTATATCAGTATTAGAATTTTAAACCTTATAATGCATCAGATGATTTTTCATATAAGCATTTTCTTCTTCTGTTTTTCATATATCAACTTATCCAGCTTTTAAGATACTCATATCGTTTTACCTGATTTTCAAAAGTCTGTCTCAATGTGTTTCCTGGAGTTGGTTCTAACTCGTCATTGTGGGCTTTCTCAATAACGTCTATCACATCAACCTAAACACAGCAATCATTTTTTTTTCTCCATCAAAAAATTCATTTTAATAATAGAACAGATCAAAAACAATCTGAATCACTTTTAGTTCTCTTCAATTATCACTAACTTTATTTACTTATTTCCAACTTATTACGAATTTGCATATTACAGAGTAATCTGTACTTGCGGATAGGTATTGATAGTGACGTCAAGTGTTCGGGAGCATAACATCGTACCTTTCAGAGAAAACGATGTGAATTGAGCCCACAAAATAATGACATAACAATCGATACCTACCAGCAAGGGAGCTAACTCTGTAATATGCAAATACGGAATACCGGTATATTACACATACAAAGTGGAAATGGCTACGGTCATCTCAAATGCATTTTTTTTTTTTTTAATTATTTAATCTTAGCAAGGAGTGAACGAGGAGCATTTTAAATCTGCTTACTTTGGCTTTTTTAATGGTGTCCTGGATATCAATGTAGGTCTGCGGGTCGGCAATGGTGTCTCCAATACCGATACTGTGACCTTCCAACAGAAGCCAGTTGTTGACAACAGTTTGGATGTGGCCGTACATAAGTCCTGCTACTTCATATCCCATCTCCATAAACACAACGTGAGCCAGAGAGCCGCTGGACGCACCCAGGGTTTTCTTACAGAGGATGCCGCTGATCAGCATACCGTCCTCTATCAACACCTGTGTAAACAAGATAGTTTGTTAGAGCAAACACTGTTATTTCTCATTGTGGTTCTGTAGGTTAAGTTCTATATCCTAGCTTGGATACCTCTGAGTAAGCCAGGCGGCCTGATGAAGCCAAATGTTCTGGTGAAACTGGTGGACAGAAATAAAATCATCACACCAAGATCTTCAGCTTGCTTCAATTGAATCTTCATCTTTAAAATAAGTTGTTTATTCACAACCATTGGAGAAAATAATCATGCAAAAAAAAAGAATGTTAAAATACACATCACTTATGATGAACATATGTACTTGTTCGTTAAGGATTTTATGAAAAATATTTTTTGAAAGAGTATTTTATACCTAATTCTTTTTGATGTAATAACAAAAATAAAGAAAAAAGAAAACAATAATTCATTTATATCAAGGAGGATGCAACACTGGTCTGTGCTGGTGTGTCATTTGACAATAAGTTTTAAAACTGTGTTGTAACATGACAGTCCTGTTTGCCTAAGCCAAACCTCCTATACCTTGGTGTCACCCGGAGATATCCACTTATAGGGCCCGGAGTCCTCCTCGTCCGGATGTGTACTGTGGGTTCGGATACAGTTCACACGACCAGGGATGATGAGAGAGAAAAGCTGTTTCCCTGTCCACAAAGGTTTGGGCTTCAAAATGGCAGGCTGAGGAACGTGGCCGTCCCATGTCGGCAGAAACATCAACAAATTCATCATCTCACCCTGAAACAAAAACATAGACTAATTGAACTTTGTTATCTTATTACAAGGTTCCTATAGAAATTTTACTTTTTAATTCAAGGATTTTTATAAAAGTGAAGACTGAATATAAAGATTCCTTAACATTTTCATTTCTATTTAACTCAAATAGATACAATGTTTTAATTCATTTTCTTAATTTCCTTCGTTTACAATGAGACATTTAGGACACATCACAGTTGTTTTTTCCCCACAATTTCCCCCTATATTCCCTATAATTAAAAAGCTGTCACAATTTGTATTTATAACTTACTGGCATAATCAAGGACGAACACGTTTATTAATAAATAATCTGTTTTAAACCAAAAATCAGTTAACTCTACTGTTCTTACCCTGTTGATGAAGACATCTCGCTTGGTCATCTTTCGCACAGCGGTCAGCGTGTCCTGTACAATACCCATGACAGGTCTGTTTGACTGTGGGGTGATGATCATTCTAGGTACCAGGGCCAGATTAGAGATCTCCGCCTTTGTCTCTAGGGACTGTGGTAAATGGAGGTTCATCTCGTCACCATCAAAATCGGCGTTGTAAGGTGTGGTTACACTGTAAACATGATCCACATACATAAAACAAGGCAAAACACATCATATCTCAATTTGGTTAGAAGAAACACTCTATATAAATTAAGATTAAACTTGTAATTCCACTCCACTTCAATGCTCTTTGATACTCTCCAATACAAGATCTAACAAAGCTCTGTTCAGGGTCAACTCAGCATGACCAATATGGTTAGCCAATAATAATCGTTTGCTACTACAGCTACCAATATGTTCTGATTCTAGGCCAGGGTCATGCTTAGGTGACCCTGAACTGTCAAATGTTAGATCTAATTGTCATCGTAGTGGAGCAGAATTGCAGGCTCATTTTTCATTTTTAACATCATATGGTCATTTATTGTATCTCCTATCGTATTGTGCGAGTAAATGTCTGTAAGTTTTAAATAATGGAGGCTGCAGTATATTCTTATTGTGTCTCTTTGCAAATGTGCAAACTCTTGCTCATTGATTTTTGTGGGAAATTGCTATGGTCATGAAAATTTGATCCCAGACATAATAAGGAATGGACCAAATCTACATAGCCTAATAGCAAAGGTCTAGAATTTTAACTGCTCAAATCAATTTCTTTTCATTTTTAGTAAAAAATTGTGAAAATTTTAAACCTGACAAATAACTGGCTATAAAGAATATATCAGTTATCGGTTCATTATGTCAACATTAATAACAGACAAGAGGCCCATGGGTCTTAAGGGTCACCTGAGTACAGATATAGAATGAAACAAAGACGTATAAACACTATATATACTAACTGGTCCTTGATGTCGGTCAGTGATTTTACAAATTTGACTTTTTAATCTATGAAGAGTATTTGCTTCCATCAAACCTGTGCACTCAGAATTTTTTTGAAATTTTGGTCATCTGACCCTGTTTTGTCCCACCCCTCTGGTCCCCCAGGGTGTCAGTGAGGACTAATATAGAAGTTTAAATTAACTCTAATCAAATTTGACTCATTTCCTATGAAAATTGAGCAAAAAATGTTCATAAATGTGTTCTTCCTATATAAACTATAGAAAAAACTAGACCCCTCCCCAGCGGGTAACACAAGACCCAGGGTGATATAATTTACAATTTTATAAAACACCTTAAGACCTTTCCATCTACATAGAGTATTTGATTCTACCAATTCAAGAATTTTAAAAGAAGATATTTTGAAGTTTTAGCCTATTTTACCCCTTTTTACCCCGCCCTTAAGGTCCCTGGGGGTCAGTCATGGAAAACTTGCTAATAGGATTCAATGGCCATTTCATACTGATAAATCTGACATCATTTGAATTATTTCCTATTACAAATGACCGAATAATGCTCAAAAATGTGCTTTCCTTATATAACTATAGTAAACTTAACTCCCTCCCCAGGGGGAAACTAAAGACCGCAAGTCATATAATTCACAACTTTTGTGGAGGGCCTTGAGACCTTTCTATCCATGAAGATTTTTCAATTCTACCATATCTGTGAGTAGAAAGAAAATTTTCGTCAATTTTACCTCTTTTGGCCCCTCCCACAGTCCCCCTAGGGTGGGGACCATATAATTCACAATTTTGATTGGTCTTATTCCTGTAAGGTTTGTACCAAATTTCATTGAAATTGTTTCAGTGGTTTTGGCGAAGAAGTCGAAATGCAAAAAGTTAATCGTCCCATGACGGACAAAAGGCGATTAGAATAGGTAATCATGAGACTAAAAATTTGAACAGAAATTAACAATGGCAGCAAGGTATGACAAAACAGTTAGCCAATGCAGGACAATTTACCTGAGATTCAAACGGAACGTCGACCACGGTAGAACTTTAACTCTGTGACACATCATACTCATTTTGTGAAGAGTGGGCTGTCTGTTGAACACCACGTAATCATTATCCTGCATGTGTCTCTCAACCTGAAGATAAAACAAGAAAAAAAATCAACATTATTTGTTTATCCCATTATACATTTTCTAATAAAGAACCACTCTTTGAAATACAGTTAATAGACATAGTAATTGCCTCTATGTAAAGACCACCTATCAATTAATTCCAATGGAATTACAGCAGACTCACACTGAGACTATGTCTTAAAATTCCAAATTCAAATATCCTGGGTCCATTTCAAATTTCAAGCTGCTGGTCTCGGTTGCGAATTTCAAGCTAGTAGCCCTTGTTTGGTTATACAGGCAAGTAATGATAGTGACTACAAAACTTTTTACCTTATAACCAATTTGAAGGTGAAGGTCACTAGCTTTTGGGTGAAATCTCAAGTCTATCCTTTCCCCGTTGTCTCGCAGGATATACTTAGCACCAGGATACTGATTGGCTCCTCTCCGTACCAGCTCATGCATTCTGTAATCAACGGCAAGATACATTAAAAGTCCAGTTTGTAACATTATACTATAAATCATGTTGTAGAACTTTCACATTAACAGACTTAGATTATGTTAGCAAAAGAATACAAGCAAATATTAAGTAGAAAAAAGACAAGAGATTCCAGTCGGATCTTGACGCCCACCAAAGAATGATTTATGTCTAATAATGGAAAGATGGATCTTTTCAAACTTTTTCTAACACACTCCATATGATCGCTTCAGTACTTTCTGAGAAATAGCAGTAACAAACTTCAACTATCAAAATCCAAGATGGCTCCTTGCCGGCCATCTTGTTGATCAGTCAGTTACAAATCGTAATATGCACAACTAGTGCCCTAGAGGAACCTTCATGTGAAATTTGAGAATTATCCATTCAACACTTTCTGAGAAATAACCAGAACAAACTTTAACTATCAAAATCCAAGATGGCAGCCATCTTGTGGACCGATTGGTCCTGAGCCGCAATATGCATAACAAGATCCCTAGGGGAAGCTACATATGAAATTTGAGACAGATCCCTTCAGCACTTTCTGATAAATGGCAATTACAAACTTTAACTATCAAAATCCAAGATGGTTACCTGGCGGCCATCTGGAGGACCGATCGGTCCCAAAATACAATATGCATAACTAGGGCCCTAGGGGAACCTACATATGAAATTTGAGAAAGATCACTTCAGTACTTTCTGAGCAGTAGAAAACTTCAACTATCAAAATCCAAGATGGCTCCTTGGTGGCCATATTGTTGATCAATTTGTTTGTCGTAAATCGCAATATGCACAACAGGGTCCTTAGGGGAACCTAGATTTGAAATTTGAGACAGGTCCTTTCAGTACTTTCTGAGAAATAGCTTAAACAAACTTTAACTATCAAAATCCAAGACAGTCGCTTGTTGACAAATCAGTCCGAAAATGTAATATGTACAACTAGGTCCCTAAATGAACCTGCATATGAAATTTACACTAAGTGTATAGTAGCTAATGTATATAGTATGTTGTTAATTGAAACAAGTCCTCAGAAAAAAATTAGAGTGTTTGACATAATATCATCAGTAATTCAAAAACTGTTTTTCATCACTGGACAAGTAATTTAGCAATACCATGTGCAAAAAAGAAAATTCTCTGGCTTCAGCACAATAAGACAGAGAACCAACATTTACATAAAATTAATCAAAACAAACATAACAAGATAATTATCGACATACCGAAAAAAGGCTTTCTCCAATTCTTCCTCATATAGTTAGATTACAATATATTCACTTGAAAAATTTCAAAAAGACCCAAAATGAAATACTTTATAGAATTTGGAAAGGATTCACTGAAACCAATCACTGAAACATTATGGGACACATTGCTTTGGGTAAATATTGTAATTTTTAAACAATTGAATACCTGTCTATGTTGAATGGTGTGACCACATCTGGGAATGTCATATTCTGTGCTATACTCCTTGGTACTCCAACCTGGTCGATTCTGAGATTTGGGTCAGGAGTGATGACAGTTCTGGCAGAGAAATCCACACGTTTTCCCATCAAGTTGCCTCGGACTCTTCCTTCCTTACCTTTTAATCTTTGTTTTACAGATTTCAGAGGTCGACCTGACTTTTGTACAGCCTAGTGGTGATAAAATTTTTACAACAAATATCAGAATAGAAACACTTTGTCTGCATCCATTACTAAATTCAAATCTAATAATACATTATCTATATATACAGTTTTCTGTAACCAATATTAAATTCAACTTTATTAAGATTTAATTTTCATAAGTTTGCTATACTTATCGATTTAATGGCAAGCAATTGCCTATATCCAATATTAAAATAATCTTGATCAAGATTCATATTTGCATCATTCAAAGTATCAAAATGCAAAAAATATTTATTCATAAATTAACATCAACCTCCATCTATTTATTTCTTTTACATCTTCGCACACTTGCTTTGAAACAAATCCAGAGAAATTAAGAAGTTAACCTTTGGTAGACCAGGCATCTCATTATCTGTGAGTGTGGCTACATGGAACTGTAACATTTTGGTATCTTCTGAGATGATGTGAGCTGCAGCACCGTTCTGTTCATTCCGTTTGAGCTGGTTGTTTGCTTTGATAATATCGGACAGCTTGTGAGTCAAATCATCCTATAGCCATGAAATAAAGAATAAGAAATACAGGGATGTGATTAACAAAGGGAGGGAACATTGACTAATGAGAGGTATCCCTCCCCTGTGCTAGTGTTTAAAAAGATAATTTTATGGTGTCTAAAACTAATTTGTTTCTCAAATTCATTACTTAATCAGACACTTCCCCATAAATAACACTGTAACGAGTATCCGAGTACTCGAGTATTCACGAATTATTGAGAAAGATCGGATACGAATATTCGTTACTCCTGATATTTGTGGATCGCGATCTTTCAAAAGCAAAAAAATAGTACCTTCTTTAATGCTGTCATAGCTCAAAAATGTGAAGGAATGTACACTAAAGTCTGAATATCATCGATGTTTTCACTTTGAAGTAGACCGGAAGTACACATGAGCTGCGTGAAGTAAAGCTAGCAACATGTTATTTTCGTACCCACGCTTCGATGCAATGTTGTGAATTCTTCATAAAATAATAATGATAAAACATAATTATTGACTTCTAGAGATGTAAAAGATTATTATCGATTTCGTTTTCATTACGGGTCGGAAATATGTAAAAATACGAATATATTATATTAGGCAACTGAGTACTGTAGATGTGAACCCCATGTCAAAAACGAAAGGTAGGCTAATTATGAGCCAAAATCATAAATCACCTGATTAGAAATAAAAAACTATAGGCCTAGAACCAAAGTAAATTGTAACTACTCTTATAGATTTTAATTTTTTTTTCTTAATTTCAATGTTTTTCTGTATTTGACCAAAATAAAAGTAACAATGAAATGTTTTGATATGGTGATTTATGACTTACCATGATGATGTATATACAGTGTACCTGTTCACAGATGGTTTGACTTTGATTCATGCCGTAATTGATGTGCAGTAGTATTTTTGAGATGACGTTATTTCAAAATTCAAATGATTTGATTTTTTTACAGTTACAGTGACTGAATCCTACTGTACTTCACCTGTAACTCTATTGCTTAATGATAAGGAATGTAAAACTGCTAAAATTGGTTTTATTATCAATCAAACATTTATCAATATATAAGACCATTATTGATTTATCAATAAAAACAGTTTTACTGCAATTGAATCTTTTGCTTGTATCTAACTGGTGATTCGTGGTCCGATCTGTGAATCGTCAACCCTGAATCGTGGATCGGATCGGATCGCCACATGTTAGACAATCCACAGCCCTATCAGACACTTCCCCATAAATAACACAATAAGCTATTATCAACCAAATATGTGTTGCTTGAATCTGATTTGAAGACAATATTTCAATTGCCAGCTAACAACTGAACATATATTTCATCTGAAACAAATTAGGATTTAATTTAGCAAACCAAAAAAACTAGTAAGAAAACTGAAGATAGGAAGAAAAGCTAAATGCATTATGCTAAACATGTGTATGTTTTCTATTCTGTATTTGCAGAGTTAGCTGCCCTTGTAGGTAGGTATTGATTGTGACGTCATGCGTATGCTAGGGTAATGTCCTACTTTCCTGGGAAAACAACGTCGAAAAGTAATGACGTCACCATAGATACCTACCAATAAGGCAGCTAACTCTGTAATATGCAAAGATGGAATAATCGATACAATTTTTCTCATGGCTAACCTGATTTCTGGCAGCACCAAACATGACGACTGCGGGTCTAACCGATAGAGGAGGTACAGGCATAACTGTGATTATCATCCAATCGGGTCGAGCAAATTTCGGCTCCATTCCCATCACCAGACACTCCTCGTCGGATATTCTCTTGAATATTTCATGAACCCTTTCAGCAGTCAACATTATCTTCCTTTCTTGACTCTCCTCATTGACATGTTTCCATTCAGCTATCAGTTCCAAACCCATTCTTTTAATCCGTGGCTGGAATCGTCCACAACCTCCATGGCCCTGTACAAAATATCATCAATACATTAATTAAAATGGTCATTTAGTTACAATATGAAATAAGACATAATGTTGGGATTAAATTTAAATTCCATCATCAACTATAAGCTATATCATCGGTACATGTCAAAATCTCCAAAATGTGGAACTTAAGTTATCAAGTGTTAATTGCAGTTTACCCACGTTATTTGGACATCTCAAAACCGACATACTTAGAACATTATATATAATTGAAGCATAATCACAAAGAATATGGGGATTGCTGGCTTTTAGAAGGTATTAAACTATAACATTTTACATAATGCTGGCTAACATTGACCCTCGTACCGTTTTCTCTTCATCTCCCTCTCGGTTTTGTTGCTCTCCTAATTTGGTATCCATTTCATCACCTCCTTCACAAATCCTCTTTGCTTTACATAATTCATACACGTGAGCCATTCTCTTTCTGGGCTGTCCCTTCGACTTTGACAAAATGTCCTTTATTTTTGGATTTGTCTGTTTAAACAAAAATGTTATTGAAAACATATTAAATATACATGATTTCCTTGAAGTTTTTTTTTGTTTTTTTATTCATGAAAATCAAAATACCTTACCATAATATTTCACAGATATTTATAAATGTGAAAAAAATAATTTAACTATGCAAGGTGAAAAAAAGTTATCAAACAGTGTTGTGGAATATTAATTACTTAGATTACCTTTTGATTTAAGAAAGACAGAAAAGAAAAACATACTTAACAGGAAAAAAATGTATGTACCGTGCGTTTGTGTAGGAATATTGTTTCTATTGGTGATGAATAACCTTATAATATGATATCCCGCGCTAGAATCACTTCAGCGGGAAGATTACGGCGGGTTATGTTTCATCACCATTAGGAGATACTAGTCTCGCACAAACGGGTTATCACATGGTACATAAATCATTCCCATTCTTCATCAGAATAGTTCTTACCGGATCTACCAACAACTTTGAACAGAAGAAGCAGACACATCGTAGCACTTTGATTGTTTTTGTGAAGAAACCAACATGAAAAACTGGTTTGGATAATTCTATGTGACCAAAGTGACCCGGACACTCGGCCATGTTGCCAGCACAAGTTTGACATCGTGAGGATCTGTCAATGGTCCCTTGCCGTGGGTCCATCAAACCATTCAGCTTGGGACGGCCACCTTCCATGGTCTCTGAGTATCGGATACCGCCATCGGTAACTGACATTCGTCGCTGGAAAAAAAATTGACCATTAATGGCAAATAACAAGGTATAAAATTATGATTTATTTTAAAATTGATGCAAGTTGCTCAGTTATCAAAACTATCAGGGCATCCACTTGACCTTTGACTTTAATCAGTATCTGGATTCAAATCACTATTTCTCAGAAATCTGAAGTCAAAAGACGTGTTAAAAACCCTGAGAGTCAAAACCATACTCTCAGGGCCGTCTACTAGATACCCTGACTATAGTTAAAGTTTCTAAACAACTTTGTGACTAAAAGCAATTACAACAGGTAACTTATACTAACGGAATTGGAAAGTTAATTTTCGATTTTGTAACTTTCCCAGCAGAGGATGAAGGGTTTACAGAGTTCAAACTTTATTATAATATATTTGTTTCCTTCGTCTTTTTGTATTTTCTTTATTATTAATTCTTCTTTATCATGTTAGTTTTTGGGCAGACAGTCTTGCAAATTTTGCAATCTATTTTGGCCACACAGTTTTGATTACTTCCTTGCCCCACGTTTCTGCTGACTTAAACAAATTTCTTATTCAGTAGTTTTAACTATTTTATAGATGGCAAACTTTTTATTACTCATGCATCGATACACACTAGGTAATCATGTTACTTTCACAGGCCTGATTATAAAAATGGACTTTAGAACAAAATTACCACTCATTATGCAATTTTTGCAACGATAACGAAGATAATGCGTTTATAAATACTATACAAACAAATGACCTACTGTTAGGTGTAATACATAGACAAGAACACTAATGGGCCTAGATTTATAGAATTTAGGAGATGTGCATTATAAATAATCACATTACACTAACCATACATTAAGCAGAAACATATATATATGTTTCCGACACAAGTAAGAATCGAGTTGCCCATAGCGAAATAACTTGCTGATTGTTTGTCAACAGATTTAGTAAACAAAGAGGCTATAACACGAACTAAAATATGCAGGCAGCCTGGCTTATGAAAAAAACGATTTTATGATCTGTTCACAAACAACATTTCCATTTGACATGATTTGTTCTGTAGATCATCACTGTATTAGTGATTCAAGTTATAAGGACATTTGTAAGTGTCATAATCTATAAATACACAGTATATTTACAATATTTATTACAAATCAATAAACAAGATGGTTTAGAAAGGACGTACACATTCATCAGGACTGAGAATGCCGAACTGGACTTTCTTCACATCTCTCATGGTTGCGTTTGAATCGCCTGTGTACGCCATCTTTGTTTTTGTTGTACAACACGGATTTGGCGCAGTTTCTTCTTACAGCTGATTTACGCTACAACAAAGGTTCGATGATCCGTAAAACAAAAGCGATCAACTTGCCGCTAATGTCGTTAGTATTTTTACATATTGACAGTCACATTTAGACACCGTGTCATCTTCCACGAAACACAGTCGGTGTCCTCTAAGGTTCGAGACTGTGGCGTGCTCTGTGCTGTGTCAGAGCTTCCAACTTCGTTGGTTCGTCGCCTTTTTATACATTTTCCTGATTCTGCGGGGTTCACATTTAACTGTACACGGGTTGTGATCACCAGAACGCTTACAGGCACACACTTTCATACCAAAGGAAAGCACGAATAGGACAGAGATCAGTTCTCTGACGTCACAAAATGAATCAATCCGAGAACAATCGGGACATTGCTCGGGTCTCTCCGCGTCTTGCCGGAAAGACCCGAGTGGTTTTCCGATGGTTAACGGAAATGGTATTGACTAATATTGATCATAACGATAATTTCTAAATAAAGGTACATTAAGGCCTATATAAACCGCCCTCCAAAAGCTCTGTAACACACTTAGTTTTACAAATATACATAAAGTACAGATACATGTAAACTATTTTAATACAGACATCAGTATATTATTTATCAACTTAATTATCCATCTACTCTAACTCATTTATTTTTTTCGAACACATAATATAATAATATAAATCACGCTCCAATTGTCTACATTGTACCTTTAATATCCCCCTTCATTTCATTTCACTATGATATAATATCTATTACGTTAAAACGTATTTTGTTATATTCTAAAATTTAAATGGGATGTATATAATTTTTGTAGAGTCGCAAAAGTTATCATCAGATTATATGTTAAGATGCTCCACCACAGACAGAGCATAAACGATGCCTATCATTTGAACAATAACTGATGTTTAATTGTGTATTTATATGTCCAATAAATTTACACAAGATACATAAAAATTCTTTATTTTTCTTTTAGTACACATATGCGCAAACAGTAATTCCTTCCATATAGCAAATAGTGGATTGTGCCTTTTTTCGGGACACAATTAATTATTTCTAATATCTTTATCTTAAAATAAAATAAGAAGCTCAAAATTTTCTATGATGGAAATATAGTGCAAAGTAAATAATTTTTGTAACTAAAGAAAAATACTTAAAATTCGACTGCTCATGTTTTTGACAGAGAAAAGTACAATTCGCATGCGGTGGAGCATATTTAATTAACACTTTTTAAAATACTTTTCATATCACCTTCTTAACAATCCAATTCAAAATCTATTGAAAAATTCATTCTTTTGATATAAGTGATGCCTGTGTAAAACCTGATAATGTTGTTAAACTTTTGGGAGTTCATTTTGATTCTATGCTAAATTTTGACAGTCATATTTCTGAAATTTGTAGAAATGCATCACAACAACTTTCTGTACCAAAACGCATTGGCTCTTATCATCTGACTATGAAAGGAAGAAGTATTATTTACCATTCTTTTATTATCTCAAATTTTAATTACTGTCCTCTTGTATGGCACTTCAGCAGTATGAAAAGTATAAGGAAAATGGAAAAGATTCAGGAACGTGCCTATAGATTTATATACCAGGACTACACGTCAACATTTAAGGCCCATTACCTTTCCGGAGCAAAATATAAAGGTTTCTTAAAAAACATTAATAACACCAGAAAATGCATACCGATGATCTAAAATAAGGTTACGACACCAAACATATGCAAGATTGCCTGCGTAATATATGAAAACAGTGGAGAGTCAATTCGCTGTTTTGCCGTCTGGCGCAGTGATAGTCAACTACCGCGCGGTATTTAGGACGACGGCGGGAAACATAATCCGACCCGCGTTATGAAAATAAACATTTTATTTATTTTAATCAAATCGTTCAGAAGGTGATGATAAATGTAGTATTAACGGTAAGTTAATATTTTTTGGACTCTACAAAATTATCGATCTTGTTTTACATTCCCATTTTAAAAATTAAAAGCCGTTTCGGAAAGATAGTGGGCCTTTAAACATATTTACATGTTAAGAGACTTAGAGATATGGCCTGCGAGGTTTTTAAGATAGTTAACAAGATCTCTCCTGAACATGTCCAGCACTTGATAACAATCCAACAATAATCTTTTTATAATTTCAGACAAGACTGAAAAGCAGATATCAAAAGAACTAACACGGTTAGGTATGGTCATAAATCATTTTCTTTTGAGGCCGCTCGGGTGTGAAACAGTCTTACAAATGAATTCCAAGGAGTTGAAAACTTTTCGGAGTTTAAAAAGACTGATCCACACCTAGGACGGCCAGGTTTGTCAGTGTGCCATTTGTCTGTCTTTTGCAGAATAACCGCTCGTGTCATGCTTTGCTGCCTTGTAATTATCCTGTGTATACTTACATATTTCTTTTATCCTGTGTGCTGTATTATTCTGTATTATGCAGCTTGTGTATACACTATATGTATCTGCTAATGCTTTGTCATGTTTACGCTTTTTCGTTTATTTATCACTAGTCTATGTTTATGACATTTTGTCTTTATATAATATGGTCTTAATTTTGCTTTCTACGATCTCAAATTAAAATGCTTCCTTTTAAATCACACTATATTAGTGTATAATCTGTCAATTATTACTTTTTGCTATGTTAGCATTATAAGTACATTACACTTCTCTGATAGTGTTTTAATCCCTACCTTTAGTAACACAGTGTTTGTACAAATTCGAGTGTTCATGTTTAACTAACGTCTTTGTTTTTACCCTTTAATTTCTGTGATATATATACAAACCTATTCTTGTGATTTTCCATATTTTATATAATTTTCATGTTGTAAACAATGCATATATACTTTTGTTTGTCGCAATAATAGCTCACAAGAGCTAACATTATTTGAAGGAAATATGCGACTTTAAATAAAATTTATTGTATTGTATTGTATTGTAATTAAAATGTTTCATTAAGCGGGTCGTCTTATGTTTCCCGCCGTCGTCCGCGAGTGAGTTACCACAGATTGTTTGGTGCTGTAACCTCCTTTTGGCCATCAATATAAATGTTCTAAAGGAACATGTTTTTTTATTTTATTTTTGTTTCGGAAAGACTGTAGCTGGGAAAGGACATGAAAACTAAAAAAAAAAAAAAAAAAAAAAAAATCGTGTTAAAGGTAGGTTTCGCCCAACCAAATAAATATTTTTTTGTAAAATCCGATAAACGGAAGAAAAGATGAAAAAACATATTAAAATTATCTCAATTTAATTTCCTAAAGCGTTTGAGATTGAACAAATGTGTCTTGAATACAAAATTGAAGGAAATCCTTGATTTATTACGGTGTCCGTCAGACAAAATATTTATTTTCCTGGTCAAGCTAGGCAACTGACCACCCATATTGTTCGCTGTATGCATTGAAAATGATCTGAAGATTATATCTATGTACGGAATAAATTTCAATTTCGTAGTCTTTATATTTCATTGGGCGAAACCTACCTTTAACGTTCGCACGCATTTTATTTTAATTTTCACGTCCTTTCGCAGCCACCGACAGGCAACCCAAGTTACTTTTTATTCCAATTTCCGATATCGGGAATTCTAATTTCCGATATCAGAAATTCAATTTCCGATATCGGGAATTCAATTTCCGATATTAATTTTTGATATCGGAAATTCTAATTCCGATATCAGAAATTCTAATTTCGATATCGGAAATTCTAATTCCCATATCGGAAATAAGAAAACAAATTCTGATATGGGTAATTCTATTTCCGATATCGGTATTTCAATTTCCGATATCGAGAATTCAATTTCCGATATCGGAAATGAAGTATAATCTGCAATGCAAATAATGAGTAGAGAGAATTTCCGATATCGGGAATTGAACTTCCGATATCGGAAATTGAATTTCCCATATAGGAAATTGTTTTCTAATTCCCGATATCGGAATTAGAATTTTCGATATCGGAATTAGAATTTTCGATATCGGAATTAGAATTTCCGATATCAGAATTAGAATTTCTGATATCAAGAATTTTTGTACTAATTCCGATATCAGAATTAGAATTTCCGATATCGGAATTGAATTTCTGATATCGAGAGAATTCTAATTCCGATATCGGAAATGAATTTCTGATATCGGAAATCGGAATAAAAGAATAATAAGTAACTTGGCTTGCCATACAACCCTGCCCACCGTAGTATTACTGACTTTGATTTTACTTAAAAAGGTTAGGAAGCCACGTGAAGAGAAAAGAGTAGACGGCGAACGAATATGAAAACTGTTCATATTGTATGTATCCAACGGTGTTCTTGATCCATGATCCTATCGAAGTTGGCCAAAAGACTACACTGTTTTCAAAGAAATAACTTTTCGCATCTGAAGCGAACTGGAAATTGGCTGTTAAACTCAAACATTGGTGTACCTTTCTTCCGGTTAAAAATTTTGGCCGCAGAAGGATAATTTCCTCGCCGTTCGGTAACCCAGGGGCATCAAGTATGCGGCGTATGAATATCGTTAAATTGTATCGGAACTCTTCAGCTGAAAGAAGTACTTTTCTACACCTGCCGCTTGCTCACATCACAGGCGTCTGCATCTGGTTTTGGAAAAATACTATGTCTTACACCTACTATATAGTAGGGGTAGGTTATTATATTTTTATCAAACCAGAAGCAGACGCCTGTGCTCACATTCAGTATATAAAGTAAGTGCTAATGAATATTTAAGCATATTTAAACATACTTACCCTGTCATAACACTAAACTCACTCTTTGCTTTTTTTATTCATCAAGACTAAGATTCCCCATATATATTGATACATAATGAATGTATTTATCAATACTATGATTCCCTCGGGTCATCGTAATGATGCATAATCTATCTTTAATCAACAATGATTCCCCCGGGTTATCGTTCTTATTCAGATTCTAATAATACCATTATTCCCGAGAGTCATCGTAGTTATCAGCCTCTTTCAATAAAACGATTCCCCCTGGTTATCATATTTATAAAGACTCTATAAATAATACGATTCCCCAGGGTCATCATAGTTATACAGACTCTATCAATAAAACGATTCCCCAGGGTCATCATAGTTATACAGACTCTATCAATAAAACGATTCCCCAGGGTCATCATAGTTATACAGACTCTATCAATAAAACGATTCCCCAGGGTCATCATAGTTATACAGACTCTATCAATAAAACGATTCCCCAGGGTCATCATAGTTATACAGACTCTATCAATAAAACGATTCCCCGGGTCATCATATTTATACAGACTCTCTATCAATAAAACGATTCCCCAGGGTCATCATAGTTATACAGACTCTATCAATAAAACGATTCCCCAGGGTCATCATAGTTATACAGACTCTATCAATAAAACGATTCCCCGGGGTCATCATAGTTTATACAGACTCTATCAATAAAACGATTCCCCTGGGTCATCATAGTTATACAGATTCTATCAATAAAACGATTCCCCAGGGTCATCATAGTTATACAGACTCTATCAATAAAACGATTCCCCGGGGTCATCATAGTTATACAGACTCTATCAATAATACGATTCCCCAGGGTCATCATAGTTATACAGACTATATCAATAAAACGATTCCCCAGGGTCATCATAGTTATACAGACTCTATCAATAAAACGATTCCCCAGGGTCATCATAGTTATACAGACTCTATCAATAAAACGATTCCCCAGGGTCATTATAGTTATACAGACTCTATCAATAAAACGATTCCCCAGGGTCATCATAGTTATACAGACTCTATCAATAAAACGATTCCCCCGGGTCATCATAGTTATACAGACTCTATCAATAAAACGATTCCCCAGGGTCATCATAGTTATACAGACTCTATCAATAAAACGATTCCCCAGGGTCATCATAGTTATACAGACTCTATCAATAAAACGATTCCCCAGGGTCATCATAGTTATACAGACTCTATCAATAATACGATTCCCCAGGGTCATCATAGTTATACAGACTCTATCAATAAAACGATTCCCCAGGGTCATCATAGTTATACAGACTCTATCAATAAAACGATTCCCCAGGGTCATCATAGTTATACAGACTCTATCAATAAAACGATTCCCCAGGGTCATCATAGTTATACAGACTCTATCAATAAAACGATTCCCCAGGGTCATCATAGTTATACAGACTCTATCAATAAAACGATTCCCCAGGGTCATCATAGTTATACAGACTCTATCAATAAAACGATTCCCCAGGGTCATCATAGTTATACAGACTCTATCAATAAAACGATTCCCCAGGGTCATCATAGTTATACAGACTCTATAAATAAAACGATTCCCCAGGGTCATCATAGTTATACAGACTCTATCAATAAAAATTCCCGTCATCATAGTTATAAACGATTCCCCAATAGTCATCATATAGTTATACAGACTCTATCAATAAAACGATTCCCCCGGGTCATCATAGTTATACAGACTCTATCAATAAAACGATTCCCCAGGGTCATCATAGTTATACAGACTCTATCAATAAAACGATTCCCCAGGGTCATCATAGTTATACAGACTCTATCAATAAAATGATTCCCCAGGGTCATCATAGTTATACAGACTCTATCAATAAAATGATTCCCCAGGGTCATCATAGTTATACAGACTCTATCAATAAAACGATTCCCCGGGGTCATCATAGTTATACAGACTCTATCAATAAAACGATTCCCCAGGGTCATCATAGTTATACAGACTCTATCAATAAAACGATTCCCCAGGGTCATCATAGTTATAAAGACTCTATCAATAAAACGATTCCCCAGGGTCATCATAGTTATACAGACTATATCAATAATACGATTCCCCAGGGTCATCATAGTTATACAGACTATATCAATAATACGATTCCCCAGGGTCATCATAGTTATACAGACTCTATCAATAAAACGATTCCCCAGGGTCATCATAGTTATACAGACTCTATCAATAAAACGATTCCCCAGGGTCATCATAGTTATACAGACTCTATCAATAAAACGATTCCCCAGGGTCATCATAGTTATACAGACTCTATCAATAAAACGATTCCCCAGGGTCATCATAGTTATACAGACTCTATCAATAAAACGATTCCCCAGGGTCATCATAGTTATACAGACTCTATCAATAAAACGATTCCCCAGGGTCATCATAGTTATACAGACTCTATCAATAAAACGATTCCCCAGGGTCATCATATTATACAGACTCTATCAATAAAACGATTCCCCAGGGTCATCATAGTTTATACAGACTCTATCAATAAAACGATTCCCCAGGGTCATCATAGTTATACAGACTCTATCAATAAAACGATTCCCCAGGGTCATCATAGTTATACAGACTCTATCAATAAAACGATTCCCCAGGGTCATCATAGTTATACAGACTCTATCAATAAAACCCCGGTCATCATATTATAACAGACTCTATCAATAAAATTCCCCAGGGTCATCATAGTTATACAGACTCTATCAATAAAACGATTCCCCGGGGTCATCATAGTTATACAGACTCTATCAATAAAACGATTCCCCAGGGTCATCATAGTTTTATACAGACTCTATCAATAAAACGATTCCCCAGGGTCATCATAGTTATACAGACTCTATCAATAAAACGATTCCCCAGGGTCATCATAGTTATACAGACTCTATCAATAAAACGATTCCCCAGGGTCATCATAGTTATACAGACTCTATCAATAAAACGATTCCCCAGGGTCATCATAGTTATACAGACTCTATCAATAATACGATTCCCCAGGGTCATCATAGTTATTACAGACTCTATCAATAATACGATTCCCCCCAGGGTCATCATAGTTATACAGACTCTATCAATAATACGATTCCCCCGGGTCATCATAGTTATACAGACTCTATCAATAAAACGATTCCCCAGGGTCATCATAGTTATACAGACTTTATCAATAAAACGATTCCCCCCAGGGTCATCATAGTTATACAGACTTTATCAATAATACGATTCCCCAGGGTCATCATAGTTATACAGACTCTATCAATAAAACGATTCCCCAGGGTCATCATAGTTATACAGACTCTATCAATAAAACGATTCCCCAGGGTCATCATAGTTATACAGACTCTATCAATAATAACGATTCCCCCCGGGTCATCATAGTTTATACAGACTCTATCAATAAAACGATTCCCCAGGTCATCATAGTTATACAGACTCTATCAATAAAACGATTCCCCGGGTCATCATAGTTATACAGACTCTATCAATAAAACGATTCCCCAGGGTCATCATAGTTATACAGACTCTATCAATAAAACGATTCCCCAGGGTCATCATAGTTATACAGACTCTATCAATAAAACGATTCCCCAGGGTCATCATAGTTATACAGACTCTATCAATAAAACGATTCCCCAGGGTCATCATAGTTATACAGACTCTATCAATAAAACGATTCCCCAGGGTCATCATAGTTATACAGACTCTATCAATAAAACGATTCCCCAGGGTCATCATAGTTATACAGACTCTATCAATAAAACGATTCCCCCGGGTCATCATAGTTATACAGACTCTATCAATAAAACGATTCCCCAGGGTCATCATAGTTATACAGACTCTATCAATAAAACGATTCCCCAGGGTCAAAATAGTTATACAGACTCTATCAATAATACGATTCCCCAGGGTCATCATAGTTATACAGACTCTATCAATAAAACGATTCCCCAGGGTCATCATAGTTATACAGACTCTATCAATAAAACGATTCCCCAGGGTCATCATAGTTATACAGACTCTATCAATAAAACGATTCCCCAGGGTCATCATAGTTATACAGACTCTATCAATAAAACGATTCCCCAGGGTCATCATAGTTATACAGACTCTATCAATAAAACGATTCCCCAGGGTCATCATAGTTATACAGACTCTATCAATAAAACGATTCCCCAGGGTCATCATAGTTATACAGACTCTATCAATAAAACGATTCCCCAGGTCATCATAGTTATACAGACTCTATCAATAAAACGATTCCCCAGGGTCATCATAGTTATACAGACTCTATCAATAATACGATTCCCCAGGGTCATCATAGTTATACAGACTCTATCAATAAAACGATTCCCCAGGGTCATCATAGTTATACAGACTCTATCAATAAAACGATTCCCCAGGGTCATCATAGTTATACAACTCTATCAATAAAACGATTCCCCAGGGTCATCATAGTTATACAGACTCTATCAATAAAACGATTCCCCCGGGTCATCATAGTTATACAGACTCTATCAATAAAACGATTCCCCAGGGTCATCATAGTTATACAGACTCTATCAATAAAACGATTCCCCAGGGTCATCATAGTTATAAAGACTCTATCAATAAAACGATTCCCCGGGTCATCATAGTTATACAGACTCTATCAATAAAACGATTCCCCAGGGTCATCATATAGTTATACAGACTCTATCAATAAAACGATTCCCCAGGGTCATCATAGTTATACAGACTCTATCAATAAAACGATTCCCCAGGGTCATCATAGTTATACAGACTCTATCAATAAACACGATTCCCCGGGGTCATCATAGTTATACAGACTCTATCAATAAAACGATTCCCCGGGGTCATCATAGTTATACAGACTCTATCAATAAAACGATTCCCCAGGGTCATCATAGTTATACAGACTCTATCAATAAAACGATTCCCCGGGTCATCATAGTTATACAGACTCTATCAATAAAACGATTCCCCAGGGTCATCATAGTTATACAGACTCTATCAATAAAACGATTCCCCCGGGTCATCATAGTTATACAGACTCTATCAATAAAACGATTCCCCAGGGTCATCATAGTTATACAGACTCTATCAATAAAACGATTCCCCCGGGTCATCATAGTTATACAGACTCTATCAATAAAACGATTCCCCCGGGTCATCATAGTTATACAGACTCTATCAATAAAACGATTCCCCAGGGTCATCATAGTTATACAGACTCTATCAATAAAACGATTCCCCCGGGTCATCATATTTATAAAGACTCTATCAATAAAACGATTCCCCAGGGTCATCATAGTTATACAGACTCTATCAATAAAACGATTCCCCCCAGGGTCATCATAGTTATACAGACTCTATCAATAAAACGATTCCCCAGGGTCATCATAGTTATACAGACTCTATCAATAAAACGATTCCCCAGGGTCATCATAGTTATACAGACTCTATCAATAAAACGATTCCCCAGGGTCATCATAGTTATACAGACTCTATCAATAAAACGATTCCCCCAGGGTCATCATAGTTATACAGACTCTATCAATAAAACGATTCCCCAGGGTCATCATAGTTATACAGACTCTATCAATAAAACGATTCCCCAGGGTCATCATAGTTATACAGACTCTATCAATAAAACGATTCCCCAGGGTCATCATAGTTATACAGACTCTATCAATAAAACGATTCCCCCGGGTCATCATAGTTATACAGACTCTATCAATAAAACGATTCCCCGGGTCATCATAGTTATACAGACTCTATCAATAAAACGATTCCCCCAGGGTCATCATAGTTATACAGACTCTATCAATAAAACGATTCCCCGGGTCATCATAGTTATACAGACTCTATATCAATAAAACGATTCCCCAGGGTCATCATAGTTATACAGACTCTATCAATAATACGATTCCCCAGGGTCATCATAGTTATACAGACTCTATCAATAAAACGATTCCCCAGGGTCATCATAGTTATACAGACTCTATCAATAAAACGATTCCCCAGGGTCATCATAGTTATACAGACTCTATCAATAAAACGATTCCCCGGGTCATCATAGTTATACAGACTCTATCAATAAAACGATTCCCCAGGGTCATCATAGTTATACAGACTCTATCAATAAAACGATTCCCCCGGGTCATCATAGTTATACAGACTCTATCAATAAAACGATTCCCCAGGGTCATCATAGTTATACAGACTCTATCAATAAAACGATTCCCCAGGGTCATCATAGTTATACAGACTCTATCAATAAAACGATTCCCCAGGGTCATCATAGTTATACAGACTCTATCAATAAAACGATTCCCCAGGGTCATCATAGTTATACAGACTCTATCAATAAAACGATTCCCCAGGGTCATCATAGTTATACAGACTCTATCAATAAACGATTCCCCAGGGTCATCATAGTTATACAGACTCTATCAATAAAACGATTCCCCAGGGTCATCATAGTTATACAGACTCTATCAATAAAACGATTCCCCAGGGTCATCATAGTTATACAGACTCTATCAATAATACGATTCCCCAGGGTCATCATAGTTTATACAGACTCTATCAATAAAACGATTCAGGGAATCATGGTATTGATAAGGAGTATATATCACACAGCGATGACCCTGGGGAATCATGATATTGATAAGAGTATATATCACAACAATGACCCTGAGGAACCATGGTATTGATAAGAGTATATATCACACACAATGGACCCTGGGGAACCCATGGTATTGAAAGAGTATATGTCACTAAAGATGACCCTGGGGAACCATGGTGATATTGATAAGAGTATATGTCACAGCGATGACCCTGGGGAACTATGGTATTTATAAGAGCATATGTCACCAAAGATGACTCTGGGGAACCATGGTATTGATATAGAGTATTATATCACGACAATGACCCTGGGGATTATGTATTAATAGAGTACATATCACAACGATGACCCTGGGTAACCATGGTATTGATAGATTATATATAACAGCCGATGGACCCTGGGGAACCACTGGTATTAATAAGAGTACATATCACGGACGATGACCTCTGGGGAACCATGGTATTAATAGCTAGTATATACCACAGCATTGGCACCCTTTTGGGAAAAAGAACCATGGTATTGATAGAATTACATATCACAACGATTACCCTGGGGAATCCAAGATATTGACAGTGTTATAAAAAGGCGATGACCATGGGAACCACGGTATTGATAGGAGTATATATCACCAGCGATGACCTGGGGAACCTTTGTATTGATAGGAGTATATATCACAGCGATGACCCTGGGGAACCATGGTATTGATAGAGTATATATCACAACGATGACCCTGGGGAACCATGGTATTGATAAGAGTAATATATCACAACGATGACCCTGGGGAACCATGGTATTGATATTAGAGTATATATATCACGACGATGACCCTGGGAACCACGGTATTGATAAGAGTACCATGGTATTGATAGAGTATATATCACAGACGATGACCCTGGGAACCATGGTATTGATAAGAGTATAATAGCATGGACGATGACCCTGACGGGGAACCATGTTTATTGGTAAGAGTATGTATCAGAACGGCATGACCCTGGGGAACTGTGTTATTGGTAGAGTACATATCACAACGATGACCCTGGGGACAACATGGTATTGATATAGAGTATATATCACGACGATGACCCTGGGGAACCATGGTATTGATAAGAGTAGGTATCACGACGATGACCCAGGGGAACCCATTGTATTGATTAAGAGTATATATTACGACGATGACCCTGGGGAACCATGATATTGATAAAAAGTATATATCACGACGATGACCCTGGGGAACCATGGTATTGATAGAGTATATATCAACGACGATGACCCTGGGGAAAACCATTGTATTGATAAAAGAGTATATATCACGACGATGACCCTGGGGAACCATGGTATTGATAAGAGTATATATCACAGACGATGATGACCCTGGGGAACCATGGTATTGATAAGAGTATATATCACGACGATGACCCCTGGGGAACCATGGTATTGATAAGAGTATATATCCACAGACGATGACCCTGGGGAACCATTATGTATTGATAAAAGTATATATCACGACGATGACCCTGTGGAACCATGGTATTGATAAAAGTAGTATATCACGACGATGACCCTGGGAAAAACCATGGTATTGATAAGAGTATATATCACCGATGATGGGGAATTGATAAGAGTATATATCACAACGATGACCCTGGGAACGTGTTATTGATAAGATTATGATGACCCTGAGGAACATGTATTGATAGAGTATTATATCACGACGATGACCCTGGGGAACCATGGTATTGTATTGATAAAGAGTATATATCACGACGATGACCCTGGGGAACCATTGTTATTGATAAGAGTATATATCACGACGATGACCCTGGGGAACCATGGTATTGATAAGAGTATATATCACGACGATGACCCTGGGGAACCATTGTATTGATAAGAGTATATATCACGACGATGACCCTGGGGAACCATTGTATTGATAAGAGTTGGTATCACAACGATGACCCTGGGGAACCATTGTATTGATAAGAGTATATCACCACGACGATGACCCTGGGGAACCATTGATATTGATAAGAGTATATTGATCCATGGGACACGATGACCCTGGGGAACCATTGTATTGATAAGAAGTATATATCACAACGATGACCCTGGGGAACCATTGGTATATTGTTAAGAGTATATATCACGGACGATGACCCATGGGGAACCATGGTATTGATAAGAGTATGTTATCACGACGATGACCCTGGGGAAAACATTGTATTGATAAGAGTATATATCACGACGATGACCCTGGGGAACCATTGTATTGATAAGAGTATATATCACGACGATGACCCTGGGGAACCATTGTATTGATAAGGAGTATATATCACGACGATGACCCTGGGGAACCATTGTATTGATAAGTGTATATATCACGACGATGACCCTGGGGAAACCATGACACCCTGGGGAACCATTGTAGATAAGAGTATATATCACGACGATGACCCTGGGGAACCATTGTATTGATAAGAGTATATAATCACGACGATGACCCTGGGGAACCATGGTATTGATAAGAGTATATATCACCACGATGACCCTGGGGAACCATTGTATTGATAAGAGTATATATCACGACGATGACCCTGGGGAACCATTGTATTGATAAGAGTATATATCACCACGATGACCCTGGGGAACCATTGTATTGATAAGAGTATATATCACGACGATGACCCTGGGGAACCATTGTATTGATAAGAGTATATATCACCACGATGATGACCCTGGGGAACCATTGGTATTGATAAGAGTATAATCACGACGATGACCCTGGGGAACCATGTATTGATAAGAGTAATATATCACACGATGACCCTGGTATTGATAAGATATATACCATGACCTGGGGTATTGTATAGATAAGAGTATATATCACACACGATGACCCTGGGGAACCATTGTATTGATAAGAGTATATATCCGGATGACCCTGGGGAACCATTGTATTGATAAGAGTATATATCACGACGATGACCCTGGGGAACCATTGTATTGATAAGAGTATATATCACAACGATGACCCTGGGGAACCATTGTATTGATAAGAGTATATATCACGAACGATGACCCTGGGGAAACCATTGTATTGATAAGAGTATATATCACGACGATGACCCTGGGGAACCATTGTATTGATAAGAGTATATATCACACACGATGACCCTGGGGAACCATGGTATTGATAAGAGTATATATCACAACGATGACCCTGGGGAACCATGGTATTGATAAGAGTATATATCACAACGATGACCCTGGGGAACCATGGTATTGATAAGAGTATATATCACAACGATGACCCTAGGGAACCATGGTATTGATAAGAGTTTATATATCACAACGATGACCCTGGGGAACCATTGTATTGATAAGAGTATATATCACCACGATGACCCTGGGGAACCATTGTATTGATAAGAGTATATATCACGACGATGACCCTGGGGAACCATTGTATTGATAAGAGTATATATCACGACGATGACCCTGGGGAACCATGTATTGATAAGAGTATATATCACCGACGATGACCCTGGGGAACCATGGTATTGATAAGAGTATATATATCACGACCGATTGACCCTGGGGAAACCATGGTTATTGATAAGAGTATATATCACAACGATGACCCTGGGGAACCATGGTATTGATAAGAGTATATATCACGACGATGACCCTGGGGAACCATGGTATTGATAAGAGTATATATCACGACGATGACCCTGGGGAACCATGGTATTGATAAGAGTATATATCACGACGATGACCCTGGGGAACCATGGTATTGATAAGAGTATATATCACCACGATGACCCTGGGGAACCATGGTATTGATAAGAGTATATATCACGACGATGACCCTGGGGAACCATTGTATTGATAAGAGTATATATCACCACGATGACCCTGGGGAACCATTGTATTGATAAAAGTATATATTACGACGATGACCCTGGGGAACCATGATATTGATAAAAAGTATATATATCACGACGATGACCCTGGGGAACCATTGATATTGATTAAAGTACTATATTACGACGATGACCCTGGGGAACCACGGTATTGATAGGAGTATATATATCACGACGATGACCCTGGGGAACCATGTATTGATAAGAGTATAATATCACGACGATGACCCTGGGGAACCATTGTTATTGATAAGAGTATATATCACGACGATATGACCCTGGGGAACCATGGTATTGATAAGAGTATATATCACGACGATGACCCTGGGGGAACCATTGTATTGATAAGAGTATATATCACGACGATGACCCTGGGGAACCATTGTATTGATAAAGTATATATCACGACGATGACCCTGGGGAACCATGATATTGATAAAAAGTATATATCACGACGATGACCCTGGGGAACCATGCTATTGATAGATATATATATCACAGCGATGATCCTGGGGAACCATGCTATATTGATAAGAGTATATATCACAGCGATGACCCTGGGGAACCATGCTATTGATAGAGTATATATCACAGCGATGACCCTGGGGAACCATGTATTGATAAGAGTATATATCACAACGATGACCCTGGGGAACACTGTGTTTATTAGTAAGAGTATATATCACCACGATGACCCTGGGGAACCATGGTATTGATAATAGTATATATCACCACGATGACCCTGGGGAACCACGGTATTGATAAGAGTATATATCACGACGATGACCCTGGGGAACCATTGTATTGATAAGAGTATATATCACCACGATGACCCTGGGGAACCATGGTATTGATAGAGTATATATCACGACGATGACCCTGGGGAACCATGGTATTGATAGAGTATATATCACCACGATGACCCTGGGGAACCATGGTATTGATAGAGTATATATCACGACGATGACCCAGGGGAACCAACGTTTTATTGATAGAGTATATATCACACAGCGATGACCCTGGGGAAACCATGCTATTGATAGAGTATATATCACAACGATGACCCAGGGGAACCGTTTATTGATAGAGTATATATCACGACGATGACCCTGGGGAACCATTGTATTGATAAGAGTATATATCACGACGATGACCCTGGGGAACCATTGTATTGATAAGAGTATATATATCACCACGATGACCCTGGGGAAACCATTGTATTGATAAGAGTATATATCACCACGATGACCCTGGGGAACCATTGTATTGATAGAGTATATATCACGACGATGACCCTGGGGAACCATTGTATTGATAAGAGTATATATCACAGCGATGACCCTGGGGAACCATGGTATTGATAAGAGTATATATCACCACGATGACCCTGGGGAACCATGGTATTGATAAGAGTATATATCACGACGATGACCCTGGGGAACCATTGTATTGATAAGAGTATATATCACCACGATGACCCTGGGGAACCATTGTATTGATAAGAGTATATATCACGACGATGACCCTGGGGAACCATGTTATTGATAAGAGTATATATCACGACGATGACCCTGGGGAACCATGATATTGATAAAAAGTATATATCACGACGATGACCCTGGGGAACCATGGTATTGATAAGAGTATATATCACGACGATGACCCTGGGGAACCATGGTATTGATAAGAGTATATATCACGACGATGACCCTGGGGAACCATTGTATTGATAAGAGTATATATCACGACGATGACCCTGGGGAACCATTGTATTGATAAGAGTATATATTACGACGATGACCCTGGGGAACCATGGTATTGATAAGAGTATATATCACGACGATGACCCTGGGGAACCATTGTATTGATAAGAGTATATATCACCACGATGACCCTGGGGAACCATTGTATTGATAAAAGTATATATTACGACGATGACCCTGGGGAACCATGATATTGATAAAAGTATATATCACGACGATGACCCTGGGGAACCACAGTATTGATAAGAGTATATATCACGACGATGACACTGGGGAACCATCGTATTGATAAGAGTATATATCTTCGACGATGACCCTGGGGAACCACGATATTGATAAAGTTATTTTCACGACGATGACCCTGGGGAACCATCGTATTGATAAGAGTATATATTACGACGATGACCCTGGGGAACCATTGTATTGATAAGAGTATATATCACGACGATGACCCTGGGGAACCATTGTATTGATAAGAGTATATATCACGACGATGACCCTGGGGAACCATTGTATTGATAAGAGTATATATTACGACGATGACCCTGGGGAACCATTGTATTGATAAGACTATGTATCACGACGATGACCCTGGGGAACCATTGTATTGATAAGACTATGTTACGACGATGACCCTGGGGAACCATTGTATTGATAAGACTATGTTACGACGATGACCCTGGGGAACCATTGTATTGATAAGAGTATATATTACGACGATGATCCTGAGGAACTGTGTTATTGATAAGAGTATTTATATATGGTGACCCCGGGGAACAATAGCATGAAGCGGCGTCTTTGTAAATGCTTTAGGTGATCCAATATCAACTCCTATAAGATGTACTATAATTTAATAATCAAATTCTGAAAAAAACCATCCAAGTTATACTGTTATTTCTATGAATTAAGTATGTTTTTAAGGTACTACAAAATACCGCGCAATGCCACATTATCCTAGTGATCGGTGATACGACAACGTGAACCGGATATAGATAAGATTTCCAATGATTACCCGGGGTCACCGAACCAGGAAATTAGAACTGCGTTTTGGCCGCTTTGCACGTAAAATGTAAGTACTACTTTTCAATACTCAAACAGAAGTCTGTCAACATTATCTGTTATAAGCAATGTATCACATTGACTTTATTGAATCTCCATTTTTTTTGCTTTTCGAAACGGGGTATAGTTGACCCGTACCCATTCTTACTCGTTACCCACCAACTCGTACCCAAAATTGGCGAATTCGTGCCCAAAATATTTGGCGAGCTCGTACCCGTGATTGGCTAACCCGTACCCATCAAGTTTCGTTGTTTTTTTTTTCTCAATTTGATTACATGTATTAGATCTTAATTTCTTCTGTGTATCTGATTCAATATATCACTGGCCTATTCCAATACCTGGTAAAATCAGCAAATATCTGGTAACATGCTATATACTTTTCAAAATTACAAATACACTACAATAACAGTAATGTTATATTAACATACACATGCACTTTGACATATTTTACAAGGCATAACATCTGATAATTTTGTGTAAAAGTTACGTATAATTCAAAATCATCTTCCGTGCCCGTTGAGACTTCACACGGCAAATGTTCAATGATTAAAAAGCTGGTTTCCTTTTTGTTCGACTGTCTTGTTAAAAAAACCAATGAAACAAAATAGATCGTCGTTTTTAATCAAAGGAGGAAGTCAAATAAAAACAAATGATCCTTGAATAAACGAAAACAGAAATGTCAATAGAGAAACAATAAATATTGAGAAAAAAATGAATTGTTGCTGCCGTATAAATGATGTGGGTTTTTGTCAATAAAACACACGTTAATTTTTGTTATATCACAAATAAATCATATTTATAATCAAATATAACTAATGTTTAGAATGAATCTTGGTTTAACAGCGATGTTTATACATCGTTATTTCCTCATGGGTACGGGTTCGCCAAACTTGGGTACGGGTTCGCCATATGCTTGGGTACGAGTTCGCCAAATGTGGGTACGAGTTTGTTTGGGTACGAGTTTGAATGGGTACGGGGTCGCCATAATTCTTCGATATATCGATTAAGAATGTGACAATCGGATTTTTTTGGAAACAGTCCTAAAATCTTATGAGTTGTATCACGAAACATTTGTTTATATGAAATGAGAGACGTAAGGTGCGATAACAGAGTTATCGTTCCTTCGGAACGGATGTTAACCACGACAGTTTTAACCTACCAACACGCTTATAACCGTACAAGTTGGGTAGATTTTCTAATAAGGAAATAGACAGAAAGTTTTTAATGATATTTTACAGTTAAGTAAATCCTGGCGTGATTTATCTTCTGAGATAGTTGTTGACTCTACGAAAATTCATTTGAGGGAGAAATTTAGGGTCAAACAGGCAAAAATCGACATTTTCATCGCTAGGACTAGTTTCTAAATTCACCCTTCCAGGCCACGCCTCCAAGTGGCAACCGAAAATCACGTGACCACATACTCCGACAACGAATAAACGATGGCGGCCGCGGTTTCAAACACTGTTTCTTTTACGGAAATTCGCGATGATTTTTGTATGGAATACTTTCCAAATGTTACATTTTCTGAAAAATGTCTGACCAAGGGCACTATTTATTTTAAAGAAGGATATATTCACAATATGAAAGTGTCAAAAATGCATCTGAAATCACTGTGGGGGCTCGTTGTTACCGCAGTATGAGGAAAGGAGAAAAACCACATCTTCTCAATTTGTGCACATGTATTTGGTCAAAAGCGCATTGAGGACTCTTTCTGTCCTTGCACTGCTGGGTAAATATCTAGCATGTTCATTTGTTGTTGTTTCTGTTTCAATAAAACAGTGTTTCATTAGTTTATCTTAATTTGTTGTCATCTCATACGAACCATTCATTTCTTTTTTCTTCCTCTTCGTTTGAGACTTTGTTTGGTTTAGACAAACATACTTCCGTACTTTGCTACAAAACATAACATTATTGACAGAAACATATTCAACTTGAAGAAAATAATACTCTTATTTACTGTAGAGGCTTTCTTCACATGCCTTAATTGTTTATAACTCACTTACAGATGATCAGGAAGACACCTAAATGTACATGTACAGTAGGCACATTGTTAACGAGTACTGTACAGAAGGCTACAGTACAATGGGGGTTTGAAGAATTCTCTTGTCATGTTTGTCTGACCTTCCATCTCTATAGGAAAACCTATACCCCTTGACTACCACGACTACACAATGTAATTTAGATTTAATCATGATCACGAGTCACTTGATATTTCATTGGTTGCAGATGTCCACACACAGACGTTAAAAGTTTCCAACCTAGTTAAAACTGCTTGTTTTCTTCCGTCTCTTCATATTTATACATTTCATACATTATCACATGTGTATACCGTATATACTTAAAATTACATGTATTTTTACGTGTAAAATGATGACAACAAATCATACAGATAAAGAATTTTACACTTTATTAGGCCTAGTGAACAGGTGCTTTAAAATAGCACCTAATGCCATGAATAAACATGTACATGCCTGCTTTTCTCAAGTACAACTGTTCAATTTACATATTTATTCAACAGTTTGTTCACATTTTCAATTTGTTGTATTTTTTTTTTACTAAAACTAAAGCTTATATTCATTATTACCAACACTGCAATATATCAATAAATGATCTTATCAGGTTAACCAACATTAACTATGTAATAAAATGTGATCTTGTTATCAGATAAATTGGTAATAAATTGATATAAAATAAATGTGTACACTAGTTTATAAAATTTCTGAACAAATAATTTTAAAGTTTTAATACCAAATGTCTTCTAGTAAATATTGTATTAAGATCAAAGTTTTAATCTAATGTTGTAACTTACATTAACAATGTAATAAGAATGTGACATAACAATACATTATAGATCTGGAGGGAGATGTTCCCATATATAGTGGGGCTTGTCAAGAGTATTCAACAACTGAAACTTCTTGGAATTACTGAAGTTCCAGCTGAACAAGCATGCACAAGCATTCCACAGACACGACATATTCCTCGGGGAAATAAAATCAAGCCTGTGTCAGTCAACCAGGTAGTGGTTGTAAAAGCCAAAGAAACTCATAAGTAATCACTTATCATCCCACAAGTTGTCAAATCTGACAGGTACAAGACAATAATTCCCATCTAACCTAAATTAATTTCAACTATTATTTAAAGTCTTTAAGTGACATTAAATATCCGTTAACCACTACTTTTAATTAGCTACATATAGCATTATGTACAAAATCATAATAATTTTACAATGTAAACTTCTCTCTGTTATGGCTTTATGAAATTAGCAAAATTGTTGGCACTTCATTGCAATAGATGTGATCTTCAAAAATACAATGTTGTAACCATTAACACAGGTTTTTGAAATTTACTGAACAACACAAACAAATCCTGAAAAGTGTAGACTCACCAATATCAAATCTGAATTTAGAAGCAATACCAGTTGTATCCTGCAACCCTGTCCCTGTGTTACTTGGATCAGTACTGTCTTACCAGGTATGTTCATGTATGTTCATTTACTTCTTATGACTTTTAAAGCAATTTAAGTTATGCATACATGTACTACTTAATATAAGTTTTGAATAACAGTAAAAGACAGAGAGTTATTCAAAGTATTACATTAAAACAACATCTGTAGTTATAATTCTACTTATACTTCAAAACTGGGTTTTGCCACAGTGTGAGTAAACTACAAACAGTCCATACTTTATTGATGGATCCAAATATACTTGTTAGAATCAAGTCAGAGATTATATTAAAGGTCCTTGTTCTGCGGATGGCTCTCTCAACATGAATTCGGTGTTGTGCAATAGTTTGGGTGATGTTGACATTAGATGAAGTTAACTGACATCCTGATGAAACGAATGGAGGAATGTTAAGGTTTAAACCAAGATTATTAAGTTCCTCAGTAATAGTAAATCCCTTTTCAATAAAGTTTGCATCAAGAAGTTGTTGCAGTAGGGCATAAAATCCACTCTTTGCAGTTATTTCCTTGTCCGACATGGATCCAGTGAAAAGTTCACTTATAAAAATCAAATTGCCCATAGCTACAGTTTTCAGTGTAGTAGAAGATTTATAATCTGAATACATTTGTGACTGTAGTTTTAAGGAAGATGGATTCTGAGTTTTCAACTCTGTACAATCAATAATTGCAATCGACCTTGGAAATTCTTCCTTGTATTTAGATGGCATATTCGTAATAATGTCATTTTGATGAGGCCAGATAGGAATAGAGCCAAGACTAACATACATACAGTCAAACCTCGATGTATCGAAGTTCAAGGGACCGTCAGAAAAACTTCGAAACATCGAGACTTCGAATTATTCGTGGTTGAAATTAGACCGATGTTTTTTTTTACCATGACCAACTGTGGTAGTTGTGTACATGTCGTCTCCGTTCCGTAAACTTTATAATCATTGTATTTACCACAAGCAAAACAAAATAAAAACGAAGTATGCAATTAATCATATGTATTGCTATCGTTAGCAATACATACGTATATTATAAACAAGACTTACGTGTACTAGGCCTAACCCATGTACAAGTGTTCGTTTGGTAACTATTTAAGCGATGGTTAATATTACGGAATGAATATAAAAACGAAAACACGTTGTAAAAACGAAACTAAAAAGGAGGAACCGAAAGCGTTACAACACCTACAAAATACTTCGATTTAGAATGATCGATTTGCTCCAGTATTTATGCCAAAGTTGTGCAATGTAACAGTTTTGAGTATGAGTTTATTAATAATGTGGCTCGCTATTTACCGTTCCGTAAATTCTACAAACCGCTACCAATGGCGGCGGCGAACATCAAAAACGACCTAACTGTATCTTTGCCGTACTAATGATTTAATAACGCAGCTTGTAAAAACAAAGCACCGGGTATCGGCCTGATTAGTGATATTAATTATCTTGATGATATCAAGCAAGCAACACAAGCTGTCATAATCTCTATTGTCCGGCGAAGGGCCGTCGCGAGACAGCTAACGTAGGTGTGACAGCATGCCGCGGGATATCGGCGAACACCTGATCTGTACAGGTAAATTTTTATTCAAATCATCGAGTGTCAGTTACCTATGATTCTATAACAAATGGTCCATGAAAAAAGTTCGATACATCGAGAACTTCGATTCATAAAACTTCGATTCATACATGGGTTAGTTAGTAATGTTATATAGTGAAGAAATTCGGGACCAGACAAAAAAGTTCGATAAAGCGAGAAATTTGATTCATCGAAGTTCGAATCATCGAGGTTTGACTGTATGATCAATCCATGTTAGAAATAGTTCACTCACAGCCTGCACTGAGATGGAAAATCTGTATGCAAGGCCTTTTAGATCAAAATTGTGACAAAGTCTCATCGTTGTTAACAGAAGTTGATTATCAAGTCCCATATTCACTATCTCTTCTATTATTTTGATGTTGTGGACCTTGGGTAGTTAAAAACTGAAGCAAATTTTGAAATGTGGAATGTTTAAAGCCTGTATAGTATTCGAGTAAACCTTCAACACGAGACTCCTCATTAATAATACTATTCACAGTTAGTGGTGTCCTACAAGAAGTTTCACAGCTATCAGATATAGAACACGCAGTTGCAGTAGTAAAACTCTGTTGCTGTTCCACGATGGAGCGGTGTTGGCACAGGACCTCATACTGGTGTAGCTGTTCTTTAAGTCTTGTAATTTCAGCTGCGGCAGACAGAAGCTGCAAAGACGTATCTGAAAATGAGAGAAAATAAAATTAAAATATAATTTGTAGTTATTAATAAAGACTTTTCTATGTTTGTTTTCAATCTCAGTAGAATGTCCAATCATTAAATACCAGTCGGTCTATGTCTTGTGGAGATCCTGTTTTCCCTAAAGCTTCCAAAGTCCCATTACCACCTTGGTATCATGACTTAAAAGGGCCATCAAGGGTAGATAACCCTCCCTACATTGAGAAAGAAACCCATCCCCAGAGTGCCAGCTTCCTTTTCTTAGAGAAAAAAGAATAACAGCCTCTCAAATGCACAAAATCACGCAAAGGAAAAAAAGGTCCCACTGTTATATATATGATGTACTGGTCATGAGATATCTATCTATGACATGTACGGTCTAGGGGGAAGTAACCCATTCCGGATATTATATTCGTTTCATATTTGGTTTTATTAGTTTGTACCTGATTCTGGATAATTCTATCCAATTTTTGGTTTTATGATTAGTTACGAAGTGAGAGAAGAAGAATAAAAATAGACGTCCTGATGCGGTTTTGTCGAATCTTTTCACAGCTAAGGAAATGGATAATAACACCACTGAAGCTATGCTAAAAGACTTGTTTCAGACCAAATCAGTGGCAACTGATTATGGTAGTAGTAGGGAACAAATGGCAAGGGAAAGGTATGTTAGCATCGGGTCAGCCAATAACCTGCATGTTTGTGAATGTGGATTAGTCATCAACAATGAATTTCCTTATCTTGCAGCCACACCTGATGGTAAGGTTTGTGATAAAGGGGAGAGTGGCATACTAGAAATTAAATGTCCCTTTGTTGCAAGACAGATGACAATCATTAAAGCATGCAACAAAGTGAAAAAATTTGTACTTATTCAGGATGACAATGTTATAAAAATGAACAGGGAACATCAGTATTATGTACAAATACAGGAACAATTTCTTGTAACAGGTGCTCCATGGTGTGATATTGTGGTGTATACCACCAAAGATTTGTATATTGAGAGAATTCCAGCTGATGTTCCATTCATGACATCACTTTTACTTCAACTTTCATTGTTCTACAAATATCATGCTTTACCATATTTTAGAAAATAAAGCTCACCATATTTAGACACTAGCTTATGGATATATGAAAAGTTACATATACATGCAAGTTCATAGTTCAAATTTATAGGTATCTCCAATCAGTAGATCCTGTCTATCTATCCTGTCTAATACAGATTTATTTGTGAGATGAGTTGATTTTCTTGCTACACATCATTTCAAATAGTATTTTAGTACTTTGTAATGTTTCTTACTGTGGTATTATACAATGGACCTGTACATACCTGAACCTATATCTTGTTCATGAGGTTTTTGCAATGGTGACGGTAATGGAACATCCTGATCAGTGGACATATGCATGTCGACCTCTTCATCCTTATGATCAGGGTTGTCAGGGTTTTTTTTCTAAAAAGATAGGTATTATTAGTTACCAGGTAAATCATCAACAATTTTTTTTTATTTAAATCAGACAGACTTTGTTTTTAATCCAAAAGAAACATGATTTTGTTATAATAGGTTGTAATATTAAGAACTGATAAAGCTTTTTCACCTCAATTAAGACTTAATATTTCACCCCGCACCAGTAATTAGAATAACATTATTAACTTGCAGTCTTGCAAGGTGGTGTAAATAGAAATATGTACATATTTTTACTCAACGACTAATCATTCATAATTTTGATGTGTATGTCAAACTATATAAAATCAAACATCACTGAGTAATAATATAATGATTGAGTCAATGCATGGATAATTTATTGCTTCAGTGTAAAAATGTACATGATTCACAGCTATATATTGGTGGTAAACAATGAAGTTTATTTTGCAACCATGTTCTAAGTGTCTGTTTATATGTTTCTCAAAGTTCAATTAAGAATGGTAGATGGGTGATTTACAGAAATGCTGATGTAATTATGAGAGAGATACAGAATAAATTTCTTGAAAAACCATGTTACTCCTGGCCCTGTCTATCTATACTGTAATGGTGTAAAAGGAATGGGATAGTGTTTATTAAAATAATATTGGCACAGTCTACCATGGCTTACATGTACTGGCGACCTGGTTCAATTCCTAGTCTGGTCACTTCTACATGTAAATAACATTCAGTGAAAATTTCTAACCTACTCTGCTGACGTTGTCGCCAATGTGACCTGCTTCTTTGTACAGAGCTTCCATCTGCAGACAGAGGATCAGGAAATCCAGTGATGGTCCATCACCACCTACAATTAAATGCTATGATGAAAAAAAAAGACAGATTAACAAGACATTGGAATATAGGTTTACATTACAGAACTATATCTACTGTAAAGAAGTTATTCGAGTATAAGATGGAAGCAAGTTCTAGATATACTTATTATAATGTACCCGTATGTGCATGTACAGGTATATGTGTATGATGTTCACACATCAGGGGCGTAGGAAGCGGGGGGGGGCAGGGGGGGCAATTGCCCCCCCGTTTCCGCAGAATGGGGGGGGGGGCAAACATGTCTTTTTGCCCCCCCCATTTTCGCTGAGTGAAAGATGAATTTCTTTATATATCTTGGCAAGACAATCAAATCATTATTATTTTGAGTTACACAACAATGTGCCGATGGTGTGGATCCGGTATGTTCAGATCGAGCTGGGTTGCATAATGATATGACAACACTCACAATTATCATTTCTAAATGCAGGTAACTTTAAATCGAAAAATTGCCGTGTTAAGAATGCTTTAAAATCATCAAAATACAAATTCGTAATATTTTTTCTCGGGGAGACCCCTGTGCCCCACAAAAAAACCCCAAAATCTCGCACCTACAGCGCTCGCAAATTCAACAAAATGCAACGTAAAACTCATCTCAGCCGTTCTAAATTGTCAAAAAATTTCCCGGGGGGAGACCCCCGGACCCCCAAAATAGTAAAATCTCGCGCCCTTCGTGCTCGAAAAAGCATCAAAATACATTGGAAAACTCATTTCAGTCATTCTAAATCCTAATGTTTTTCCAGGGGATACCCCAGACCCCCCAAACTCGCACGCTAATTTGTGTATTCATTATTAGCTCACCTGGTCCAAAGGACCGAGGTGAGCTTATGGGATACTGCAGCGTCCGGCGTCCGGCGTCCGTCAACAATCGACTTCTTCTCCATAACCGCTGGTCGGATTTCAACAAAATTTGACTGGTAGCATCCTTATGGGCTACTAACTGAAAATTGTACAAATGATGGGGCTGACCCCCCGGGGGCCTGAGGGGCGGGGCCAAAAGGGGTCAATTTGGCTATTTCCATATAAACAACTTCTTCTCTGAAACCAAGCATGGGATAGCACCCATAATGCAATGGTAGCATCCTTATAGGGTGGGGATTCAAAATTGTACAAATGATGGGGCTGACCCCCTGGGGGCCTGAGGGGCGGGGTCAAATGGGGTCAATTTGGCTATTTCCATATAAACGACTTCTTCTCTGAAACTAAGCATGAGATAGCACTCATAATGCAATTGTAGTATCGTTATAGGGTGGTGATTCAAAATTGTACAAATGATGGGGCTGACCCCCGGGGGGCCTGAGGGGCGGGGTCAAAAGGGGTCAATTTGGCTATTTCCATATAAACAACTTCTTCTCTGAAACAAAGCATGGGATAGCACCCATAATGCAATGGTGGCATCCTTATAGGGTGGGGATTCAAAATTGTACAAATAATGGGGCTGACCCCCCGGGGGCCTGAGGGGCGGGGTCAAAAGGGGCCAATTTGGCTATTTCCATATAAACGACTTCTTCTCTGAAACTTAGCGTGGTATAGCACCCATAATGCAATGGTAGCATCCTTATAGGGTGGTGATTCAAAATTGCGCAAATGATAGGGCTGACCCCCCGGGGGTCTGAGGGGCGGGGTCAAAAGCGGTCAATTTGGCTATTTCCAGAACGCTTCTCGACTTTACATATAGTGACTACATTATGCAAATTATGTTATGTTGTGCTTGTCGGTAAACTCGAGAAGCGTTCCGAAGAACAAATGAACATGGCGGTGACGGTTAAAGTAAGTGAGCTACACGATGTTTAAATGGAGCTTCAACAAAGTACGGGTCATGACACCTCCAAAGGAGATTGTGGATGAACACAGTTATGGGTAGTGGTTAGCGCCACAAGCGTAGATTTTGTGATTTTGGCTTGGTTTTTGAGGTACCCATTAGAGCCGAGACGACATTTCGACCGGACAGGGAAATGTCTACCTAGCATATTTTTCGTAAATTTCCCGATTCATCAAGCCATAACTTCGTCAATACTTGGCCAATTTTGTTCATCAAGCACTCAATGGAAATATAAATTATTTCTCTTTGAAATATGTTATCTGTCAATGTTGTATAGAACCCATTTATTAAAATAATCACGGTTTGAAAAAAATAGGTCTGTTTTTCTCGACCGCCGAGTTCATACCCTTGATATTATAATATATGTATGTATACTATTGGTTAAAAAAATTTCGTGCCAGGTCCCTGTGCTCATAGCCATCCATTTCATCAAACATGCACGTTCTATTGTGTCAACACAGTAGTTTCTTTTCGGCAACTTTAAATTTCCCTCGTCGTCGTCGTCATTTTCTCGTAGTATGGAAATCATCTTTAATCTCGACGGATTGCTATATTTGAGTAGATATAATATTCATTTGTTGTATAGACTAAGGTTAGTGGTGCTTTTCGGTGGTCAGTCTGAATCGGAGATGACCTGGCCCGATACCAAACGGTGTCGGCTTATTCCAGGTTTTCGAGTACTACTGCGCTCTGGCCCTAAACCAGACGTCTATCTGTCATAATGTCTAAGTCTGGTGTCAGGGTCAGAGTATCTCGGGCTACCTACTGCACATAGCAGAAACATATATGTTTCTGCACATAGTGACATACCACAGGAGTTTGACGTTCTGTCAATAATATATAGTATAAATATATATATATAATACCCCTATATACTATATATATGTTTTTATATAGATATAGGGGTATTTTTTATATATATATACTAAGTTATGTATTATTGACAGAACGTCAAACTCCTGTGGACATACCCGACATACACAGTCAGACTTCTTACACAGCTTATAATTACATATCAGGGTATAGCAATGTAAATCTTGTACATTTCTTGTGTGTGTGTGTTTGTGTGGGGTGAGGGGGTTGGGACAAGTTGCAACCTGAACGACATCGGGCATTACCAACATAATGTGATTTATCTTCCCTCGGTAGCTCCGGTTGCGACAAGTTGTCGGAGGTAATGGCGGACAATCGAACACGCGCTCTGATTGGCTAGATTTTCATAACAACAGCGTTGCTAGCAACGACCTGGAAGGGTGAACGTCCAAGCAAAAATTGACGAGTGATCCCTTCACATGGTTCGTATTAATGAAAAATTCTGTTTACTTTATGAAAAAAATTACTTAATTTATAAAACGTTTTACAAGTCTTGCAATTATATCCAAATATTTATTGGGGATTGCGGGAAAATGGGAAGTGTGTGTTGTTTCCGGCATTGAACCGCACAAAGAAATGCCAACGGCAAGCGCCATCTGGCAGGAGGAAGGTGTTGTGTCAATATTGTAACGTTATATCCGGTTTGAACCGGTGTTGATGTTGAAAGCCGCCTCGCTTTTCAAGTTACAGTCGTCAATATCGGGTAAGTAGGCCTAATTGTGTATTTTACTTGTTAGGCTATATGACGATCGGCGGATGTTAGTATCGTTATCTTATATTTGAGGTTGATGTTGTCTATTATCATTGCGTAGGCCTACTGCAGTATCGAGTCTGATTATGACAGCGACTGTAACAGTTAACGTCACTGTACCCAAATTGATACCAATACACGTATATTTCTCTTATATGACATTTGTTGTTTTTGTATGCTTCACTTTTTTCTGTTTTGTTTTCAAAAAAGAGCATACTAACTTTATTTTGATGCTTTGTTTTTCTTATTACAGTGCTTATTTTTATTGTTAGAATGATTTATATCATGTCTCGAAATTTCTAGTTTTGTCACATGATGTGTACCCAAATTGATACCCAGCAAGAAAAAATGTATACAATTAAGAAAAATCAATTTATATAGATTTTTGTCATTTTACTTTATAAAGGGGACGTATTTGCGTTTATTATAACAAGTTATACTGAATACAGTTATACATTTTACTTTAAAAATTGTACAAGTGTTTTCACAACAGTACCTGTGCTAATTTGGTTCCCCGTAACACCACATAATGACTTGTGTGATATTTCAATGATTTAAAATCAGTTTTCTGTGGCATTCACCTAAGCTTATATAGTTCCAATGTGGTGTATATGTCAAAGGACCACTATCAATTATTTTTAATGATTGTAAAAAAATTCAATGTAATAGTAACAGTTTTAGTAAAAATTAAGATGGAGAAATAACGCTATATAAAGAGCAATTTGAACGTGACTAAATAAAAAAATAATGTGTGGCAACTATATTTTTTCTATTTCTGTTTAGTGTTTATATCTTAAATTTCATAATTTAAGAATATTTTCTTTGAGGAGGCCTTACGCTTTGAAAAAAACACGATTATAATACAAATAGTAATTGTCGCACGGCCACATTTCTAGGGATTAACACGTTTCAGACAGAGTTATCAATTTCAAAGTTATCTTTCAGAGAAAATAACAGAAATAGTTACATAAAACGAAGCGTAATTATCAATAAATGATGCATCTTTGGTATCACCACTGAGAAATGAGGTAAACTTTAACAACACAAATGTTGTAGGTATTTTTTCAATTAGGGTATCAATTTGGGTACAGTATCAATTTGGGTACAATGACGTTAGATATGAATTAAAAATAACTCGTAAATTGACAGTCTATTGTACAGACTCTGAGACAGAGACAGATGCCGTTTGAATATGTTTCTCCTAATATATTGCTTGATTATAAATGATTTAATTGCTACCTACTGCTAGTAGACTAGGTAGTTAAGATGAAATATGATTTGTTGTCAGCTGTTTTCGTCTGCAGTCTAAAAATAGACTTACCGAGCATATGACACGTCCATGCGACAATGTCAGGCAAGGGATAACGGTAAACCAAATATCATGAATACAGACGTATAAAGTGACAACTAAAGAAGGCAAACCTGAAAAATCTGGTAGTTTGATAATGGATATAATTAACATTATATGCACTTAGTATGACACATACCCTACATGTATGTACATTGCCTTGTAAGTAACTGTTCACTTAGAATAGAGGGAGGGGGTGGGGACATAGTTAACAACAGGTTTTTTAAAATTAATTGTACTGAATGCCAAACACTCAACAGCCTCTTCAGTTTCAAGAATTTCAGAAACCAACTAAATTTTTAGGCTAATTGATTTTTTCTTATTAAAAATAATTATAAAAAAATGTTCTCTAATTTGTCCAATCTAATTAAAATAAGACTTGTAATTCTGCTCCACTACGATACTCTACGTTACGCTCCAATACAAGATCTAACGATGCCCCGTTCGAGGTCACCTCAGCATGACCTCTGGCCTAGAATTGGAACATCTCGGGATGTACTATTATCCGTTTACACTTCCGAATGAATCAACCACACCGAAGATTCCGTAGGCGACACGCTGATTGGCTAACCATAGGGGTCATGCTGAGGTGACCCCGAACGGGGCATCGTTAGATCTTCTATTGGAGCGTAACGTAGAGTATCGTAGTGGAGCGGAATTACAAGTATAATTTTAATTAGATTGTAATTTGTCTAAAAAGGCAAGAGCAGTATATAATGGAGTAGGTTGGGGTGATTCTCCTCCGGGACGGGGAAAATTTCAATTTCTATGTTCAATTTCCGGCATTCTAGTGAATTTTGGTACTGAATTTGCAGATCTAAAAGCATCCATTTTATCTTCCTCAACTAAATATGTACATATCTGAAATATAACAGGGTTACTGTACTATGACATTTTGGCAGCCTGATTTTTTTTCATCAGCCCCGGGCTGCCAGGCTACTATTAGTATCGATCCCTGAACATGTAAAGGCTACAATAATAAGGCTAAATAATAATAATAAAAAGTATCTAAATAGTTCATTTCTGTGTCTTATGTACCAAGAATTTAGTTAATTGATTTTCATATCCTACAGCTGTAGCATGTAATTCAAGGATTGACAATGATATATGTGTTTCAAATTCGGATGTACAAAAGAGGTCCTACAGAAAAAACCCGGAGACTTTTACATGAATATTAATTTAACGTCTTATTAACGGCCAGGGTTGTGTAAGGATGTGAGGTTTGTTGGTGGAGGAAAGCCAGAATACTCGGGAGAAAAACCACCGACCAGTGGTCAGTACCTGGCAACTGCCCCAAATGGTATTTGAACTCGCGACCCAGAGGTGGAGCTAGCTTTAGGCTTGTGGTAATATGTCTGTACATCTAAACCACTTGGCCACCGTGGCCCAGACTTTTACATGGTTATAATATTTAAGACATTTAAAAAATGTAAATGTCATGCCATTATAATATCTAAATTAAATTCAGAATCAGTATTAATTGCAAGGTCATTTAAAGTGAATAGTCGGGCAAAGAAATCCAGTCTAAATGCGTTCATTGGCATTCCAAAAGTTCTCACATATTAATACGACGGTCAAGCTCTGCTTAGTTTCCCAGTTCTGACCATTAAAGTAAAGAAAAGTTGAAAGCATTGAAAGCGAGGCTGCGTGGAAATGTAACCACGGACATAGTGAGCCGGGAGGACGTTTTAGAATTTCCATACTTTAAATTGATTTCTTCGTACGCAGACAGATTTTGACGAGAGATTTTATTTTTCCATTTCATAAGAAATTATACTGCATACATTCACACCATTTTTACCGACTTTAGCCATCCTTGCCCGACTGTTCACTTTAAGGAGATGATAGAAGAAAGTTGGAGTACCCACAGAAAAATCACTGACCAGCAGTCAATACCTGGAATCTACCACACATGGGATTCAAACTCGTAACCCAAAGGTAGTGGGCTTGTGGTAAATATGTCAAGACACCACTTAACCACTCAGCACCCACAGCCCCTAACAAGCTACTCCATCTTTTTCACCTTCTGAATCATTTAAAACAGTGCGTTCTCTAATAAGTGACCAATACTGATGAAACGGCGGCAAAGAAAATTAATCAGAAAGTTGAAATTAAAGTGATCATGAAGTCATTTTGCAGGGACAAATATTATGCAATCATTGTAAGTTTGGCTTAAAATTGCAGGTAGAAAATAAGATTTTCATCTTGAATAGGAAAGGGGAGGTAATTGGCTGAATTGCTCACTTTCAAGTATTCAGCTGACATTCATTTCAAAACTTCCTGGTACCTCTTAATAACTTGTTGGGTGTCATATAATCCATATTACATGAATTCTGGATATTAATTTAATGTGTAGCATTACATTGTAATTATAGGATTCTCTATTATATGATAAAAAAAACCAATGTTAAACAGTTTATTCTTGTTCTCTAAAATGTATGTATTTGTAAGGGATTGAGTGTTCGACGAGGACAATATTGTTTATTATCAATTTCATTTTCTTACTTATATGAGGAAAAACAGTTTCTTTTTGATAAAATGGGTATAGGGGAGTTTTTTTACATGATTATTCATGAACATGCATATTTTAATGCATATTCCAGGGTACATGTAAGAACACAAAACTTGTGATGTCATATACATGACATTTCCAAATCTTTTATATTGGGTATCGTGTCATTATTTATATATAGTGTCATTATTTATATATCAGAATCTGGATTTTTGAATATCATGCCGTGCGCGTCCTCCGCCGCTTCCCGTGCGTTAATTTTGTTTTTTCATCTTTTTTCATCGATTCAGCAGCTTGATTTGGAAACTTGTAAAGCTACAGAAGTAGTACATTTTTTAGACTGCTATCAAGCACTATACCGTATAAACTTGCATAGATTTTGACAAAGAATTACTCATTTAGACTATATGCTGAAAGAAGACAAGTATCAGACTGAAGAAAGTTTAAGTGATGGCTGCATGGTGCCCAAAATATCCTGCAATATGGAGTTATCTCCCCCTACTGACAGATTCTTTGGAAAAAACGCAAATGTATAAATGATATGTATATCCCTTCACTGACTGAACATTTTTACAAGAATTCTTTCAAATTCGTTACATAGATAACATAGTATACATGGTATTTATGATACAGATGAAACTCTTTGAAATCAATATATATTATTGTTATTATTGTATAACGACATGATTTTAACTTTAAACATTTTAAAGTTTTTATCACTGAACTTTGTCTTGAAAATGCAATAACATCACAAAAACAAACATTCTTCATGGAACAGTATGTACTGTAAAAGCAATCTAAAGTTGGTCCTAATAGGAAAAGATATTAAAATTAAAAACAATCAATTTCTCCATTACTACTGAAAACTGACTTTGAAGTATTACCCGATAAGCTGTCCTACCTCCATGACAGAAACCACATGAGAAGTTCTAGCTAATTTGGATTGAATCAAGGGAGGTAATTCTCTAAAGCATTTTTGAGCTATACAGTATTTCCAAGCATAATGCTAAATATTTAATTCTATTATAACTGCTCTTCTTTCATAGAGTTATACCTCCCCTTATGATTGCCCACCCCCCCACTGGTACTATCATGGATTTAAGTATTCTTATTGAGAAGAATTAATAGCAGATTTTCTGTATAATAAAATGTTTGTCCCTGGAGACAGTGTGATATGAAGGTTTATTTACCCTAAGATGTAATATTCCTCAGGAAATATTTCATCTTCAGATAAATAAACCTTCATATCACACTGTCAAAGGGTCCATAAATGTATATATAGAATTGATGAAAAATAATTCAGTAGACCCATACCTAGGCTAAGGCAGATTACGTTTGCAGCATGCTTGGCTGAAGGGCTACTATGATTATGATTTTGATCAAATGAATGACCTTGACCTTCATTTAAAGTCACAGTTACAAAGTCAAATAAACTAAAATTGTAAAATGACTTTAAATTGTTGGATATTGTTTCCTAAGCTTATGAACGCTCTCTTTTAAGAGCAAAAGCAAGAGTTATATTCCGTTCGCAACATTCCTTCATACAGACAAAATAGATCATGTAACATGATCCTTGTGCGTTATTCTTCATTCAATTTCCATACACGTTTGCACTGTATACATGTACATTTATATGCATAGCGCATACTTTGGAGAATTATCACGAGTTATCATGGTCCTTTACGTCTCTCATTTCATCTGCAACACCCCTTATGGTGTTGCCCCACTAGTACTAGTAATTTAACTGAATAATTAGCCCATTTTTATTACCCTAAAGACATTGCTCCCATATAGTACAATATCCATCATAATGCATTAATACGTCACAGTAGAAACATTATATTTTAGATGTACAATGTATATATGTTTCTGTTCGCAGTGGACATGCTTTCTTACCACTTTATTACCTCATGGTTCAAGTGATATTATACAATTATCGACCTATTTTTAGGTGGATGCAGTGAGTAATCAACCCGAGTAAGAGCAGAGGGTAATATTATTTTCAAGGGTTGATAACTCATCGTATCCACCTGAAAATAAGTTGATAACTGTTTTATTATATGACATTTACAGGATATTAACCCGTTCTTTAAAATGACTTAACTTCAATAAACAGGATATTTGCAATTGTTCTTTTTACAAAAGTAGTTTATCCATTACGTGTAGTATATGTTTTCATCGATTAAACATAGTTATGCATAGCAATAATCTCGGAATAGTGTTTAATTCTAATAAATAGAGCAAGGCCAATTATTTTCTGAATTTGAAAACCGATTATAATCGATAACTGATCAATTTTGACATACCAATTAATGGCGATGATCAATTTGGAAATCAAATTGATTCCCATCAATTAAATATTAATTATCTACTTCTGGCATTTCAATGTTGAAAAATTGTTCATGATTTTTATCATGCTCGTGTGTTTGGGAGGGTGGAGGTGGCTGATATAGCTCTATGGTCTGTTTTACTAAGCCTCGTAAGTTAATATTATGCTAGAAAAGGTACAGAAATATATGTTAGCTATTTCTGATATAAAGTCATATAATTCAGATTTTAATTTGTAAATATTTGATATGTTAGTGTAGTTTTATTTTTCTTGTTTGCCATTTTTAATATATTGTAGTTTTCTAAAAGTTAGCATTCAAATTCTTATAGATAATCTAAGGACAAATACATACATGTAGATGTAGGAACACCCATGGGAAATTTAGATTTAGGGATTTCTTAGGATCATATAGGTAACAAAAGAAGGAATTCGTAATTATTTGTTAACTTAAAGATGCTCCACCGCTGACAAATGGTATTTTTTCACTATAAAAAACAGGTGCAAACGATTTAGAATTTTTCATCAGTTACAAAAGTTACTTACTTTACACCATACCATTACCACCATTGAAAAGTTTGAGCTTATTACCAATTATTGTTCAAATGATTAATATCATTTATGCTCTGTCGGCGGTGGAGCATCTTTAAACTAAGTTAAATTAGCGAGGCAATTCTAGACGGCACGATGTGTAAAAGTATTTACTCATAAGATTTCGGTTTTATTTCCAATTGTAACACAGATGTCACACAACTATAGGCCAATTAGGCAGATAAGACTGTCCACTTAGCAGGACAATAGAGCTTGGGTAGGCACATGAATCCTGTTGACCAACAAACAAGTTCTTAGGTCGCATAGGTGTTAGGAACGCTATGCGGGTGCGCAAATGGTTACCTGAGAGGATTAACGGAGGCGATATGGTAATTGTCGCGTGGGTCCAGGGTCACTTTGCATCCTGACCACGACAAATAAACATCGAACCTAACCTCTGCCGTTTGTTCTTCTCAACAGGTAAGACCATTTCAAATTACTTTACTTTTAATATTTTTCTGTTAATTTTTATAAGGAATTTATTCTGTAATAATTGAAATATTGTATTTATATATATATTGTATATATAATATAGCATTCATTCTTAAAGGCCCACTACCTTTCCGAAACAGCTTTAATTTTTAAAATGGGAATGTAAAACGAGATCGATAATTTCGTAGAGTCGCAAAAGTTATGAAGTTACCGTTAATACTACACATATCATCACCCTCTGAATAATTGCATTAAAATAAATAAAATGTTAATTTTCATAATGCGGGTCGTCTTATGTTTCCCGCCATCGTCCTAAATACCGCGCGGTAGTTGACTATCACTGCGCCAGACGGCAAAACAGCGAAATGACACTCCGCGGTTTTCATGTCACGCAGATAATCTTGCATATGTTTGGTGTTGTAACGTCATCTTAAGCCATCGATATATATTTTCTGACATTGTTAATGTTTTTTAAGAAACCTTAAATGTTTTACTCCGGAAAGGTAGTGGGCCTTTAAGCTTCTTGAATTTGATTAAGAATTATAATATCATTTTTAGTCTTTATTGTTTGAGGATTTTGAAATTAAATAGGAATCCTATAAATTGAAAATAGTTTAAACATATTTTATAATGAATAAGTTTAATTCCCTTAAATAATGTTTTGGAACTCGATAATAGTTTCTTAATTATTTTATTTTGTAATTATTGATAGTTTTAGGTAAAAGATAGTATTAAAAGTTATTTGTTTTCACTAGCTGAAATTAATAAGTAGAATGTGAAATTACAATATAGGATTAGTGTAACTTATCTGTAAAGTTCATTAAAGTTAAATAGAGTTATCGCCCTTGTGTATCCTGTAAAACTGTCAAACTAAACAGTCAGCTTCTCTTGGTTAATCTTCCTAAATTCTGAAATGTCCTTGATGTTTCATTGTAAATCATATTCGTTACGACATCTTGTCTTTATTATTCGGAATACATTGTATGAAATTTATGTAAAATTTGTATGAAATAATATATCACTTTGCATCCTGACAACGACAAATAAACATCAAACCTAACCTCTGCCGTTTGTTCTTCTCAACAGCCTTAAGCATCAACTTCGAGAAGAGAAGAGAAATACGACAAAAGATTGTATAAAATTAACAAACTGGGTTCAAATTAATTCCCTGGTGTGGCAATGTCTATTTCTTACTACATGTCACTAGTAGAATTCTTTTTCTCGTGTTTTGATATAAGAATTATTCTTTTTCTCGTGTTTTGATATAAGAATTAACAGAATGCTCGTACAATCATATTCACTTTTGAGCATTCTTTCTTAACTATGTATTTACAGTGTAGATGTACATGTAGGTATTATAGTGTACACATATATCTATTTTCTTATATTACACTCCGAATTACATCGACGAAAACGATTCATTATAACTTTAAATGTGTTGTTTTCGAAAGTGTAAAACCTCAGAATAAACCTTAATCTGTTTTCATTGTTATTGATAAGCAGTCCAAGAGAAGTCATTGAAATTTAATATACTTAGAATAAAACATTCAATTTCCAGATACATTATGTTTACAAATTTTATTATAATCACACTAAGAGAATGTACATACACATATATTTGAATTTGATATAAAATGTTGTGACACCATGTATTACATTATATATATAGAGAAAAAATATCTATAGAGCCAAACGCCTGGGGTACATACATCTAAGTCTATACATCACCGCTCGTTTCGATGTACATGTATTCATTTCATAAATGGATATCTACATACCTTAGCCTATCAAAAGCGGCCCTTTAGAAGCTGTGCTTTCGTTGAATATTGACAAAAAAGCCATATTTTGATGCATTTTGATTTAATGCAACTAAATACATGAATTCTGTCCTATTTCCAGGATAGTGTAGCTGTTCATTTTAAAAATGCATTATACCGAACAAAAAGCCATATCATATAGTGTTCATTTTTCACATTGTCTGCCGTAGTCCTGTTACGGGGTGGGGTATTGCTTGATGTTTCCGGCAATTAATCTTTAATTAGTTCATTTCTGTTTTGTGATTGGCTTGATGCTCAGCAAATGAAATACTAGTAGTTATACCAATAGATGTACCGACTTCACTCTTATTTCTGATATATGCACATTTCAATGCATTTTTGAATAAATTGTCCCTTTAAAGGGATTAAGAGTGGAACGATTTGAAAAGCAGGAGATGCATAGTTGTCCACCGCCGATTTTGATTTTGTGCATCATTTTATGGTGGAAAATACCAAATATCTAAGGATTAACTTTAATATATTTCTTTGTTATGGAGATATAACACATAAATGTGAGTATAAACCGATATGATTTTCAGATACAGCATGTTACACTCTTCCTTCTAATAGCAATGGAAAACTTTCAACGTCATCTTCGACCATCAAAATCAGCCAAAAACCGCAATTTAGCAACTTCGCCGGCATCCATCTTTGATGACCGTAATATATTTCAGTCGCCAATGTGTGTACAGTGATATCACACTAAGTCTGGAATACTATACAACTCTTTTATATGTGGATATGAAGGATAGGGATAATCTACCAGTGTTCTACAACATTTTGTGATCCCCAGGGTAGAATATCCCTATCCTTCATATATATATCCACATATGAAAGAGTATTTTTCTCTCACATCTCAACTTTTAAATGCAATTTTACTACTATGATTTTCCGCCAATTTGAAACCAAATCGATAGAAAATGGGGCTGCAAGTCAATTCTCGATACATCAAAATTGCGTGATATTTTCAACTTGATTTCCGTTGTTTGTATCTTTTAAAGTAAATCCAGTCTAGTTTCTGAAAATAATTGTTAAAATTGTACCCAAAAATTAGTTATATTGTTAACGCTGTGACCTCACAAAGCTTTATTGTATGGGTAGTCATGCAATACCGCCTCAGGCGACATGAGTGTATTGCCCTTGACCAGCCAGTATTACATATGTAGGTATGAGAGAAATTGTATGCCAGACCTGTTTCTACCACAATACGCTTTAGAGGTCTAAATTATTATTCGGTTAGCTCCCTATTATATACCATGTAGAGTATGATTCTGCCTATTTATGATCTAAATCTATAAAACGACAAAAAATAGTACAAAATAGTACAAAAATGCACAATTTTGTATAGTGATCAAATCAATGTACACGTTGATATAAAAAACAAATGATATATTTTGTCCATTTATTACGAGATTATTATACATCATGTATCTCACCACTATAGAAACGCGAACAACAACTCATTTGAATATTACTAATTTAAGTACTTATATGTACATATCAACATACATACACTGTAGTTATACCAAAAATGTGAAAAAAGTAGCCAAAACAGAACGATGTATTGTGATAAGCAATATAAACTATTATCTATAAAATAATGAGATATATGTGTGTATCATTATTCTGCTTATAAACATGTTTTTGAAGTCAACAATTCATTCATGGAAAATATTCTGTTTGACTTAAAAGCCCACAATATGTACCTTTCCGAAACAGCTTTAAATTTTCAAAATGAAACCAGACTGATAGTTTTGTAGAGTCGTAAAGTAATACTACACTTATCATCATCTTCTGAACAATTTAATAAAATGTTCATTTTTATAACGTAGGTCGTCTTATGCTTCGTCCTAATTATCGTGCATTATATTACAGCGACACTGCTTATTATTTAGCAAAACTTGCAACAGTAAATATTTTGGATTCCTTTGATCTCCCACACATGTACAGCTCGGCGACGATCAGTTTGCAAAACGTTTCTGATTGGCCTACCAATCAAGGAACAGTAGTTGACTATCACTGCATCTTTTCTTCACATACAGATTACCAAGGACGTATATGAGAAGGATACGTCACAACGCAGGAGTTTTTGTGTTTGTGCACTGACTTTGACCTTGGGCGACGACTGATTTTCCTTTGATATGTAGCTTGCGGGTGCGAGGGTTACCGTCTTACTTTCTGGAGCGGGCCTTCATTTCATGAGATGTCGTATTTTTGTAACGAACATTTAAGACATATCCTCTAAATCATCCGTCCTTATTTAGCAAGTAATTAACGTTATGAAATTTAACAAACTTTACATTGGTGTTTCGTTTGACTCAATAAGACAAGTAATTGTTGAGAAAAATGTTTTTTATTCTCGGTTCATAGGCGTCTCGCGTGGTGTTGATGAATTTTTCTCACTTATAAATCCTTGAGATTACGGAGGAAATCTTACATTTGTTTTATTGTTGTTATCTCATCTTATCTTATCTCATCTATACAATTAAATCAGCACCTGCGGCTTTGCACCGTGGGAGACTACTGCATGCAGATTTAATCCCAAGTAAGGTAAAGTCGGGCAACGAAGAATTCCGTCGTGAGGCATCACTCTGGAACCATTCAAAAATAGTTTGACTTCATTTTGAAAAGGGTCGTTATCACTCTCTTGTGGGGTTTCGGAGTAAATTCGGGAAAATACTCTCCCCAAAGGGACCCATTTCCTCACACGAATTCCAGCAGGCAGAAACAGAGTATTTTATCTTTCTTTTGAGGATCCGAATGAAGGTTGCAGTGACATCAAGATCGCTTAAATATGACTAAATGTCCTCATATATGCAGGTTGCTGACATACCACATAGAAAGAGACGGGTGGTTTTCTTCCTTACAACAGCAGTGGATCGAAAGGTCTCCAGAGAGCTATGACTATCGCTGTTTCTGGATCTAAGGCCTATGGGGTTTTCCTCGGGCAAGGGTTTGGTCTGCATAGGCTCCCCATGATGTATATGCTGAGGTGAAAGCTTTGGGGGGGGGGGGGTCTTAGCGGTGTCCTTGGGTGTTACAGGGGATTTTCTTAACTCACCCAGATGATGACATTTTACCGACGATTCCATATTACATATAGATTCCGATTGAGAAGAATACGGGTCGAAATGGCTGGTAACATCATGACAATGCGAGGCAGGTGTTTTTTTTACCTAAATAAAGCTGTGATGGTATGCTGCAGCACCGCCGACGTCCTCAGCCGAGGCCATCCCTCATTGTGTGTTTCGACCCCTTACTCGGTACACTTTCAGGATGGGGGGGGGGGGGGGTCCACAGTGACAATCAGTCACTGAGCGTCGGTGGTGAATGTCCAGCTACTGGTGTCCTTCATCCACACCCAGCATGAAGATCGTTCTGCTGCCTTAGTCATCCTTTGCACTGCTGCCCTTCTGGTCCTGCCCAACAACCCTAATGCAGATAGCATTCTCCACACAGACTGTGCGAGGAAGCCTCTGCATCCAACCTCAACAGGGTAGTTCCATGTATGCCAGCCCTGCTCCCTGCATTCCGTCAGCAGTGCCCCATACTTCGCCCTCTTCCTTTCATGTCCTTCACTGCATCTTTCCTCCCATGGGACTGTTAGTTTGATAATGTTGACTTTCTTTGTTCCTGGTGACCATAGAACCATATCCTTTCTGAGGTTGGTGGTAACAATATCCGGAAAAGTTAATATCTGGTTGAGATCTACCTCCAGCCTCCAGTTCCCTGCCTGGCTGATAATTCCAGTTGACTTCTCAGATCTGGATGTCCTTATGTCACCTTCCCTCACTCACAAACCTAATCTGCTTATGCTTGGACATTGGTTGACTGGACCTGACGCTCTTCCGTTCTTTCTCCAAACAACAGCCAGCTCCCTTCGGACTTGGTTGTGGCGCCACGTATATCTCCCCTGTGATAAGGCCACATGAAAGGAGGTATGTGTTGGAGAGTTCCTCTCTGTCCACACAGCTGGCAGTCTGGTGTTTCCACAAGGTCCCAACTGGTGTTGGTAGCACGTGCACACCATACACAGATCGGAGGAGAAAATGCAGTTGGAATTATGGGTATTTCCAGATTTCTGTCCAGGATAGAACACGTGGTTATGTGCCCCACGTTGTCCAGGCTCCCTGAACACCTAGTTCCACTGCTTTGGCCTGTCTTCTTTCTTCCCTACTTGTTATCTCCTTCTGTACCAATGTCGCCTCTCTGTGACATCAGCTTTCTTCCAGAGAGTGTGTTTTGATGTTCCTAAGCCCTGTCTTCCTACTACGGTTGTTCCCACATTATCTTTGTGTCGCAACCGGCTCTCCGCTTCGTCGACTGTCTTGGATACTGACCATTTTCTACCAGTGCGTACTTCTACACCTGCTAGCCGCACCTTGTCATCCTTTGACTCTTTTAAGGCCATGATGAGTCTTACCTTACCTGTCTTGAATAATGAAGAGAGAGGAAGTTGGAGTTTTGTCGTTCTGTTGTATAAGCCTACTGCAGTAAAGCTTTGAGGGACTCCCAACCACCTCCTTAGGTGCCGTTTGATGATTCGCTCCATCCTTTCCACCATTGAAGTTGAGATCTCATATAGCATCAGGGGCCAGGCTAGGCGTGGCAGGAGACCGTGCTGTCACATCCTGGCTTTGAACTTCCATGGGAGACCTGTTTTGTCTATACGTCGCATCCCTTGGACATGTTGTTCTATTCACCTGATGTTGCCTTTGTCCTCTCCTCTCCTCCCCTGGATCTTTAGTTGGAATTGCCTGGTTATTCTTCCCTTCTTTATTATAAGAGATCTTAACTTCCTTGGTTTGAAGGTCATTCTTGCCCAAGTTACTGTTTTCTCTAGGGCTGTCAGTGAAATAGAGATTCTCTCTGGCGAGACCTTTCATGGGGTTTTTCCTTTGGTTGGACAAACGGAAGGTTGTTCTAATATTTGACTAACTGAGCCCGACACGAATTTCTTGATTCCTTTCAACTAATCACCTACCTCTTCTGCGAAACCTTCTACGGCTTAATCAACTGTATGTTGGAGAACTGCTGCAATCTCCTGGATCTTAGTGTCATTGGTTTTTATCTTAGTTTTTATCGAGGATACTGAGGAAGAGCACGATTTGCACGGAGCTATGTCCTTCTCAATGCATGATAACTTACCTTATACGTCCTTAACGTCCGTATGCATGGCTTTCACGTTCGCGAACCGATCGTCGTTAATCCTCGATAGAACTAAGGTATTTTCCTTCACGGCCTGGTTCATGCAAGCTATATCAACTCCAACTGACTGCCGAAATCTATCCAGTGACAGAGTTTTCGAGGCGATTAGATGAAGTCCTTCTGACAAGCCTTTCATGGTAGAGCTTATGGATGTGTTACCAGCAAATACTTTATCTATCATTTGACAAGATGACTTCACATCCTTCTTAAACTCCTCCAGCTCAAAATTAATAGATTTTTTTATCTTTGATTATCTAATTAATTTAATGTTCACGCATTCCTTTATCTCACGAGAACTTTTCCTCACATTAGCAAGTTCGAACTTCAGCATATCTGCATCAATACATAAAGTTGATATAGTGTTGTCATCGATCGGAAGACAGCTATCTTGTGTGAATTTTTCAGATGTGGACGCGCCTTTACATGAGGAGAATAGTTCATTAAGATCAAAATCAGAAACGCATTTAAGAAATTGATGGAGAACATAACAATCTCTAGCATACTTAGATTGTGCAGAAGATTTGATAGTACTTTTCCTTGAAACCAGGCGAGATGTTGGACAATCTTTTAAGTGTCTTGCCTTGTCGAAGAGAATGCCCGGTAGCATGCAATCTTGCTCTCTGAATTACCACAGAGCTTCAACAGCGTCGAAATGTACACGTCTTTATGTAGACCCTGAAGAGTTTGGTCAAACAATTTTAAATCCTCCTCTTGAGAGTGACCTATCATATCTAGGAATCACCCCATTCACCTCATCCCGACTGCTTTACAATATCGAATAAAAACATAATCTTTAACTGGGTCTCTCTTCATCACGTGATAATCTTCCAAAGAATGTACATGTATGTGCTCAACTTGACATGCCGAAGCACATGTGTGTATTATATGTCGGGTTACAACCGTTTGAATTATTTATCGTAGTTTTTCGTAATTATGTATGGACAGCCTTATCCCTCACTTACAAGTTTATACATAACAATTACGAAAAATGAAGAAATGAATTTGTAAAAACTAAATTTATCTTTTGGAGGACAATATACTGAAACCTAGATCTGCAGTGACTTACGTGTCAAAATGTAAAAGAAAAAAAGCAACAACATACTAAGACTTACAATAACTATTCACAGGCATATCAGGCACGTCAAGAATGTTGTAAGAAATTGAAATGTTTGTTGACTCATGTCTATTTCCTCCGATTACATTTACCCCTCCGACTTGTGTTGTTGTTTTTTTCTTGTTTCTCTCTTAACGTTATTTATTAACCCTAGTCATGCTGTGACCGACTAAAGTCGGTTCTTCGGTGTCGTGCGGATACCGACTTTAGTCGGTCTGTGTACTGTACGGCTACTTCGTATTTTGTAATATGAATAGTTCTAAAATAAAACTTATTTCAAAGTTAATTTCGATACTGGCCATTCAATAAATATGTCAGCTTTATGTGTGTAAAATATGTAAACCTAACTCGTTTGCGTTACCAAGTACCGTGCCGTAATTGTCTGCTAGCAGGGATTTTCTCTGTTACATGTTATTTTTAGCCCTGGAAAACCCGCCCGGAAACTCAGACTAGATATTCTGAACAAGCGCAGTGCGGACGTGACCTCACTTCCGCGCACATGTCTGCAAATATCAAAACAGGTACTCCGGTAAAAAACGGCACTTAGACGACGATTCGATCTTAATCGGCGGATTCTTCTGCACGTACGTAATATTTATATCGCACTTGAAATTGCTAGTTGCATTTCATGGTCAAATATATTTATAAATACGGCGAAAATCGATGTTATTTCAGTCTCAAATTGATCTACTCTTATTGTCATTACGTCATCATAACATGTGTAAACTGGAGTAACCTGTTTTGACGAAGACGAAAATCACTAAATTCGTTCTATTTTCGCAACGAGAGTCAAATTAAATGATTGGATTATATAGAATTGTTATGTTGTTATTTGTTATTTATTGTTTGGGATGTTTTAATGGCCAAGTGGTCATAAAAACGAACCAGAATTGAGATTGACCAGACGGTCGTGGGTCCGGTGTCGGAATTTCGCTATGGCGGACGGGAATTTCTTGCTCCGAAATGTTTTGCCGGAAAATCGCGATCTGTTTGAGGAGATATTTCTTAATGAGGACAGCGATGATGCTGAGTTTGAGGGATGGGACGGTGATGATTTTGATGTAGTAGAGGAACACCGGAACGTGTTTGAAGATGACAGCTGGGTGCAAGGCGGTCTACCCCCGTCTGGACGGACTTTCATTGGAAACGCTGGCGTTACAAATCCTCCGGAGGAAGGCGAGACGTTGTCTCATTTGGACATTTTTCAGAGGTTTTTCACCGAAGATGTCATTGGTATGATGGTACTGGAGACCAACAGATATGCAGCCTCCTACTTGGATAACAGGACCCTGTCACAACACTCCAGGTTGAAGAAGTGGGTACCTACAACTGTTGGTGAGATGAAGGCATTCTTGGGGATGGTGATAGCTATGGGGCTTGTCAGACAGACCGATATTCAGGAATATTGGACCACTAACGAGGTAACCAGTACGCCATTTTTTGGGACTGTTATGTCTAGAGATAGGTTTATGAATGTTATGAGTTTTTTTCATCTATGTGACAACAATACTGCTGTGCAGCGAGGCCTTGATGGTTATTCCCCTTTACAGAAGTTAGGTAGACCCTACACAGATATTTTGAAGAGTTTTGAAAACTGTTACAATCCTGGAAGGAACATTGCTATTGATGAAGGTATGATACCGTGGCGAGGGAAGTTGAACTTTCGTGTATATAGCCCTGATAAACCAATCAAGTATGGACTCAAGATGTACATGCTGTGTGATTCTGCGAATGGATACTGTAGTCGGCTTGAGTTATACACTGGTCGCGAGGGAGTACAGCTGGACTGTAGTGGGAATGGTTCGACTTACGACGTAGTGATGCGGTTGATGGAGCCATATTTGAACAAGGGACATCACCTATATACTGACAACTACTACAGTAGCCCTCAGCTATTCTATGATTTGTTTATGAACGCCACACTGGCTTGTGGAACTTTGAGGAGCAACAGGAGAGGAGTTCCAAAGGCAATGAAGGAGGCGCATCCGGCAAAAGGAGAGATATCCGTGTTCAATAATGGAACTCTGGTCGCCCTTAAGTATGCTGACAAGAAGGATGTGTCCTTTCTTACTACAATTCATGAAGGTATGTTTGTGTTGCATGGAGTATCAACATATTACATGTATACATGTACATAATTTCAAGTATAATCTACAGTACAGTATGTTGCTGGATGTGTTATTTTTTAAAATTTGATTTCACAGAAGAAATTTATATACCAGTACATTGTAATAACAACTGAGAACTAGACTCATTTTTTATAAATGTTGAAAACTTACAATATTTTTACCCTGTGCAATTACATGGGTAAGTATTTTTAATTTTAGTTTTAAATTTTGAGTTCTAATTAAAAAAAACCCAGAAAATTCAGATTACTATTTCATTATTACAGGTGTAATGGTGGATACAGGAAAGCGTGACCATGATGGAAACAGAATTGTCCGGCCTGACTGTGTCTTGAGCTACAACAAGTACATGGGAGCAGTAGACAGGTAAGTTAAATAGCCAGACTAAATTTAATTCTTACAGATAAAACACTACACCCGTTCCCTGACATTTTCGTCCGGATTGTGAGTTTTCCGGACTATCGGCGTCCGGATTATCGCGGGTCCACTGTATTGATAGATTGATAATATGAGAACCATTGAAATTTAATCTGTTGAAAAAGATTTGTTTACATTGTAAAAACTGCATCACTGATGCTAGTTTTTTTTATTGATTTAACATGCCAGGTACTGACGACTGGCTGGTGGTTTTTCTCTGGTTACTCTGACTTTCCTCAAACAACAAACCTGGCACGTCCTTATATGACCTTGGCTGTTAATAGGGCATTAAACCAATGAAAAAAAAGTCCTATTAACTTGATGCTAGGAGATTTGCATGTCAGCAAATGAGTTTATTTTGCATGTCATATTTCAAAGCATTTTTTTTTGAAAAGTTTAAAATCAAAACATCACTCTAAATAAAGGACATTGCTTTAACAGGTGTGACCAGATGGTATCCTACAATGGATTCGACAGACGGACATTGAAATGGTGGAAGAAGGTCTTCTTTCATATCCTTGGCATTGCAGTCCTGAATTCTTATATAATCTACAAAGAAATTAGTCAGCACCCAGTTCTTCAAAGGGTATTCAGGTAATGAAATACAAGTAAAAACACATAACGTCAGTTGATGAAGCAGATGTATTATTGGAAAGAAAACATATCTGTCTTAATTAACTTAAGACAGAATTAACTTAAGACAGAATAGATTAGAAAAAAATGGGTTTTGAAGGTGCATTTTACTGTTAGATATTAATAAAAAAAAAAAAAAAAAATCAGGAATCAGGAACTTTGATCATGTACAAAAAGAAAGTATTCAATGGGAGCATAACAATTTTGACATCAAAGGCGTTTTGTGTGAAATCATGAAAATTTACATTCCAATAATCTATTTATTTGACATTTTCAGGAGAGAAGTTGTCCGCCAACTTGTCATGGAGGCTGATGTGACAGGACCAGAGTCTAGAGGTAGGAAGAAGGGAGACAACCTTCAGCGCCTGTCAGCGAGACATTTCATAGGGCACCTTCCACCAACGGGAACCAAATCAGCAGCCAGGAGGAGATGTGTTGTCTGTGGGCCTGGTGAGATGGAGTTGTATAGAGCACAACATCAGGGACTTCCTGCTCCAAGACGTCTTGGAAGGGAAACCACTTTCCAGTGTAAACAGTGTTGTGTTCCACTGTGTGTTGAGCCTTGTTTCGAACTATATCACACTAAAGCAGAGTTTGTGTTGGCTTACAAAAGACTAAGACTTACCACCCAACCTGGACAAGAAGAGTAGACTTTGAATCGATAAATTCAAAATTGTTTATATGATGACATGTTGTGCCAGGCTATGTATATATTTGACAATTACTTAAAACATGATTCATTGAATAAGTTGCGATGTAATTATAATTGATGTCGACCAGGAAATCAGGAAATGTACCAGTCTAAATTTTGGAGGAATATTGCATGTAAAGTGAATTGACTATATTGAGTTAAAGAGAGTTATTTTATGCCAAACAACTAGTCAGTCTGATGCATTGAAATAGAAATTAATTCAATAAACATGTTACTATTTTTCACTTTTTTTAGACAATGCACATGTTTCAAGACCTTAACTCTTCCACTTTGTTAAAAATCCTTTGAATCAGATTATCTCCCTTGATCGATTTCTTATGACAAGTGTACATTTGCCATGATATGACGTTTTTTTTCTCTTTTTAATTAAAAAATGAATGTAAATAAAATAAATTGATAAAAGATATGGATGAGTTTAATTTTAAAATATGATTGTTTGCTGAAAATTTGACTTTAATATTAATACAAAATATTCATGATTGAAGTTTTATCGTTGTTATGTTGTTGTTTTTGTATTTCCTGTAAGGTGAGAAAATCGCCTTGAATTTGCTCAGGAGGTTTCCCAAAAGTTAAACAGCATATTTGAAAATATTTTTGGACCAAAAAAAATTTTTTTTTTTTTTTTTTTTTAAATTTAACAATTCAGCCCTAGACGTCAGTAGAATATCAAACAATACAGCATGACAAGGGTTAACACCGACAGTTGTGACGTTAACGTTGAGCAGACGACGTCAAAAGATCGGTAGACAAATATTGACGTAATGTATATCTGATTATACAAGAGCTAAAGCTCGTGTCTTTTTTTAAATTTTAACAAATAACTCACTCATGTGGAATAAATTCAATTTTCAACAACTCATTGTGTAACCTCTCTATATATCTCAGGCTTATAATTCTAACCAAGTTTGACTCATTTCCCATGAAAATTGAGCAAATCATGCTCATAAATGTGGTTTTCCGATATAAACTATTGTAAATATGACCCATCCACATGGGAAAATCTCTATTTACGTAACCGTTTGTGACCGCTATTGGTATCAGCATACACTAGGATGTTACTGCTACCATCCTGGAGGCTAGACGTACCTCCTACATGCCAATGTATAGTATATACGTACGTGCGGTGGTCTGTATAAAATCTCCTTGCGCCAGAAAGCAACATGGAACTACATGACATTCGGAATTTGACGACAATACAGCAGCTATAAAAACGCATTGCTATTATCCAATAAATAAACTGTGGTGGTTCAGCTGAACACACGAGCGAACAATTTTTTTTCCATAACCCGATAAAATTAAAAAATAGTGACATCAATACTTATCATTAATTTTATACTCTATTTGATAAAATGAAGTATGTTTAAATGTAACATTATAGTGGTTTTTCAAGGGATTCTTTTTTCCGAATCAATACGCAACGTCAATGTCTCTATTGCGACGTCACGATAACGTTGGGGTTTTTGCGCCATTCTCGGAATTTTTTTTCATAGTGGTATGCAAAAAAAAAAAAAAAAAAATTGGCCAATCAGAAAGCCAGATTTGGTATGAAAACAAAGAAAAATTAATTATATGTATATGTATAAGGATAAACATGTCTCGCTGAGAATTTGATGTTTTATACGGTTCACTTTTATTGCCTAGTAGGTAAGCGATATAAAACAAGTAAAATAAAATGCATGCAAACGTTTTAATAATGGTTTGCATACCGTTAGCAGCAAAAGGCATCAGTTGTAGCTTTAAATACGACACCATTCTCTGTCTAAAAGTCACTTGAACTACAATATCGCAGCTATTACAGTGGTGTGTTTACCTTATTAGGTGCATGTTCTTGTCTAAAAATAACTTCATCTGTGAGGGTGTGTGAAAATAGAATTATAAATCTTGTGTCTTTTGTAACTTTTAAAAAATAACTCACTCATGTGGAAAAAGTGTAACCTCTATTTAATTGTTTGGGACCTCTATTAAAGTATCAGCTTACTGTCGGATGTTATATATTTTTTTATGCAATTGTTATGCAAATCATGTATACAGTACAAAATATTGTAAATATACGTGGTCTACGTAAAACCTTCTCGAACCGGATCTTCTATCTTTAGAATCGTCCGGGGATCGTATGCAGCGCATACGTGCCAGTGCCTGCACATTGACTCTGTGATTAAAAGTCATCATCGTATTGTACAGGTGATTGCTAGGAAAAGTTGGGCAGAAAATCTCGCGAGATAAGTAATGTGCTTGAAAATTTCTGTCGCTTGGGTTAAAATGCACACGCCTCATTCCATAGTGTGAATGGAATATTTATTTTCTTCTACTCATATTCATAGTGTCAGAAATGCTTTGTTGTCTTTGCGAACATTTGTGTTAAGATTGAAACGATACGATGATCATCAAATATTGTTATGACTTGTCGAGGTTTTGACCATTACGTAGGTCACACGAGTGCCATATGATTATAATAATTATATTATTTGCATGCAAGTTGTCTTGTATGCATACCTTTGATATTTACACGTTGGGATTATTTGAATAACGTATCGAGATTAATGTTTGCCAACAAACACGCAAGGTCAGTATGTCTTTTTATTGGAATACAATTTTTGAATTTTATTTTTATTGAACTTGAAATTAGAGGCTGGGCAAAAATGTTAACGAAGGTTTCTCAAATCCCGTTTAGGAATAAAATGCAAAATGGCCACCATTATTGTGTATTAATTTCTGGTATAGTTTTAGTTTTGGAACTATTCTAACATACAAAGAAACACGTTTGAGGTGTCAATTTCAACTAATATGAGGATGGCAAATCGATTAGTGATAATTTTGAAATAATTAAATGTCAAAGGAAGCTTTATTTTAATCAAGAATGAAATCTAAATTCAACAGATCTACTACAATATATTCGTCGTTCAAAGGGAATATTTGTGATATCTCCATTTCAACACACACACACACACACACGCACACACACGTATATATAATAAGTTGTTTCTGAAATTGGCTCATTTTATGTAACATTGGTTTCTGCTTGAAATCTGTTGTCCATACTGTTGGATGCAAATGAGTTGCAATAATAAGTAATTCTAACAAATATAAAGAGATTATATTCAAAGACATAACCAATTCGAATACGTTTGTATTATATGTACATAATGATATTACAAATAACACATTGGACGATACAAACAAATCACTTTGAATGTGCATACTGGGTCAAAAACTAGATAAAAAGTATTGTTTTGTTCAGCCATCTACTAGGGAAAAAAGAAAGCTGTAATTAATTCTGATCGAAAATACCCCCATTTTTCAATACTTTTGACAAGTTTACTATGCAATTATAAGCATACCTACATGATAAGAGAGAATGTAATGTGGATAAAGATCCTTAAATTATGTAGCTGTAAAATTATTTAATGTACAATAATTCATCACCAATGGCGTCTATCTTTATTTTTTTTAATCTGCATGAATAGAGGGAATTTGCCCAAATATTTATAGCGAAAAGGAAATTTCCAGATTTCATGATGTCAAGAAGAAATTATCTATTGTGACCTCATTAGTCAGTAAGATAGGACAGAAGGCAGCAGGTTAATTTAACTATGAACAATGTGATCTTTCAATTTTTGTGTGTACATTTTTATCGGATTTATCAAATAAAAATGTAGTAGATTGTAATTGTATTGGTATGAAATATGCTTGGATAAATAGTTACTATGCTTGTTCAATTAAAATATCAAGATTGAATGAAGATCATGGGTCAGATTGGCTACAAATATTTCTTGTTAATAACTTGAAAAGACCTAGATTCCTAATATTTTGTCTGTGACATTCTCGGATGAAGCGCTGCCAGTTTTTGAATGAGCCTGACCTTCATTCGAGGCCACAGAGTGACTTTTCGTCAAAGACTGATAAATCCTTGAGACCTGGTATTGGGGTTGTATCGTGGCCTTCATTTAAGGTCACAAGGGGTCAAATAAGATAAAAGCGTTAAAATGACTTCTTATCATTTCTACGAGACCTAAAGACCTGATATTGGGTTCTGAAAAGCTCATTAGTATACAATATCTGTTTTTTTTTTCAAAGCAAGGGTGATAATATTTAGTCCATTTGTCGTTTTGTATTTTTTCCAATTTATTTTCTGTTACTGTGCATTGTTACCATATGTTGTTTTTATTTTACAAGTACAAATAAGAACACACAATGCATTTTGACAGCAATGCCAAAAATCATTATATTTACATCTACAATTAACTGAGTACATACGGTCAGACCATGATGCCAAGTTGTGGTCTACAATTTCATTTCACATTTAGACAATGATATTAGTCATTGTAAAGTGATTTTGCAGGTATGTTTCCATCTAAATATAAATAAAATATAAAAAACAAGAATTTTATAGTGCACAATTTCCAATTTGTAACTAATATGTATATGGCATCAAACATGTTTGTCTGTATTTTAATGATTTTCACAAAATAGCATGTCACAATTTTCGCACAGTCATGGCACATATAACTTTAATTTTGACCATGAATTTGATTTATAGGGTATTTTCATTAGTATTCTGATACAGACAGAATATGTATATACATTTTAGGCGTAACAAACATAGCTATGATTGCTATTGTTTTGTTTGAACGTTTTGGGGAAGACACCGATATAGGTTATCGGAAACTCATTTTGCATTTTGGATGGCATTAATCTAAGATAGCGAACAGTAAAAGTATCATTGTATTTATTGTATATTTTATATTTATCTTGATCATGTGTAAGATGAGCTACTAAGCTCAACATGTGATCAAGCTTAAATGAAATCTATTATTATTATAATTATTATTATCACAGGGAGGAAACTCGGAAGAGACGACCAGATCACCGATTGGGAGTTATAATGTCTAAATCAACAATACCGAAAGTGTTAATCGCCTTGATAATGCTCACGGGCACTTTCTTCATCATGTGAGTATTGTATGTTATTACTACTGTAAACCAACTATACCGGAGTATTACCCGCAGCCGCGTATAGCCTCGGGGAAACTTTCTATTTGTAGGTGATATATACTGTGGACTGCTAGGTGTATGGGTACATGAATGAGCGCACGTGTGTCGATTCACGCGCTTTATATAGGGGTCGGTGAGTCGTCGGAATGTAAAACGAAAAATGGCTGTCCTCAACCGTAAACGATTCTTGAACAACGAGTATACTTATTTAAAAAAAATCATTTTAATAATTTTAACTTGCATTGTCAGCTTTAATGCATGAAAACGTCACATATTTTGACACAACGACCTCGACGCATACGGTTTCCAACAGCAGTTTTGGACGTCAAGCGGCGATCACAACATAGCATGACGTCATTGGATTATTGATGACGTAGAACAAATGATGACGTGATATAATGGAAAAAGTAGTTTGGTCAAAGTTCACCGTATTATCCAATCAGAATGTGTACAGAGTTTATACCACGTGTGGTATAAACAAATTGTTAATCAACAGCCGCATCGTTTATTTGATACCCTGAAAGCTGAATAACACCGCCTATTGTGGTAACAATACATATATAAAGGTGTATTATTGCCAAGCAATGAGCAACTTCGGTTGTATAAATGTCGATAAAGGTTTCTCAGCTGTTTTTGCTTCAGAAATGGTACACCAAACCACATAGAAATCATTGCCTGCAGGCCTATAACTGAGTTGATAAATAGTGCGAATGCAGCAAGTGTGGTTAAGTAACTAGTAAACTAGTTGACTAGGAAATTGTTATGAGGCTTGTAAATCTAGACAAAATATATATAGAGAAAAAAAATTCGAGGGGGAAAAGTCGGGTATTCATATCGCCTGCTGCAAGTCTGATTAAAATCCAAATCTTCAATTGCATGTCATGCATGTGGTGCACCTCTCATATTACACCGCATCGAATATAAAAATACTTTGACGCCTCCGATATGCGAACCTTTTAAGTATGCAAATGAAATAGGCCTATATTACAAACCATGGATATAAAAGTATCATGTTACGTTTTCTCTTTATATCGACGTAGATTACTAGTAGAGAAGTGTAATGGAAGAACTGGTCCCGGTTCTAGAGGTGATTAGCTTGATCACATAATTTGTGAATTTTTCATTTGCTTCAAAACGTATGATTAAATCTTCTTTTAAGTTGTAAAGTATGTTTGCAAGGTTGGAGTCCTTCAGATAAAAGATTTAGACTGATAATAGGCCATGGGTAAGGAGGGTCCCACATGCACCCCCACCCCCAAACCTCCGAACCAATCTTTTTAATTGGATTATGTTATGAAATTTTGAAGTCCCTCTTAAATATCCAGTCAACTTTAAATTCAAAATATAAATCTTCAATAAGAGGTCAAACAACTGATTAGAATTGCTGTGGGAAACATTTTTGCTGCGTCAAGCAAAATAGGAAAAATAATACCATTTTTGAGCTTAAAACGCTATTTTTTCACTTCCTACGTAAAAACCATCATATATATTGGATTATGTGGTCCTTATATGTATTTTATGTTCAATTGTGGTCATTTTGACGCCTTATTTGTCTACTTCGGTTGAAAAATGTCAATGTTATGACTAATTTTCACCTTTTAGTTTAATTCATCTTAATTAAGTTCATTCCAACTTATGCAATGTTAACATTTTAATTTGTGACCAGTGGATCGTAAGGGTTCGGAGGTTTGGTAGGAGGGGGTGCATGTGGGACCCTCCCAGCCCATAGCCTATAAGTAGTTTTAATAGAAACTCATTTAAATACAGTGACTTTTGAACACCTGAGTCCTGGTTTTAGTCACATATATCGCTATATTCACTTAATTAGTAAATCCGTAAACAATTCTTGTAACCGTTTATTTCAGAAAGTACTGAAGGGATATGTCTCCAATATTAAACATAAGCTTTTCTTCATCTCTAGTTATATGAATACAATGTACATGCATTACATTTTGGGACCGATCGGTTAACAAGAAGCCTGACAGGTAGGCATATTTAAAGTATGTTGCAGCAAAATTAATTGTTTAAAAATATCAAAATAATCGCCGAAGCTCTAATTAATAAGCCTAATTATACAATAGATTTTGGCCAATCTATGTATTTTTGTAATTTTGATATGTATACACATGTATTTTGTATATATATATACAGAATGCAGTATCTCGACGTCAACAATGTGCACTCAATGGCAAACACATACACGTTAGGGTCGGGGGTAAAACATTAGGATCGATCGGGTAACCCTAAACAGGCATTATTTTTTTTGGCCTAATGTATTGTCGTCACAACGTGACATTACTGTAATTGCTAATAAATAAGTCCATGTAATTGAATCAATTAATGAATTTGGCTTTGGTCACACTGTATGCGTTATAGTAATTTTGATATGTATATTTTTTCAGAATGCAACATCTCGATGTCAACAGTGTGCATGTTAAATCTCGACTCGGCAACATCTCGACCAACAACAAAGTATTAAACCGGTAAGGTGAACTAAAGTTAGAACTATTGTTAATGGCACAAGTCTATATTTCATATTTTATATAGGTGTATGTGATGATGTTTATTTGCATCCACAAACTTCAGTTACACTATGCTAAAAGATCAAAGGGTAGATTACAATGAATTATTTTCAGATGAAATGACCCCATGGTAATTGCATTCTGGGAGAAATTTCCTTATTCTATATCGTCATCATATCTCTCGATAATCATATATCTCGATACTATTGTCATTCGCTTTACGATGTCGCTCTTGGCGTTTAAAGTCGCTAAAAGGTTCGTGTTGGACCATTCTCCGGTTGATGCGTGCGCATCTGCTCACTTCCGGTATTGGCAGTTCGCCAGATAAACAAGCGATAACCATGTCACCATTATAATCATTAATATTACTTAATGGTTTTGCAGTTTTCAAATAGAAATAGAATTTTCGTGATGCATTTTCCTGTGTTGTTAGGGTGTAATGTGGCATCAGACGATGACCTAGTTTTAGTTGTTTGCAGTAGATTTGCAGAACATTTTAGAAAAATAAGGCGGGTATTCAACACACGTGTTTCATCGGTAACATCGGATCTGTAGGATAGATACTCCAGGGGTACCGATTACTTACGATCTCTATACCCCTGGACTATCTCATAGTAAAACTGCAGGCAACAGAACAGAACAGGTAATTTAGTCCTTTGCTGCACATCAAAAGAGCCGTATAACGGAACACTGTGGTTGACTGTGTGGCTTTGAAGTTGGACGTCGCTCTCTGTAGCGAGAGCGTCTTAAAAGGATATCTACGTTGTCCTGTGATTCGTCAAATGTTTTCCACTGAGCTGCATCCAATTTTACTATGATATAGTCCAGGGATGTAGACATCGAATGTGATCGGAACCCCTTGAGTATCGAGGATCATGATAATGCGTATAAACTTGTAATTCACTGAAAATGCGTCAACATACTGGAAGTACTTGTATGTTACACCTGTTTACAGATCGATATACGTACTAGCTGTAGTCATTCATCGTTTTATCGTTTCCGGTAACCATTTCTTGTAGTATACAATATTATCTAAATGATACAAATATATTCGTATTTATTTGGATATTTTATATATTTAATGGTTTAGGTGATTTATTCTCGCCAACAATCCAGCAGCAAATGAGTCCGTCATTGTGTTGCGATTGTAAACACGCTTCAGTCGGTCGATTTTCCGTGAATTAAAGCATTTTACGATTGAACGTGCTTCTGGTTCGTAATGATGTTAATCTTATTTATAATTCCATTTCGTATCATATCTTTTAAACACGCTTCCCTAGATATTTTGATGTCTACATTACAACTTCGCCAAACCGACGATTTCCACATGTGAATCACGACGTTATAATGCATTTTTACGATCGTATTAAGTTTTGTTATATTCCAAATGTATATATATTTCAATGCTTTTCTGCGATTATTTGGATGAAAAACTATACTAAACCGGCCAAATATACACTTGTACAAACTTTTTTTCGAAACATCGTCTGATTCTCGGGAAATATAGAAATCATTTAAATGTAAAAAAAATACCTGTTCGAAAGCATATATAATTAATCGGCAAAATGCATATATTATTTATCGCAATATGATAATATTATTTATTTAAAGATTTGTCAAATTTCTGCGCTTATTCATGCAGGTAAAAATCTTGGTAACTACAGCAAAATGCTTGAAAAAATGCAAAATATCGTGAAGCTTAGCCCATAATTGCAGAAAATTTGCAGAGCATTTGTCCGGCATACGAGTACATACATTTGTACACATCCAATTATTTGTTGTTACAGCTGTTATTCATGTCATTCTGACATAATTCTAGTTTTCTTTATTTATCAAACTTATATCTTTATTTTAAGTTCTTAAACTTCCAACTAGTGTCACTGATAGACGATTAGTGATCATTGCAATTGTTCGGTTAAAAAGATAAATGATTCGTAAATCATTAATTAGTTCAATAAACTTGATGATTAATTGATTAATTTATTAATTAAATGTATATTTTTATTTTCAATTTCTTTCTAAGAACACTGCCATTGGAATCAACTGATCTCTCAATAGCGGCTATTTCTAGAAACATTCTTGGTCGCTATCACATGTATCGCAAGATACGGCGAGGAACAAATATGAAGGAGCTTTTTGATCCTCAGTATTCCACGGTAGAACTTGATAGAACTTCAGGGACTCTAACAGCTGGGGAAAAACTAACAGTTAAAATATCACTGCGTAACGGTTTCAATAAGAAACTCACTCAGGGAGGCGACCTGCTCAATATCTGGCTCCGAAGTGATAATGGCGCTTCGGCTGTCGCTGGCTACATAGTCGACCATATGGACGGCACTTACACGGGTCACGTGATGGCATTCTGGAGCGGAAACGTCATTGTGAGAGTGTCTGTCACTAATACGAAAGAGGGAATAGGTGTATATACAAACTATGTGAATGAACATGGAACTTATAAATTTATAAAGGCAACATTTACGAGCGATAAAAAATTCACAGAACAGACATTATGTGCATCTTCACCATCTAGTTGGATGGAAAATCTATACAAAGGATTGTGTAATTTTACTACAATGAATTATGATATCCCTTTTTATTGTGGGAAGCCAAAGAAACTATCGTGTGCAAACTGGACAACATATCGCTATGATGATACACTATATCTGGACAGAGATTCCACACAAATACTCAGGTAAGTAAAAAAAAACAACGCCCGAAACGTAATGGCGGGCATTCTATTCTGTCATGACAAATTACAGTGTAACCTTCCTTGTGGGTAGATATCGATTGGGTCGTCATTATTTTGTGAGCGAAAGTTTTAAGTTTGTTTTAAGTTCGATTCTGTGGTCACATAGACTATTCTGACCGCGGTTTCCGAGTAGTTATCATGACTAACCACAAATTTTTTATCCTATTGTTATATATACGTCTACATATGTGTAATACTGGGTCTGATATTAGTATAACTATAACAGAATCAAACTCTTTTGTAGATATTTTGGTTATTAGGAAGAGATTGTTCGTTTTTCTCCTAAATTGTCCGGTTTTCTCCTAAGTTTCTAGTTGTCGCCCTCTGTAAAACCTCCAGCTTATATTCATGCCCACTCCACTTTTCAGCTTTTAAGTAACCAAAACAAAACCAAAGAATAAATTTGTGCAATCTGTATTCGATGAACTGTATACCAACTTTCTTTCGCCGCTACAAAACGCGATTTCCATTTCTAACACAGGTTCGCGATGATTGCTATTCGCGGAATTAAAAATTGAATTGAAATTCATGTAAATTTAAGTGATGTTGATATAAATTTCCAGATATTCACTTTGTTTGAATCTACATGGATCGCAATAATCGCGGGAGTAAATCACATGCCAATAAAAAGATGATTTACGGGGTTTCGAGATCCCAAGACGACGTTGACACAGTGCAAGCTTACGTCGATTAATCCCGCCTTTCGGTGAGTATGACGTCACAAAAATCACGTCAAATTTGACATCACAATCACTGGAAGCTGCGACTAATCCACTGTAAATCGTATTTACCCACGTCGTTTTAGGATTTCGAAATCCTCGTATTGAAGCTAATACTTACCGCCGCCTATTTGGGGGTCCGGAATTGATTTTGTGACGTCACGTGGTTTTGTGCACACACAATTAACGTTTTTGGAAAAACAATTTCTGCCTTCAAGTGCATAGTGTAAATAATGCAACAATATGTACACTGACTTTAACGTATTGTATCCTCTCATGTTAACAATGTTGTGTTGATAAATGAGTAAGAATCAATTTTGTTTCTCAGGCACAGGGACAAGTTGGTGGGGGAGATTCATTTGGCCATTACTCCGAGTAAGTATGAGAGGTTTTATAATTTCTTGATATGACATCAGTGGTAAATTACATTAACATTCTTTTCTTACATCATGTGTGGTATCACAAAACAAAGCGTTTATGAGAAAAATGGTCCTGACAAACCTGCAGTTACGGCTGTTGGAGGCTGCGAGTTTGAGCCAACGTACGCCAGAGGCTTGATACTGATTCTTGATCCTCCGAAATCCTGTCCCGTCACGCAAATTATGAGAGTATTTTATATAACCCTTATGACAATGACGTGTGAACTAACACAAATCGGTTTTAGTTTTACATTTTTATGTTGTTCAACACTTAGAACTTTTAATTATGGCTGTTAAAGGTAGGTTTCGCCCAATGAAATATAAAGACTACGAAATTGAAATTTATCCTGTACATAGATGTAATCTTCAGATCATTTTCAATGCATACAGCGAACAATATGAGTGGTCAGTTGCCTAGCTTGACCAGGAAAATGCTCCTCTAAAAATAGAGCAAAGTCAAGCTTAACATAAAACATAACGTATTTTTTTCCAAAACGAGGCCGCAGCAACAAACGGAAGCGTGCAGATGGCAGCGACAGCTTGCCAAGGCATGTTTAGTTTAAAAAAAAAACAACAACAAATCGAAATGTGATGAACTGTTTATACATATCATATAATCTAAAACACTTCATGTTACTTACATACGTTCTAGCTTATACACCAAACAAACATGTAGTTAGTCTGCGACTGTATGTGCGCTGGCATATGTGTTGAAATTTAACTCACCACTTGCAACGCCGTTACACGAGTCCCGAAAGATCCGGGCAAGTTCCGCTTGAGATGTGGCTTCATTTTCTTCTATTGCTACATGCCATCTCTGAATTTAATTCCCTACAGATATCCTAGGATGCTACCGTTTCCATTATGATTTCCTCCACATTGTTGCCGATTCAGACACTTTTTTTTATCTAACACACTTTCGTTCAGCTCTTTTGTTTACTTTTAGTGCGTCACAATGCGCATGCGCGATACTTCGACAACACAATCCATCGCAGCTTCATTTGCATACTACAGTGTAAACCCTCTAACTAGAACTCGCATTCCTCGAATACCCCCTATTCCTCGAACTGATCGCATGGTCCCGACCGTGCCCTTATATAATGTATGTAATCAAACCACGGATAGCTCGAACTGCTATTCGTCGAATACACCTCATTCCTCGAACAGAAATATATCCCGTTCCCGTCAAATGTATAGTAAAGAAACCATCTATTCGTCGAACAGTGCTTCTATCGTATGGATGCGGAAGTTGTCAATTGGATTATTTAACAAAAATGAGGATTGTCCTAACGAGTCACGGCTCCGTATTCTGTTATGTTATCGGTATTCAATTTCCATCCTTTGCGGTTGCAAGTCTATTTAATGTTTTAGTTTAAGTTAAGGTTGAAAGGACAGAGCTCATCCATATGCAGCAAATCAATGTTATTTTTAATCAATGCGTTCCGTATATTGTTTTTTTACGAATTGGGTCATTTAACTTTCCCGGTTTCTGTAAGCATCGTTTTCTCTTACATTAGTGCCTTTCAAATACGATAATATTTTGATTAGCAATTTTACAGTGCTTATGCATTATTTTTAAATCATTTAAAATCATCTGCGAATGGCGAATTTTAATCAATATACTGCACTGTACCTCTTGACCTTCATGTAGATAGCTAACTAGACATTTGCTCTGCCTAATTTACACTTCAAATTATCTCCAGCATTTCAAAACGTGCATTTTTATAAAATACACATTTTATTAACATAACGATCGAAACTCACCGTTATAAATATTTCAAATACTGGAAAACAATACTTAAATCGTTATTGACATGCATGCTTTTTCACAGACTGTGGCAATTTTCAGCATTTCACAACGTGCATTTTTATAAAATTCACATTTTATTAACATAACAATTGAAAATCACCGTTATGAATAATTTAGATGCTAGGAAACAATACTTACTACGTTATCGACATACAAGGTTTGTCACAGAATAGCAATTTTCAGCAATTCACAACGTTGAACGATTGAATATCGCCCTTATATATATACACTAATGTTTTAAATGCTGGAAAATAATACTTCAAACATTATTGACATGCATGGTTCGTCACAGACTGTGGCCAGTACATATGCCTATTTTGGCAAACCTCGGATGAGTCGAATACCCCGTATTCCTCGAACTATGAACCTGGTCCCCTGCAGTTCGAGTTAAAGGGGTTTTACTGTATTTTGTCTGACAGACATCGTATTAAATCAAGGATTTCCTTCAATTTTGTATTCAAGATACATTTGTTCAATCTCAAACGCATAGAGAAATTAAATTTAGGTATTTTCAATATGTTTTTTCATCTTTTCTTCCGTTTATCGGATTTTACAAAAAAAATATTTATTTGGTTGGGCGAAAACTACCTTTAATAGGACGTTGATATAACAAGCCAAACCATTAATTAGGAATACCGAAAAATAAAAAACCTGTATTGTGGTAGTAACATTGAGCAAACTGGCAGATTGAAGTGTTTACCGATCAGGAAGCTTGAGCTGAGACTTATCAAATCAAATTATTTATAAGATTTGTTTATAATTAATGTACATTTTGTAAACCTGTCAAAACATCTAAAAGGTCGTATATATTCTTCTCATTTTAAATATGTTCACTGAATAATGTATACTGCTATACTTCGGGAAAGGGTAAATTAAATTAGATTAAACGCTAGTATTGTATATTCTACAAACTTTCGTGCTTATCACACGACCCATTTGAAAGCAAATGCTTTATTTGTATATCATAAAGCGAAAACAGTAACTTTCCCTTAGAGTCGTATATTTTAACAAATATATATCATTGATTATTCATTATAGGCCAATAAACGAGCATGCTTACTAACGCATGATTGTTCTGTCATTCAACTACAATGTGAACTAAACATTTTTATTGGAAAAAGTTACTCATAGGTAAATTATGACCTCACAGAAGTGAAGGTCCGTTATATTATCCTATCCCTGGTATTTTTGGACAATGTGATTTTGTTATTTATTTTAACAATACGCTAATTATCTGTTTTTGTTTAAGGCTCCAGTGGAAATCTAGACTATCCTGTACCGAAATTCGCTTGCAACGATTTGTCTCCCTCTTTAACATGGAACAGCACAGTACCATCTGGTTTCTTCTATAAAGGGGAGTATCAGAATCTAATTTGCCGTACATCTATAAAACACAGTCGTGAGCAATATCGGGCATGCCTAAAAGACCGACATGTAATTTCAATTGGTGATTCAACAACCAGGAACTGGTTCTTTCTTTTAGCGGAAGTTATGGAAATAAACGACTCAATTGGAATTTTATCAAATATAGCGTGGCAAAAATTTGCTCGCGCTTTCAATGCTTCACTAGGACTATACACGGAATGGCAGCCCCATGAACTCCCATTTTATGGAGGAGAAGCAAACAGAAGTAACATTCAATCTGTAGCTGCTCGATTGGATAAAATTCCAAGCAAAAGCAACGCTATTGTTTTAATCCACTGGTTCGGTCACATTGCCAGGTGCTGTGATCACGTGGTCTTTAGAGAACACGTGCGCAATGCAAAGACTGCTTTAATAAAGCTACTGGAGAGGTCTCCCGATGTTCAGATTTTCATAAAAGGTCCTCATCTCATGAAATATATTCATATTTTACCGCCATTTGCGTACATTGGTATGTATGTGGAACAGGTTTTACTGGAGGAGTTCCGTGATTTAACAGACAAAATTATCTATCTTGAACAATGGGACATGTCTGTAGCTATTGAAAATGTTAATATTCACCCCGAGCCCATTCTGGACAAGGTGTCCCTTAACAATCTCGTCAATTTTGCATGTAAGTTACATTGAATACTTCAAGGTATATCAAAGCAATTAAAACATGTATTGTGCATAGATAGATTAATTTCGAAAAAGCTTTTGATATTGTCTGGAGATTAGGATTATGGAACAAAATAATATCAAGTGGTATAAATGGAAAGTGTTTTAATGTAATAATTAATATTTAAAATGACATTAAAGCTAAAGTCATTAAAGATAATATGTTTCTAATATATTTAAGGAATAGATGTTTTTTGTTGAGGTTATGAGGATATAATGATAATGGAGCACGTGTAAATTATGTAACCCCGACGAAGCCGGGTTACATAAAATTTACACGGGCTCCATTATCATTATACCCTCATAACCTCAACAAAATAAACATCTATTCCTTATATTTACAGTTTTTCAAGTAAATTAATATTATTTATTCCCGCGGCAGTTGCATATTTTTTATTAAAATACCCATATTTTTCTCTCTCCCGTCATCGTCAATGAATTCGATTGAACAGCTGATTGGAATCGAGTCATTCATATGTTCCCGCCAAAAGTGGGGTCATGACCCCACGTTGCTACGCAATCGACTATTCCCGTAACAGTAGAACCGCCGCGCGCGTTGTGCTAACATTATACACAGATAATGATAATACTAGAAAGCATGGTTATTGAGTCCATGTCAGTGCAAACTGTAAATATTTAATTGTAACTCTAGAGTGAGACAAGGTGAAGTGAATGTAATAATTAATATGTTAAGTGACATTAAAGATGTATGGTCTAACTTTTTGTCATAGTGAAAACTGTTGAAGTGTTATACATATTTTCTCCGTCTGTCTGAGTTTTAAACTTTCTAATTTTACCACTTTTTATAAAGCAGCACTTGGAAGTATTTTTAATTTTAAAGTAAAAAATCTTTTTAACGTGTACACGTGAAAAATAGGCTCGAAAGATGCCGAATCATTCCGAACTCTTCCGAACATCGTCGCGACAATCTCGAAGTAAAACGAGAGTTGTGAAACTAAGAGAAAATGTCAACAATTTTTCATAAACAAAACATGTGGTCGACCTCAACAGACTATCTACAAAGAAAATAATGGTCGCGCATTACAATATTTGAAACACACAATATTTTACGACATTGTGTAAATTGGATGTTTCAAATACTCTATCTGTGGACATATACCAGCATGATTTGCTCATATTAGCCAGAAGGAAAACGTTAACAAACACATTAAACTTACGCTAGTTACCTGGCTCACCACGTGCAGGTCGTGTCGGACGTCAACCACGTGATACGATTTGGAATCCGACAAAACCCGAAGTCACTAAACATGGCGGTGAGTGAAGGCGCTTTATTCAAAACCAGGAATATTTGATCCCTAGATTTTGGCTCTTTTATAAGCCGACATATGCTTTTGGGGAGCCAAATCATCAAGTCACATGTCAATGTTTAAATATCAAATGTTTAAGTTACATTTTGTTACAGTGAAATTAGCAGCAATATAACTTTAAAGCTAAAGTCATTTAAGGTAAATCAGTCTCTTATATATTTACTTGTAACTCTGGAGTGAGATAAGGTGAAAACTTATCCCCATTTTTATTTTTAATATTTTTAAATTTTTAAAATCACACAATTGTAAAGGCTTGACAGCTTTTTTAAGTTTGACAGCTTTTTTAAGTTTACCTTAAATTGTATGTATTACTGTATGCTGACGATACTATATTAATTGCAGACTCTGATGAAGATTTACAAAAGCAACTTAATGTATTTCATAATGTTTCTAAGCTATGGCACCTCAAAGTTAACATCGATAAGACGAAAGTTATGGTTTTTGGTAGAGGGAATCTATCTCAAGATATACGGTTCACTTTTAATAGTAACAACGTAGAAATTGTGATAATTTCAAATACCTTTGTACTTATTTCACCAACAATGGTTTACACTCAATTTAATGTTAAGAAATTATATGAAAGGGGTATCAATACGATGTATGGCTGGGCTCACGCTACCCATTCGCATTTTCGTTTATAACGAATCGATCTGGCCAATTGCTAAAATAAATTAATCCTAATTCGCAAAAAATGCTAAAGTTTTTCTTTACACAATCCATATCCAATCACGCGGACACAAGCTTCAAACATAGTTTTTTAGGTCACCTGAGACGAAGTCTCAAGTGACCTATTCTAATCGCCTTTTGTCCGTCGTCGTGCGTCGTCCGTCGTATGTTCGTAAACAATTTACGTTTTCGACTTCTTCTCAAAAATCGCTGAAGCAAATTCAATGAAATTTTGCACAAACCTTCTAAGACATAAGGCCAATCAAAATTGTGAATGATATGGTCCCCACCCCCTGGGGGCTGTGGGAGGGGCCAAAAGGGGTAAAATTGACAATAATTTCAAAAATCTTCTTCTCCACTCACAGATGTGATGGAATCAAATACTCTTCACAGATAGAAAGGTCTTAAGATCCTTTACAAAAATTGTGAATTATATGACCCTGGGGTCTCGGGTTCCCCTTGGGAAGGGGGTTAAGTTTACTATAGTTTATATCGGGAAAACACATTTTTGAGCATTATTTGGTCATTTGTAAAAGGAAATGAGTCAAATGTTGTCAGAATTATCCCTATGAAATGGCCATTGAATCCTATTAACAAATTTTTCATGACTGACTCCCATGGGCCTGAGGGGTGGGGCCAAAAGGGGTCAAATAAGCTAAAACTTCAAAAATCTTCTTCTGAAATTCTGGAACTGGTAGAATCAAATACTCTTCATAGATGGAAAGGTCTTAAGGTCCTTTACAAAAATTGTGAATTATATGACCCTGGGGTCTGCTTATTTTTCATAGGAAATTAGTCAAACTGGGTTAGAATTATTAGCCTGAGATAGCATTTTATCGTCATATCCATATTGGTCCTGGCCGACCCCCAGGGGCCTAAAAGGGTCAAATAGGCTAAAACTTCAAAAATCTTCTGATTTCACAGATTTGATGGAACCAAATACTCTTCCTAGATTGGAAAGTCTTAAAGCCCTTTACAAAAATAGTGAATTTCATGGTCCTGGGATCTCAGATTTTCCCCTGGGGAGGGGGTCAAATTTACTATAGTCTATATAGGAAAAACACATTTATGAACATTATTTGCTTAGTTTTAATAGGAAATGAGTCAAACTGGGTTAGAATTATTAGCCTGAAATAGCATTTTAACACCATAACCACATTGGTCCTGGCTGACCCCCAGGGACCAGAGGGGCGGGGCCAAAATTGGTCAAAATGGCTAAAATTTCAAAAATCTTCTTCTGAATTCACAGGTTTGATGGAACCAAATAATCTCCATAGATTAAACAGTGAAATTTATAAAATCACTGACACTGACTGACTTCTAGTTTGGTTTTGTTGTTTACCGTTAGCAAAGCAAATTGGAATTTTAAGCATAAGGTTTGGTAACGTAATACACTAACTATGAAAATGAAAAACAAAAAATAAAAATTCTAATACGAAAGTTCAACTTTAAAGTTTATATTAATTCGTAAATATTTTTTTATCGATTTGAACCAACTTTGCAATGCTCTTTCTGTAGCAGCACTCAGGTGACCGTCAAGTCCTCTTGGGCCTTTTGTTTCAGTTGTATTACTTTCATAGTAAGTCTAAAACAGTTGATAAATTAATAAGTTTCTGTACTATATATATTTTAATGTTGAAGGGATGTAAAGTAAAAATATACCCACGACGGAGTATGGTTTAATGAATGTTCAGGATCTTTTATATGTGTATACATACTTTTCACTTGTTAAATAAAGTACATTATTTGATGTTTCTTAGTAATTTAATGTTTTTCATTATGGAATGCTGTCAATGCACAATTTGCTAAATGAAATTCTTATTTGCTATAGAGAAAAAAATCACTTTCGCAACTTTTGCTAAGCAAACTGGAAAGTTAGTGTGAGCCCAGTATGGTGCCATTGCTAAATGTAGCAGACATAATCTGTCTATTGATTGTAATTTAGACATTTTTGATAAAGCTATAAAACCATGTATATCATACGGTTGTGGGGTTTGGGGGTTTTGTGATTATAACTCTTAGAAAGTCTCCACCTTAAATTTTGTAAACATATTCTTAAGTTGAAAACATCAACATCCAACTTCATGGTATACGAGGAACTTTGTAGATTCCCATTATCTATCAGTATTAAAGTTCGCATGATTGGCTATTGGGCAAGGATGATAGAATCATCACATAACAAACTTAATTATAAACTGCTCCAGATTACTAATAATTATACTATACAGTGGTTAAAATGTATTAAAAGTATTTTTGAAGAATGTAATCTTGTTAATGTTTTCGAGAGAAGGGAATTCACTAGTTCACATTGTTTGAAAAAAGTTATTTTTCATGCCCTCAAAAGTAATTTTATATTTAGTTGGAAAAATGATGTTTTCAACTCTCCGGAAGGTACGACTTATATAATTTATAAGCATGATTTTATTTTTGAGAATTACTTGATTGTTCTTCCTCCACGTCTGGCGAAGGCCTATTGTAAATTTAGAACATCTAATGTAAAACTTCCGATTGAATGTAGCAGATGGAATAATATACCAAGAGAACAACGATTTTGTAGCATCTGTAAGTTACTAGATTGAAGATGAGTTTTATTATTTAATTAACTGTACTGATGATCAATAAGTATCTAATAGAAAGAAATTTATATCTAAATACGATTATGAAAGATCAAATACTTTTAAATTTGATACTTTTTCAATTATGTAGTCAAGAATGAACTTATTTTTACTTACAAAATTTATAATTATCATACAAGACAGATTTAATTCAGTTTATTAATATATCTAACCAGTATATCCAATGTATATTATATTAGATGTGTAATATGTACTGTACTATTTCATAATTGAATATGTATATGTCATGTTTATATATTCTCTACACTACTGTTTATATGTTAACGAGAATAAAACAATTTTCATTTGTCATTATAAATATATCTGTAGAGCGGCAATGTTATCTACCCCAGCAAGATATCTTCAGGTAATGTCAAGTCATCTTTCATCATGCGCTAACGCTCACCACTGAATATACTAGAACACCCAATGTATGTTTCATACAAAAATATGACAACCAGTGCTTAACTGTTTAAAAGGATAATATAGGATTTGAGGACAATACCCCACTTCCTTCCATACAAAACTTTCATAGTTTCTCATTATTTAAATCCAGAGATAACACAAACATATACAAAAACAAAAGGAGTCGTGGTAGAGGCTAAGAGTTCAGTCTTTGCATAGTTCATACATTATCTGTCCTTGTGGGTAGGTATTGATTATGACGTCATGTGTTTGCGAGCGTAACGTAATACTTTTTTAGAAAGAAAATAACGACGTGAATTTCGCGTACAATATAATGACGTCATAATGGAAATCTACACGCAGGATCGTCTGGCAGTGAATTTCTGTCCTTAGCAGCGTATGTGAAAAGGGTAGATGGTTCGGGGCTTTCGATATTCTGTTTTCAAATCAAAATTAATATGATCTGTTGCAGTATCGGGAAGAGTTGCTTTTGGTGAAGAGTTTTAGATAATGTGTCGGACATTTATTGTAAAGAAGGTTGAGTCGCAATTGCGTGACCAGTTAATCTAGACCGAAAAGTCCAGTTTTAGGGCTTCAATTTAAGTTTTATTCTGCTGTCAACGCCTAAAATGAAGTGTACCAGCTTATTTTGGGACATTTGGAGTTTGTCTTTCAACTTCTTAGACATTCCCTAATCCATGAAGAAAATGCATAGTCCAAATGATATTGAATTAGTTTAGGTTGACATCACAGGGATCTGAGAATTAGTTACAGACAGTCATGAATTTTAATCAGATGATTTTCTAGTGGCTAGAGTAATGTTTGTCATAATGGGGCTTAAATTGTCTTAATGACGGCACTTTTTATAGATGTGTAGGATGATTTTGAAAGGAAAACCGCTCTTTCCAACGATGGTAACCGTTTTTAGCTCAGATGTGCTAGAAATGTGTTTTTATAGCCGCTAAAGGTAGGCGGGTTAGAAATTTGGAGTCTAAGAGCTTTCTACCATTCTCGTATATAGTACCATGTAGAGAATGATTTTGATTGTTTTTCAAACTAGACCACTCAAACGTCTCAAAATGGTGTTAGGGCACTCTGGTGGGTCAAGGATTATATAATTTGTAACTAATTCTCCGATCTCTGTAGTTGACCCGTGTTAAATTGTTAGTTTTATAAAATGAAGTGTTTGTTCCAAGGAAAGCAATTGCTCAACTCTGCTCTATGAGCATTAAGTGACAATTAAAAGGCGAAGTTCTCTATGATAAAAATGTTTATTAATCCTTTTACAACCTCTTTTGACCTACTTTACACAGACAACACATGAGAGAAATTTCCCATCTTCGTAAGGTGGACAGGGCAAGGCTCCGCATTTTGCTTTGACGCCATAAAACAACTTAGATCCGTCATCCTGTGAACCTCCGCCGGGTATTGCTTGTGGATCCTTATCAACACAAGCATACTGGGATGCTGCCTTGTGGCCATGGTAACCGGACGTCAGATCCCCATGATATACTTCCGTCCATCCGGAGTAGCATTTTGTCCTTCCAGGGATCATGATTAAGGTACTATATTGGTTAGTGAAGCAAACAGCACAGGGGACATTCTCTACTGTTGACGGTAGCCCAAACATTGCAGCTGGTTGTTCATACTCGGCACCGTACATGAAGGCAATGCGATCGCCGTACAACAAATTCTTGTGTGGTCCCCAGATCGGATCGTCAGGCATACATACATACTCAGCTGCTGCTCCTGTGTGGTCAAAATGAGATCCACTAGCAGTGCCTTGAAGTTTGAAGAAAAGGAATAATTGAAAGGGGTAAAGGGATATCTCTAAATATTCTCTCATGCCTAAATCTAAAACAATGTTTTATTAGTTAAACGTCCTCTTAACAGCCAGGTTTGTTGGTGGAGGAAAGCCGGAGTACCTGGAGAAAAAACACCGACCAGTGGTGAGTACCTGTCAACTGTCCCACGTGGGATTCGAACTCGCATGCATCCCAGAGGTGGAGGGCTTGTGGTAATATATCGGGACATCTTAACCACTCGGTTACTGCGGCCCCTAAAACAATGTTACATCCTAAGCATAAATAAGCACTTTCAACGATTCTATGAGCTAAACAAACACACACTCCAGGAGGAAAATATCTAATGATCCGAAATGGAGCTAGCCAACACAACTCTCAGCTTTTCTAAGAATAAACTTAAGAAATGTTCCAGAACTATACAGAAGGACACTTCTACCACAATATCTCGTGTTATCGCACTCTCATGCCATTGTATAAATGTGCTGGGTGTTGGATAAATATATTGTTATTCCACTAGTGGAATAACACCTTCCGGGGTGAGTTCGGTAGAATCAACGCACCTAGGCCGGACTTGAATTTAGTTATGTTTGATGCTTATTTGGCGGGAAGTATATATATGTCACTTTGCCGTAAACATGTCCGAATATAATTCGACAACGCTAAGTTTATTGTTCAAGTACCTATAGAAATCTATATTCAAAAGACGTTCGGTAAGTAGGAATGCATGGAATAGTTGTTTATGATTCAAATGATTTGTTATTTATACATACTTTATGCAATTAAGACTTTTGAATATCAATGAGTGTCTATTTGCTGATGATGATATCACCACACCTTATTTGCATACATCGGCAAATAATGTTATCCTATTTTGGCTTTCTTGTGGATGATTCATTTGTGGTAGAAACAGGTCACACAACTCGTGGTTATTGGATATGGAATTTGTTCCACACTCGTAAGTTATTTTTTTTAAGTTACAAAAGACACACGCAACAATCTGGAATCCATATTCACAAGGTTATATAGAGAAACTGGAACGGATACAAAATTGGGGCATTTCCTCGCCGTCTCAACATGCAATACACTCATGTCGGCTGAGGCTGTATTAGATGACTGCCAAAGCAATACAACCGTATTGAGTCACTATGAATGTTCTTTCAAAGTAGATAACTGCGATGCTATAGACCCTGGTTTGTCCAACAATGTGTTGTTACATATGTATGCTTTCATGTTGATCAACGTAATTTTGACAGAAAGACATCCTATTGCCCAAACTTTGAGTTCTTCAGGGTGCCGTTCTATGGCCAGTATTTTTTTGTAATCAACATGTATATTAGATATGTCCAAGAAACTGCATATCTAGTGTAAAACAAAATACAATGGCCATTGATTAGTTAAATATGGTGTTATATAGGTGTTATATAGATGGTAGATAAAGGCCTCTGGGTAGGCCTTCGACCATTATCTAATTCTACCAGGGTGGCATCATACCTCAGCAAAGGTATATAATTGATAAGTATTGGAATGTTAGTAGACATATAAATAACTGATTTTCTCTCATACATATTCGTGTAATACTGGCTGGTCTAGGGCAATACACTCATGTCGCCTGAAGCTGTATTGAATGGCTACCCATGTAATAAAGCCTCATGACGTCACAGCGTTGACAAATTTACTATTTGCTCAGTACAATTTTAACATTTCTTCAGAAACTAGGCTGGATTTTCTTAAAAAGATACAAGCAATGGGATTTGCGTTGAAAATATCACGCATTTTTCATGCAAGGAATTGACTTGCAGTAGCGTTTATTCGAAATTAATTTTAAAATGGAGGAAAATCATAGTAGTAAAATTGCAATAAAACATCGAGGTATGAGAGAAAAGACTCTTTCATACCTGGATATGAAAGATATGGATATTTTGCCCTCGGCAAGCCTAAAGTTTTACAACATTTTGTGACCCTCGGGTAGAATAGCCCTATCCTTCATATCCACATATGAATGAGCCTTATAGTCTTCTATTATGGTAGTTGTTTGTACCGGTTTCCAGTTTACCAAAGGCACGGAGCCTCGCGGTATCGCAGAAACAAACTACAAATAGATTTCTGGAAAATTTAGATTTCATTGAGAGATTAAACTTTAATTAATGCTTCCAAGTCTACTGGTAGGGAGTTTAAAATGTATGTGCTGGGCAATACATGAAAATATAAAATGTGTACAAAAAATAGTCTAAAATTGTTAAGTCTAGTTAAGGGGAGATAATCAAGAGTGTATATGTTTGAAAACTATATTGGTACTTTTTGGTGCAGAATTCAATACAATATTATTATCAAGCAATATAGTAAATCTATATTTTTTCAATCCATAGGTGTGTAATATGACCTTCTCCGGAATCATCGTGCATGGGCCTGACTTGAAGACCTCATTTAACATGAACAATAATAAACAATAATTTGTCGTCTATGTAAATTCGTATGGTTCTGCTTTTAAACATCCCGCATTATAAGGCTATATCCTTGGGAGAAACATATTCTTAATGAATTTTTAATGTTTATGTAATAGAGGTAATGACATATCGAATTAATTCCGAGTGTGTTTACTAACGGTAATAATAAAATATTAAAATAACAATGAAAATATCAACATCAATTTCCATTTTATTGTAAAGACCAATTCTTCCAGCTTCGCTAGCCAAGGGTACGTGTATTCTATTCGGTACGATACTCCCCCAGCAGGAATATCTTTGGCTAGCGAAGTTGGAAAAATGGTCTAAAATAAAATGAAAATTGATGTAATGTTGGTGTTTAAAGTGATGTGAAATTGATTCAGTTGCAAACAATATTTATAAGCTCATGCTCATACGAGCTTTAATTGCGACAAACAATTGTATATTGATACATTATAAAACATCATATTCTGGAGAAAATTATACCTTTATAGAAATAGAGGATACGATATATAAGTTAGCACTGGTATTATATGTATCATACAATGGTAAGTTATTGATATATTTACCTGTGTATACATTGGTTGTTATATTAGGAGGGCAGTCATGTCTGTCCCATCTAGTAAAGACTACACCTGTTGTACCTGTCGTTAAAGATACGGGAATCATCAAAATGATATACATGTATTATCATATTATTTCAACACGTGCTTTACTTTTACTGCTGTTATAAGTATTGAAAAGGAGTTCGCATGTTTTTATGTATACTTTCGTCGATCAGGAGACACCAAAATGATATCAATATGTCAACACATTATGAAATCAGCATAGAAAATGGAATCCGTATGTTCGATTTCAGATTTTGTCGATCAATTGGATAGGAATAAATGAACATTTTTAGTAGTAAAATATTATCTTATTTCCGTGCATTTGTCAGCAAATTTAAGACATATCCTAATAGTTACATCAATGGCAACATTTATACATATTTTGTTTCAAATTTAGCCTGTAAGTTCTTTACACTTATAAAATATTATGAGGGAAACAAAAAATCTTACAGATGTAAATAGGTTTTATTTCTGTTTTCATAATAACACGATATCTTGAAAAATAATAAAAAGACTTGAATGTGATTAAAACTTACAGTACATATTTTTCGCCCATTTACCTTGATGGTCGTTGACATTGGTGTCGTACTTGACCTGTAACTCGGCGAATTTTGTATCCAGTGTGTTGTATTTTTAATAGCATGGGACAGCCTTACCTTGTTATCTTTTAGTATGTAACATTTTAGACTATTCCGTTTTATGTAATTACTTGTATATATATAGTGTCTAAGTAAGCCATCATTGGCTGGACATGTCTTACATTTGTTGTAGTATTACTTTTATGAAATGTTTTTACATGTAGGTTGTAAGATGTTTGACACTTTAATAAAACAATTGAATTGAATTGAATTGAATTTGTATTTGACCTGCATCTCCTGAAGTTCTGACTGGAACCTTGTGAGTTCCTGTTGTATGTACTGTGGATCAGTGAGAAGGATTCTCTTCTCGTCTGACCCGTTAGTATTGGAAATAGTTACAATGGTAACAACTAATAAAATCTTGTACAACATTTCCTTCGGTTTACTACGCAATATTGTGTTCCCTGTGATAGTTGATAGTAAAATGTATAAAATCACATTTGGAATAGGCCTATACATGTACACTATTGTAGAAGAGAGATAAAAGATAAGAGTGACCATCCCTAACCACAGAGATCTGAGAATTAGTTACAATTTATACACGTATATCAGGTCCACCAGAGTGTCCATGGAGCTTTTCAATATGTTTTAGGGGCCAAGATCCCTTAATTTCATGTAGACCCCCGGGTCCAAATTGATATACACTGTTACATTCTCAGACCCCTGTGTCCCTAACCTGCTCCAAATAGATAATATCGGACAGTTATAGCTATAGTGGTTTTTTAAATCCTCTTTAAAATAGAAAGGAATCAGTCTAACGTTATCAGAGCAAACATAGTGTCTCTTGTCAGTTCTAAAAAAAAACATATATTATGGTGCAGCGATTTACTGCATCAAGTAGATTAATCGAAGGAAATAAAATTGTTATAAATGTATACTAACCTAAAAATGTTAAAATCGTATAAATGGTTTGGCTGACCAAGGTGGCTCTAAATAAATTATTTAGAGTGAAGGTGAAATTTGCGGGCTTCGTATGCAAATAAAATACAATCTGATTGGTGTGACATATAATTTCACGAGTTCTCTGCTGAGATCCAACAAGTAGTCGAGACGGAACAATAGTCGTCATTGTGTCCATATTACACCATGTGTCCAGATTTCCGAATGTCTGGAGCAGTTGGTGAATACATGTATCATCAAAAGGTTTGGTTATGAGAATAATATCCAGTTGGATGTGTAGTCATATGAAATTCAATCTTTGTTAATTTCATGATAAATACATTTCATTGTTTTTTAGTTGCAAGAAGGGTTATTTATAGGTTAGGGAAAAGGAATCAAAGTTTTAGCTGTAAAAGGTATGTGTAGCTTCTTACTTTAGACATGGTGATATCTCCATGATTTTGCCGAACTTGCACTGAATTTGTTGTTTTGGCTGTGCGGAGATACATTACGTAATATGTTTCGTGAGATGTAAAAAAAAATTTTTTTTTCCAAATCACGACTACTGTTCCTTCAAGGCTACTGGTAGGGTCCCAGTAAAGCTACTTTTAATTTTTGATATTTAATATTACCATTTTAACCATTCTTAAATCTTAGATTTATATACATTGTAGTGAATTTGTAAATATGCCATTTTTAATAAAACCTTGCATTCTGAAAATTAATGCTGCTAATTCACTGTTCATTTTTTTCATTGTTTGTAACCAGAAATCAAAGGGAACTATTGTAAGAAATCTGTGCATGTACACTGTATATATATACAATGTACGAGCAGTAGGCCTGGCCTGGGCTAAAATTTATTTCCTGTTAGCGCTGGGACTTCGAATTCACTCTTGAAGTTAGAGTTATCTTTCTTTATTTCCTGTATTTCATATTTTGCTTGTAAAAATGAGTTTTGTGTAAAAATGTGTGTTTTAAAGCCAAATATCGGCCAATACTGGCCAACGAAACGACTAAATACCCAATACTACCCAATACTACATGTAAATCACTAATTAAACTTCCTTTTATGACATAATCTATTTATTTATATTAAATTAAAATAAAATTTGTCTTATAAAATGAGTTTTGTGTAAAAATGTGAGTTTTGAGGCCAAATATCGGCCGGAAATTACCCAATACTAGCTAACGAAACGACGAAATACCCAATACTACCCAATACTACATGTAAATAACTTACTAACCATTCTTTTATGACATATTCTATTTGTCTATGTTAAATTAAAATAAAGTTTGTCTTATAAAATGAGTTTTGTGTAAAAATGTGTGTTTTAAAGCCAAATATCGGCCAATACTGGCCAACGAAACGACTAAATACCCAATACTACCCAATACTACATGTAAATCACTAATTAAACATTCTTTTATGACATAATCTATTTATTTATATTAGATTAAAATAAAATTTGTCTTATAAAATGAGTTTTGTGTAAAAATGTGAGTTTTAAGGCCTAATATCAGCCAGAAATTAACCAATACTAGCTAAGGAAACGACGAAATACCCAATACTATATGTAAATAACTTATTACCACGCCTTTATGACATAATCTATTTACTTATGTTAAGTTAAAATAAAATTTGTCTTATAAAATGAGTTTTGTGTAAAAATGTGAGTTTTGAGGCAAAATATCGGCCGGAAATTACCCAATACTAGCTAACGAAACGACGAAATACCCAATACTACCCAATACTACATGTAAATAACTTACTAACCATTCTTTTATGACATATTCTATTTATCTATGTTGAATTTAAATAAAGTTTGTTTTATAAAATGAGTTTTGTGTGAAAATGTGAGTTTTGAGGCAAAATATCGGCCAGAAATTACCCAATACTAGCTAACAAAACGACTAAATACCCAATACTATATGTAAATCACTAATTAAACATTCTTTTATGACATAATCTGTTTATGTATGTTAAATTAAAATATAGTCTGTCTCATAAAATGAGTTTTGTGTAAAAATGTGTGTTTTAAAGCCACATATCTCACCCGAAAATTACCCAATACACAACGACTAAATGCCCAATACTACATATAAACTAATGTAATTAACACTCTTTTTGTCGATTTTTTTTCCGTATTTTGAATGATATTTTGCCTGAATGCTGTAATTTTATTGCAATTTTTAAATGTCAAGTAACACCCTATACCGACTGAACCAACAAATATAACCCAAAATTGAAGAAACGTTGTGTTTGCAGTCAGGGGTAATGGCGTATTTGCAAAACGTACATTATACGTATGATGGTTAGCACACATTTTTGTAGCTATCAGAAAATAATCAATAACTTTCAAACCAAACGGTTATTACATGATCAATGGTGTGCAAAAAACGTGTGTATTTGATGAGGCAAATATTTATTTCATGGTGTTATACATATATGTGTACCACCTAATTAATTTACATTTTGTAAATTATAATTGAGGTCGTATACATAATCGGACATCATTATTTTATATTCTACCTTGGCAATATAACACCATATGCATATTAAACGAATTCGAATCGGTCCCTAATTTTTACATTAGATGAGTAGTTTTCTCTGAAAAATATCAATTGGATTATTTGAGGTGCTTGAAGGATGGCCATAGGACACGACCCTGGTGAACTCAACGTTTTTGGACATTGGAGTTTTAAAAATTACAATATCTATGTGAATATGGCGGCACAACACAACACTAATATTAAGATGATATTTTTTGAAAAAGGTAAACAAAAACTTAAATTTCATATTCCTAACAACGGCAACAACCATTTTTCCAATCATTTTCAAATTTCTTTTGAAGAGTATCGCTTTTATAAAAACTATATATTTCTGGATACTGTAGTGATATTTTTATAACATTTACATGTTGCAGTTACATTAAACGTTTTATGGAGACATTTTGTTTTATAAATATAGTGTTAATAATGAGTAAGATTTTCATTATTAGTATTAGTCACTATAGAATATGTTATCATTCTCACTTGCAACCACTGTAGTTTCGAAACTTTTTGTCACAGTGAAGGGGAGTTTATATAAAGTATTTCCTATTTCTCTATACCATAATCAAACTCAAGGTTCCACTTTCTTGTACATGTTGGTGTATCAGCAGGAGAAATCAAACAGTTATAAAAAATCTTTAGACCCTTTTTGTCTCTTAAAGAAAATCTTAAATTCAAGTTGTATAGCGGGTAGGGAGAGTATCTCCAAATGCAATTGTACATACACTTTTCGAAGGACATTCTTGGCTGCAGACACAAGACCTTGAATTCTGGAGAAAATTAGTATTAATTGAGTCATTGAGGGTAACTACACCAGCATTTGTACTTTTAATGAAAAAAAAAAATCTTATACTGTATTTGTTATTTTGGCATTAAAGATGCTTCACCGCAAACAGAGCATAAAATCATATTCATCATTTGAACAATAATTGGTGTTTAATCATGTATATATATATGTCTAATTAACACAAAAAATAATACAAAATAATTTATTTTGCCTTTGGTGCATGAACACATCAGTACTTCATTCCATATAGGATATAGTGCCGCGGAATTTTTTTCGGGATGCAATTAATTATTTCTTATATTTTCAACTTGAAGTAAAATTAGAAGCTTCAAACTTTTCAATGACAGTAATGGTGTAAATTTGATTGCTTTTTATGTAGTATTGTGTAGTATTGGGCATTTAGATGTGTTTTTGCGGTATATGGGTGTGTTTATAGGCGATATTTGGCCTTAAAACTCATTTTTACACAAAACTCATTATTTTATAAGACAAGCTTTAATTTGATTTAACATAAACAAAAAGATTATTTCACAAAAGAATGGTTTGATAAATCATTTACATGCAGTATTGGGGCATTTAGTCATTTCAATGGCCAGTATTGGGGCAATATTGGCTTTTTAAACACACATTTTTACACACAAAACTCATTTTTATAAGACTTATTATTTTAATTCAAACATAAATAATTAGATTATGTCATAAAAACGTGGTTATGTTTATTTACATGTAGTATTAGGTATTTCGTCGTTTCATTAGCTATTATTGGGGTAATTTCTGGGCGATATTTGGCCTCACCACCCACATTTTTACACAAAACTCGTCGTATAAGACAAGCTCTATTTTATTGTAACATAAATAAATAGATTATATCACAAAAGCGTGGTTAATAAGTGATTTACATGTAGTATTGGGTAGTATTGGGTATTTAGTCGTTTCGTTGGCCAGTATTGGGCGATATTTGGCTTTAAAACACACATTTTTTACACAGAACTCATTTTATAAGACAAACTTTATATTAATTTAACATAGATAAATAGAATATGTCATAAAAGAATGGTTAGTAAGTTATTTACATGTAGTATTGGGTAGTATTGGGTATTTCGTCGTTTCGTTAGCTGGTATTGGGTAATTTCTGGCCGATATTAGGCCTTAAAACTCACATTTTTACACAAAACTCATTTTATAACACAAATTTTATTTTAATTTAATATAAATAAATAGATTATGTCATAAAAGAATGTTTAATTAGTGATTTACATGTAGTATTGGGTAGTATTGGGTATTTAGTCGTTTCGTTGGCCAGTATTGGCCGATATTTGGCTTTAAAACACACATTTTTACACAAAACTCATTTTATAAGACAAACTTTATTTTAATTTAACATAGACAAATAGAATATGTCATAAAAGAATGGTTAGTAAGTTATTTACATGTGGTATTGGGTAGTATTGGGTATTTCGTCGTTTCGTTAGCTAGAATTTGAAATTTCCGGCCGATATTTGGCCTCAAAACTCACATTTTTTACACAAAACTCTTTTTATAAGACAAATTTTATTTTAATTTAATATGAATAAATAGATTATGTCATAAAAGGAAGTTTAATTAGTGATTTACATGTAGTATTGGGTAGTATTGGGTATTTAGTCGTTTCGTTGGCCAGTATTGGGCGATATTTGGCTTTAAAACACACATTTTTACACAAAACTCACTTTATAAGACAAACTTTATTTTAATTTAACATAGACAAATAGAATATGTCATAAAAGAATGGTTAGTAAGTTATTTACATGTGGTATTGGGTAGTATTGGGTATTTCGTCGTTTCGTTAGCTAGAATTTGAAATTTCCGGCCGATATTTGGCCTCAAAACTCACATTTTTACACAAAACTCTTTTTATAAGACAAATTTTATTTTTAATTCACTCTTGAAGTTAGAGTTATCTTTCTTTATATCCTGTATTTCATTGCGTGCGCACTCAATAGATATACTCGTATAGAAATGTTGCAAAACTGAAAGAAAGATGCTGGACAGGCACATCACATATCAACAAGGTAAACATGGAGGTTATAATTCCATAAATAGTATTCTTGTGCATATATATACGCAAACCGATCAGTTTTTCTCGGTACTTGGTATCCTGTTCAAAAATAACCCATGACAAGGCTCCTGTTTTTTTGTCAACTTTTCAATATCAACATTCACGTCGATCACAGGGCCCCGTAACTACAGTTTATATTATGATATCAATGTTTTCAGTCACTGGGTACGTACATCCAATACGGGATATAACGTACCCAGTGACTGAAAACATGATATTATAATATAAACTGAAGTTACGGGTCTGTGCGTCGAGCAGAAAGATACGTAAACAACAAATATCACGACACCAGTTCAGTTACAAACATGATACATAAACTCAACTGGCCAACATTACAGACACGACGGCTACACACAAGATTAATACTTTTACACAATATAGTTGCCGTCCAATACCAGACCTTACTCATTCCACTAGACCACAGAACCAGACACTCCAATCCACACTCCTTCAGACAAATCGCTGCTACAAAGGACACCTAGGCCTACAAATATTCATTCTTCCCACAAACAATAACGCAATGGAATCTCCTCCCTGTAGCAGCAGTACAATGGACTACACTCGAGGACTTCAAGGCACATATTTCCAACGTAGCCCTTGAAGTCCTCATTCACTAGTTCTGCACACACCTTTTATCTTATATACAAAAAAAAAAAAAGAAAAAAATCACAAATGTAATCCCTTCACACCCTTGCACCCCAACAGTACAGATCACATGACGTAATCGTCATTTTTGACAGAGTCATGAAATACAAAGAAGAAGAAGAAGATTAAATTACCCCTAGATATGATATCTATCTTCTTATTAGATCGTCGACTCCGTCATTATTGTCGAATGCTTCTGTAAGGGAGAAGGACATGTGGATAAATACCTGCTGTCTTTAGGATTTCAATGGTTATTTAAAAAGGGAATGCATGTAGTTTAGTCTTTGGATTTCACAAGTGTATATGAACTTGTGCATTGAGGCCGCGGTGGCTGAGTGGTTAAGATGTCTCGCCGTATTATCACAACCCCTCCACCTTTTGGTCGCGAGTTCGAATCCCATGTGGGAAAGTTGCCAGGTACTGGCCACTGGTTGGTAGTTTTTCTCCGGGTTCTCTGGCTTTCCTCCACCAACAAACCTGGCACGTCCTTACATAACACTGGATGTTAAGAGGATGTTAAACTTATGAAACTCCAATCTACATTGTACTGCTGTTAGAGGAGGAAAGTCAAATTCCATTTTAGGAAGTGAAGATTTGCTTGATTGAAATTGCATATGCCTTTGGATGCTAGTTGCAATGACGTAGCTATGAACAACGGATATATATGGAAGACTTCTGACAGATTGTCATCGTCAGAGCTACGATTCCGTCTCATTGACAGTAGTGTTGCAAAACATCCAGCGGTGAAAATGTTTCAATTTGCGTCATGTAAATTTGTAATTATCAATTCAACAATGTCAAACATTTTTAACATACAGTGATTATTTATTTACCCACCTCCATGTCAAAATTATGTTTGTTAACACATTAGAATGGTTCACATTTCCAAAACGGTTCACTTGCCCGCCATGATGCTTCATGTTGGAAAGTCTTGCGCTCCAAATATGGGAACAAGTACCATATATGGAATGACCTACAATTTATTGCTTACGAAAGAAATAATGTCAGAGTTTCTAACACAAATTAAAAAAAAAAAAAAAAAAAATCGCCAAATTCCAAATTATACTTACCGTACATGTGTTTAGTTACACAATGTCTATTCTTAGTTTGTTGGATTTTTAAAGCATTTCTTAACTGTTTCCGGTAAATCTGACATGGTGGCATATTTCAACAGAATTATGTGTGTGTTGCATTTGCTTGGATTTTACCACTAATAGTTGATGGCATATTATAATCAAAAAGGTTTGTGAACTGACTATTGATCATAGTTGTCAGCACAAAACAGTTACATATGGATATTATCTGAAAAACATATTTTTATCTGCCTCAAAGTGCTCATGGATCACATTGTGGCTTGCCAGGAACGGAGTGGAGGCGGTATGATTATTCGTTCTAATGGATGCTAGCTAGTCTAGTTATGTGGTTAGTTGGTACAATTGGTTGGTTGATTAGGTTCATCATCATGTTGAAGGTAAAACACTTTGTAGAGTCTCAAAAGTTATCCTAATTACCGTTGAATTATACTACACTTATGAACAATACATCTTATATTTCCCACAAGGACGCAGATGAGGAAAAACAAGTGTTTATGAATTTTTTATGCTAACTTTAAAACCCTTTCTTGATCAATGAAGTTTGTCTGATTTTCATTCCTTATAGGTTTAAATCTACAGCAAATATCCATCATAGCTATGACATTGACATGGTCACCTTGAGCATGAGGTCACCGGAGACTGTCTCAAGATGACAGGTAACCGTGATACAGTTCAGTTTCCATGTGAACGAGAAACATGGCAAGTTGTGCAGGCTCTACTGGGAAATCTGAAGAATTTGTCTCAGTCACTACAGGGCGATTTAAAGGAGTTGTGCAAAGAACACCAAACCATTGTTGACATCAGCAATGGGTTAGGAGATACAGAAGAGACTAGTTGGGGGGAATGTATTCTGTATGGGTTAGTGAAATTCCTGAAAAAGCAGGCAAGCAAGGAAGAGAGACGCGTCTTTCTCCAGTCAACTTTCCCTGCCATCATAGACCTCGCCTTGGACCATCCGAATGTCATACCAGCACAGGGTATTCCTTACAGCAAACAACAACATCGTAAGATGTTTTTTATTTTTATTTTTTAAATTATTAGATCAGTTAAGTTATGATAATTGTAATCTAAAGTTAGAACAAATAGAAGTTTGATATACATTGATATTGTAGGTAAAGGAATTTAAGAAAAAAAAATCAAAAGCATTCCAACATATATTTACATGCCAATGCAGTAAAATATTGGAATTGTTTTTGATTCCAAATAGACATCATCATTCTTCATTAAAACTACCAAATGTGGTATACTGGTATTCCTTTGAATGCTAATTGTACTGTTACATGTCATATTATATTACTTGGAAAATTTCTAGATATTGACTGAGATACAATTATGAATAAGTATTTACTTTTTTTTTTTAATCTATCTACAGTTTTTCCATTGTTTATTTGATAGATCCAATATTTTGATAATCTGTTATTTCATTATCGCGTTCAAATACCAAAATTAAAATAAACTCATGATCAACCTGAATAAGATACCAGACAAAGACTTACAGGATTTCTGTATCATAAAACTACATTTAGAAATAATTGATATAAGGATAATTATAATTTCTTTTCTAGCTAGCACCACAGTGATCAGCCGTAGATGTGTGGCTTCTATACTGGCCTGTGGCTTCCTCTGTTTGTTTGAAGAACGGGGAAAACCATGGATCTCTCATCAGTTGACTAATGTGATCAATTTTACCAACTTTTTCAAAAATCTGCAAATGTAAGTACTCAATATAAATATGTGTTCTTATACTATAAATCAATTTATTTTCGCGTGTGATTGAAAGTCCCAATATCTGTATCTGTTATTTTTTCATGATTTAGAAGAACTTTGAAAAAAAATCCTGTTGTAAATCATGCAGATACAGGACTAAATCAAAGTCAAGAGGAGCGATTATGATTCGGAAACTTTTGATAAAAATTAAATATATTAAAATGAAATTGTAACGTCATTGCTGAGAACCTCATGTGACCACCGCAACGGCTGTCCAAAGTCTTCCGAGAATAGGTCATGAACTATCCGACTTTTGTTTGGTATAAAATCAAAACTTCTATGGTGACCAGTTTCAAATGAAGGCAGTTGTTTACAAGTATCGACTTTCAAAAACTGCTGTACCAAAGTTGTTAACAAATCATTTTCTAAAATATAGTTTGATATAACACAATTTTAACTACATCTACAAATACTAATAATATCGGGGTCAAATCTAACTTGACTTTTTAGCCCACCATCAACAGATGGTGGGCTATTCAAATCGCTTTTTGTCCGTGGTCCGTCGTCCGTCCGTCCAGGCCACCATCTTGGATTTTGACAATTGAAGTTTGTTACCGCTATTTCTCAGAAAGTACTGAAGGGATCTGTCACAAATTGCATGTGCAGGTTTCCCTAGGGGCCTAGTTGTGCATATTGCATTTTGGGACCGATAGATGAACAAGATGGCCGACAGGCCGCCATCTTGGATTTTGACAATTGAAGTTTGTTACCGCTATTTCTCAGAAAGAACTGATGGGATCTGTCTCAAATTGCATGTGCAGGTTCCCCTAGGGGCCTAGTTGTGCATTTTGCATTTTGGGACTGAACGATGAACAAGATGGCCGACATGCTGCCATCTTGGATTTTGACAATTGAAGTTTGTTGCAGCTATTTCTCAGAAAGTACTGAAGGGATCTGTATAAAATTGCATGTGCAGGTTCCCCTAGGGGTCTTATTGTGCATATTGCATTTTCAGACCGATTGGTAAACAAGATGGCCGACAGGACGCCATCTTGGATTTTGATAGTTGAAGCTTGTTACCACTATTTCTTAGAAAGCACTGAAGGGATCTGTCTCAAATTTCATGTGCAGGTTCCCCTAGGTCCCTGGTTATGCATATTGCATTTTGGTACCGATCGGTGATCAAGATTGCCGAAAGGACGCCATCTTGGATTTTGATAATCGAAGTTTTTTTCCGCTGTCTAAGAATGTACTGCAGGGATCTGTCACAAATTGTATGTGAAGGTTCTTCTAGGGGTCTAGTTGTGCATATTGCATTTTAGGACCGATCGGTGAACAAGAAGGCTGACTTGTAGCCATCTAGGATTTTGATAATTGAAGTTTGTTACTGTTATATATCTCATAAAGCAGTCAAAGGATCTTTCTGAAATTTCATGTGTAGTAATATGTAGTAAAAGCTTGAAAAGCAGAGAAAAGATCCCTCTTTCCTTTGTCAGACAAAGATCGTTCTTAGGTGGGCGCCAAGATCCCTCTGGGATCTCTTGTTGTTGATAGTTATGTATAGCGTGACTTAAAATTTTGTGAGCAATAAGATATCGCATGAATTAATTGCCGCGAAAGTAAAATTGTTATAATCATAGGTAAAGTAGAATCAAATGACTCTAAATTGTGAAATTGAGTAGCTATGAAAAATTGTTACCCATGAAAACATGAATTCAGCCATCACAAATAAAAGTTATTTACAGTAAGAAATTATATATGACAAAAAAAACCATAAAAATCCATACCTACCCACAAAGGCAGATCACTCTGCAACATGCAAATACAGAATATAAGACAAACGAAAAAACAATCTGATTGAAATCATATCCTGGTCTCCATACTTTCCTAAATTACTTTTATATGCGCTTCGACAGAAAGTAGCTACAGAACGGCATGAAGATCAAGATAAGGTCGGGACAGAAAACACAACATCAATATAGGTATATATGTAAGATTGATCAGAATTTCATTTTCATTACTTACTTCAATTATTTGATATATAATTTTTTTTAACTTTTCTGCAGGTCATCCCAGTTTGCCAAACTTAGATGCATATTAAATTACTTTGAGCAAGTTGGTGAAAGAGGAAAGAACTTGGAAGGAAACGTAACCTTTGTTAGACAGGTTTGTAATAAAACGGACGCCTTTTTCATTGACCATTACCCCTTGTAGACAAATTTGGACTCTTCCAATGTATAGGATGGAACGGGTCATTATGAATTTTCAGGGGTGAATAGGAGTTAAATGAATTCCAGTAATTGTCCCATGTCAGGGATAATTAAACCATGGACATACTAGATTATCATATTTCAGGTTAAAAGCCCCAAACCTTTTGGAATTTTTGTTTTTAAAGTTTCTTAAAAACAATAATACTATTGATGGCATGAGATCAGGTTAAAACACCATGCAAATGCATTGTATTCTCCACAATCTATATTAACAATGAAGATTCATTCTGTTGTTTTGCTGTCTGGCACAGTGATAGGCAACTAACACGCAGTAATTAGGATAACGGCGGAAAACATAAGATGATTAGCATTATGAAAAGTAATTTTCAGTTTGTTTTAATTACATGGTTCAGAAGGTGATGATAAGTGTACTAGTATTAACAGTATAAGCTGATAACTTTTGTGACTCTACAAAATTGTCAATCTCGTTTTACATTCCCATTTTAAAAATAAAAAGCAGTTTAGTAAAAGCAGTGGCTCTTTAATTTAATATCAACTCTGATCAAATTGATTTAACAATTAAAGGATTGTTAGGTTGCACTTATAATATTGGCAATATAAATGCAATCTGGGTGGCAGATAAATAGAATAGCGCTAGTGAATACTTATCAGTTAGGGCGCTATGAATATTTATCTGCCACACAGATTGCATTAAATCTCCAATAAATGCAATCTAACAATTCTTTAATAGTTATATTTACATTTTACTTTCTAGTTCAAAGTAAAACATAATTTAGGTGAAGTCAACATTTGAATATACCCACTTCAGCCATTTATCCTCAACAGTCAAGTTCAATGTGATAAAAAATATAGTCCATATAAAAAATTGAAAAGACAACAAAATTTCAATGTTTTTCAATTGCTTTTCAGTTTACTTTCAATGATCCAGACATTTAAAAGATTTTTTTATAGTTTCATAACCAAACTGGTTCATTCAACTATAATGTCAATTTTCCGACATGGTGTCAGTAAACAAGACTTGCATCCATTTATAGATATTACTACACCAAGTCTAAGCTGCATTTATTGACTGAAAATGCAGTTCACGATTATCATTAGAGTAATGGAGTATATAGATGTAGATTATCCAGTGAGAAAAGCACACACTGAATCAAGAAAATTGATCCATTTAGCATTTTCGCAAAGTTTATCTATGTGAATTAATATGTAAGCATCACTTATATACTGGTAGAAATTTCCATTCAGTTTTTAAATCTATATATAGGTGATAACGAGAGAAGAAACTGCTACAATGGATTCATGGTTATTTAAGGATTAACCTCTTACTTTGGAAGTTTAGTTTAGTTTATGAGTTGATAAACCCAATGAAGCACAAGGTAAATTGCGGAAATGCAAAGCGTATACATACAATTTACCTCATGCTCCATTGGGTTTATCAACTCATAAACTAAGCAAAGTTAGAGGTTAATTCTTATATTTACAATATTTTCTTTAGAGATGCTCCATCGCCATCAGAGCATGAATGATATTCATCATTAGAACGATAATTAAATGTTTAATCGTGTATACAGAAGTCTAATTAACACAAGAAATAATATAAAATGATTTATATTGCCTTTGGGTCATGCGCAATCAGTACTTCATTCCATATAGGATATAGTGCCACGGAATTTTTTCGGGATGCAATTAATTATTTTGTATATTTTTAACTTGAAGTAAAATTAGAAGCTCAAACTTTTCAATGGTGGTAATGGTGTAAAGTGAGTAACTTTTGTAACTGAAGAAAAATATTAAATTGTCTGCTCCTGTTTTTGATAGTGAAAAAATACCATTTGTCAGCGGTGAAGCATCTTTAAACAATAAAATCAACTAAAACACCAGATACAATAATTTACCTCTGTTTTCAATGTCAAATTTATATTGCGGTCATGTTGATCCATGAACAACAGCCATTCAAAAAAGTGCGCAGTTGACTGGCCGCTTAATCCCGCCCTTTTTTTCCATGACGTCACAAAAAGTAGTTCTCATAATTCAGTTGTTTTATTCATGTCAAAATAGCAATAATACCTTAACAAACTAAATGTGTTTTATTGTATGTCTCTGATTTTGTCGTAAATGTGTTATTTGTAAAGATTGGCATGTGATTCTTTGGAATGTCAAAGGAAGTCCGCCAATGTTTCAGGTATTCATACACACCGAATCGGGTCACGTTCTGCACTCAAGTTATTGGTGAAATAAATTTTACAGATCTGCCCCAACTTTAAGTTTGTCAATACAGAAACAGTGGCAAAAGTAACAATGGAACATATTATTAGGCAAACGTGACTTGTTTTGAAGAAATTTCTTTTCTATATATAGGTAATAATGAGAGAGAGAAATATGACAATGAATTCATGGTTTAATCATATTAAATGTGACTTATTTTGATGAGATTCCCTTTTTTTGTTCTAGGTGATAACGAGAGAAGAAATGCCGACAATGGATTCATGGTTAAACTGTGATCTGAGTCTTTGTCCACTAAAAGTTTATGAGGATGGTGTGATCGAAGATGCTGGGTGCCAAGCAGTAGAGGTAACAGCTTCTATTGAGTGTTCTATTAAATGTTAATTTTTCCGATTTTAGTTGATTCAAGCTGTACGCTGTGTGCTGATTTTCACAGTAAGCATCTGTTAATGAAATTACTTTCATGTAATTTTTCCACTTGAGACTATGCTTGTGTGTAGGTATATTTGAAGAAAGTATAATGAAAATTTCCATGCAGCAAATCATTAGCTTTGTACTTACAGTGTACATATACTTAGACTACTGTGACTACCATGTGCAACCACATTTTCTTATTAAAATATAAAATCACCACTCCTCTTGAAAAAGACATGCTATAATTAAGAATGTTAAAAATCAATAAAGATAATGAAGCCTTGCTTGATGTTATCTGTGAAATTTAATATAAAACTTTTTTCTCTAGTGTCACATGATTGAATTCAGATTTATAATTTGAATGATTTAATTGTTTTAGGTGGACTTTGCCAACAAGTATATAGGAGGTGGTGTCCTTGGCAGAGGGCGTGTACAGGTTTGTACAGACTGTTATTTTTCTCTTACTATCAATCCTCGATACTCCAGGGGTTGCATTCACTTGTTATATCCACGTCTAGGCTATGTCATTGCAAAACTGAAGGCTCTCTGTGCAACAACAGATTATCTAGGTAGTTTGGTCCTTTGATATACATCAAAAGAGAGCAATAACGATATACTGTTGTCGGAATCGCTTTGAAGTTGGCCATCTCACTCTGTAATGTTAAAGGAAGTCTCTCTTGTGTAAGTTATTTTCTCATTCAGTTTTGCTATGACATAATGCAGGAGTGAATATATATCCAGGATATTCTCTGTCATGTATTGAAGCCATTTTATGGTGTGAAGATACTCAAAGTACTATACTGAATCTGGCTATAGGAGGTACGGTCAATGGGGTAATGGGAAGTCTCAGTGATATCAATATTAAAATAGCTCCTGAATATTTGAGATTTCCTCAATAACTTACAGGTGATATTTGAGATTATGTATTTGAGAGATGTCTTGAATTATAATAAGTGTGCGTTGGATGAAACATTCAAAGTAATCATATTAAACAAGCGATATACTGTGTAAATCAATAAATTTTCGTGGGAAATTAAATTTTGCATATTCTATATGTGATTAAAAATTACGAAGATTAATTACAGCTAAAATGTTTCAAGCACAGGTATAATATATAGTTATTGTAGATCATTATGAGTCTAAATCGTGAAGTTACATTGTCGCAAATTAGTCATAAGGTTTGAAAAAGTGAAACTAAGTTGGTTTACAGTAATTGTATGAGAATAACTAGACAACAATGTTTACCCCTGAAGACACCTTGGACTCATCTACTTGAAGTCCAAGGACAGTCCATTATACAATTCAGGGGTGAATGGGTTACCAATACCCAGTATTGCTTTTTAAACATGTTGAGAAGAGTTCAATGTTGTTGTTTTAGGAGGAGATTCGATTCACTGTTTGCCCAGAGCTGATCGGATCCATGCTGTTCATGGAGTACATGGACGAAAATGAAGCCATTATCATAAAGGGATTTGAGCAGTTCTCTGCCACTCAGGGCTATGCTGGGAGTCTGCTTTATGCTGGGCCGTATTCAGATCCTGCCACGGTGAGATCATATTTAATATTCCAGAGATAACATTTACTGTCATGATATCCACCCCTGGACT